>NW_027457645.1:1852500-2203333 GCF_050624435.1 Tenrec ecaudatus | reverse complement strand
CCCTAGGCTATGGCTATGGCACCCCTAGGCTTAGGCTAAGGCTAGGGCTCCCATAGCCTAAGGTGAGGGCACCCGTAGGCTTAGGATTGGAAACCCCTAGGCTTAGGATAATGCTAGGGGACCCCTAGGCAAAGGCTAAGGCATCCCTAGGCTTAGGCAAGGGCACCCGTAGGCTTAGGCTATGGCTCCCCTAGCCTCAGGCTAGGGCATCCCTAGGCTTAGGCTAGGGCACCCCTAGGCTTAGGCTAGGGCAATCCTAGGCTAGACTAAGGCTAGGGCTCCCCAAGCCTCAGGCTAGGGTACCCGTAGGCTCAGGCTAGGGCACCCCTAAGCTCAGGCTAGGGCACCCCTTGGCTCAGGCTAGGGCACCCCTAGGCTTAGGCTAGGGCACCCCTAAGCTTAGGCTAGGGCACCCCTAGGTGTAGGCTAAGGCGAGTGCTCCCCTAGCCTAAGGCTAAGGCACCGATAGTGTTAGGCTAGGGCAACCCTAGGCTTAGGCTCGGGCACCCCTAAGCTTAGGCTAAGGCTAGGTCTCCCCTAGGCTATGGCTAGGTCACCCCTAGGCTTAGTCTAGGGAACCCCTAGGTTTAGGCTAAGGCGCCCCAAGGCTTTAGCTAAGGCTAGGGCCCCCCTAGCCTAAGGTTAGGGAACCCCTAGACTTAGGCTAGGGCACGCCTAGGCTTAGGCTAGGACACCCGTAGGCTAAGGCTAGGGCACACCTAGGCTTAGGCTAGGGCACCCCTAGGCTTAGGCTAAGGCTAGGGCTCCCCTAGCCTAACCCTAGTGCACCCCTAGGCTTAGGCTAGGGACCCCTAGGCTTAGGCTAGGGCACCCCTAAGCTTAGGCTAGGGCACCCCAAGGCTTAGGATAGGGCACCCCTAGGCGTAGGCTAAGACTAGGGCTCCACTAGACTAATGCTAGGGAACACCTAGGCTTAGGCTTGGCACCCCTAGGCTTAGGCTAAGACACCACTAGGCTTACGCTAGGGCACCCCTAGGCTTAGGCAAGGGCACCCCTAGGCTTAGGCTAGGGCACCCCTAAGCTTAAGCTAGGGCACCCCGAGTCTTAGGCTAGGGCACCCTAGGCTTAGGCTAAGGCTAGGGCTCCCCTAGCCTAAGGCTAGGGCACCACTAGGCTTAGGGTAGGGAACCCCTAGGCGTAGGCTAGGGCACCCCTAGGCTTAGGTTAGGGCACCCCTAGGCTTAGGCTAGGGCACCCCTAGGCTTAGGCTAAGGATAGGGCTCACCTAGGATAAGACTACGGCACCCCTAGGCTTAGGCTAGGGCAACCCTCGGCTTAGGGTAGGGCACCCCTAGGCTTAGGGTAAGGCACCCCTAGGCTTAGGCTAGGGCACCCCTAGGCTTAGGCTAGGGCACCCCTAGGCGTAGGCTAAGGCTAGGGCTCCGCTAGGCTAAGGCTAGGGCAACCCTAGGCTTAGGGTAGGGCACCCCTAGAATTAGGCTAGGGCACCCGTAGGCTGAGGCTAGGGCACCCCTAGGCTGAGGCTAGGGCACACATAGGCTTAGGCTAAGGCTAGGGCTCCCCTAGCCTAACCCTAGTGCACCCCTAGGCTTAGGCTAGGGAACCCTAGGCTTAGGCTAGGGCACCCCTAGGCTTAGGCTAAGGCACCCCTAGGCGTAGGCTAAGGCTAGGGCTCTGCTAGGCTAAGGCTAGGGCAACCCTAGGCTTAGGGTAGGGCACCCCTAGGCTTAGGCTAGGGCACCCGTAGGCTGAGGCTAGGGCACCCCTAGCTGAGGCTAGGGCACCCATAGGCTTAGGCTAAGGCTAGGGCTCCCCTAGGCTTAGGCTAGGGCACGCCTAGGCTCAAGCTAGGGCACCAGTAGGCTTAGGCTAAGGCTAGGTCTCCCCTATCCTAAGGCTAGGGCACCCCTAGGCTTTGGATAGGGCACTCTTAGGCTTAGGCTAGGGCACCCCTAGGATTAGGCTAAGGCTAGGGCTCCCCTAGCCTAACCCTAGGGCACCCCTAGGCTTATGCTAGGGAACCCTAGGCTTAGGCTAGGGCACCCCTAAGCTTAGGCTAGGGCACCCAAAGGCTTAGGCTAGGGCACCCCTAGGCTTAGGCTAAGGCTAAGGCTCCCCTAGCCTAAGGCTAGGGCACCACTAGGCCTAGGCTAGGGCACCCTTAGGCTTAGGCTAGGGAACCCCTAAGCTTAGGCTAGGGCACCCCTAATCTTAGGATAGGGCACCCCTAGGCTTAGGATAGGGCACCCCTAGGCTTAGGCTAATGCTAGGGCTCAGCTAGCCTAAGGATAGGGCACCCCTAGGCTTAGGTTAGGGCACACCTAGGCTTAGGGTAGGGCACCCCTAGGCTTAGGCTAGGTCACATCCAGGCTTAGGGTAGGGCACCCCTAGGCTTTGGCTAGAGCACCCCTAGGCTTAGGCAAAGGCACCCTTAGCCTAAGGCTAGGGAACCCCTAGGATTAGGCTAGGGCAATCCTAGGCTAGACTAAGGCTAGGGCTTCCCTAGCCTCAGGCTAGGGCACCCGTAAGCTCAGGATAGGGCACCCCTAGGCTCAGGATAGGGCACCCCTAGGCTTAGGCTAGGGCACCCCTAAGCTTAGGCTAGGGCACCCCTAGGCGTAGGCTAAGGTTAGGGCTCCCCTAGCCTAAGGCTAGGGCACCCCTAGGCTTAGGCTAGGGCAACCCTAGGCTTAGGCTCGGGCACCCCTAAGCTTAGGCTAAGGCTAGGGCTCCCCTAGGCTATGGCTAGGGCACCCCTAGGCTTAGGCTAGGGCACCCCTAATTTAGGCTAGGGCACCCTTAGGCTTTGGCTAAGGCTAGTGCTCGCCTAGCCTAAGGCTAGGGCACCCATAGTGTTAGGCTAGGGCACTCCTAGGGTTAGGCTAGGGCATCCCTAGGCTTAGGCTAGGGCAGCCATAGGCTTAGGCTAAGGCTAGGGCTCCTCTAGCCTAAGGCCTGGGCACCCCTAGGCTTAGGCTAGGGCACCCCTAGGCTTAGGCTAGGGCACCCCTAGGCTTAGGCTAGGTCACCCCTAGGCTTAGTCTAGGGAACCCCTAGGTTTAGGCTAGGGCGCCCCAAGGCTTACGCTAAGGCTAGGGCCCCCCTAGCCTAAGGTTAGGGAACCCCTAGGCTTAGGCTAAAGCTAGGGCTCCCCTAGCCTAAACCTAGGGCACCCCTAGGCTTACGATAGGGCACCCCAAGGCTTAGACCAGGACACCAGTAGGCTAAGGCTAGGGCACACCTAGTTTTAGGCTAGCGCACCCCTAGGCTTAGGCTAAGGCTAGGGCTCCCCTAGCCTAAAGCTAGGGCACCCCTAGGCTTAGGCTAGGGCACCCCTAGGCTTAGGCTAGGGCACCCCATGGCTTAGGATAGGGCACCTCTAGGCGTAGGCTAAGGCTAGTGCTCCACTAGACTAAGGCTAGGGCACACCTAGGCTTAGGCTAGGGCACCCCTAGGCTTAGGCTAGGACACCACTAGACTTACGCTAGGGCACCCCTAGGCTTAGGCAAGGGCACGCCTAGGCTTAGGCTAGGGCACCCCTAGGCTTAGGCTAAGGCTAGGGCTCCCGTAGCCTAAGGCTAGGGCACCACTAGGCCTAGGCTAGGGCACCCCTAGGCTTAGGCTAGGTCACCCCTAGGCTTAGTCTAGGGAACCCGTAGGTTTAGGCTAGGGCGCCCCAAGGCTTACGCTAAGGCTAGGGCCCCCCTAGCCTAAGGTTAGGGAACCCCTAGGCTTAGGCTAAAGCTAGGGCTCCCTTAGCCTAAACTTAGGGCACCCCTAGGCTTAGGATAGGGCACCCCTAGGCTTAGACCAGGACACCAGTAGTCTAAGGCTAGGGCACACCTAGTTTTAGGCTAGGGCACCCCTAGGCTTAGGCTAAGGCTAGTGCTCCCCTAGCCTAAAGCTAGGGCACCACTAGGCTTAGGTTAGGGCACCCCTAGGCTTAGGCTAGGGCACCCAATGGCTTAGGATAGGGCACCCCTAGGCGTAGGCTAAGGCTAGGGCTCCACTAGACTAAGGCTAGGGCACACCTAGGCTTAGGCTAGGGCACCCCTAGGCTTAGGCTAGGACACCACTAGGCTTACGCTAGGGCACCCCTAGGCTTAGGCAAGGGCACGCCTAGGCTTAGGCTAGGGCACCCCTAGGCTTACGCTAAGGCTAGGGCTCCCCTAGCCTAAGGCTTGGGCACCACTAGGCCTAGGCTAGGGCACCCTTAGGCTTAGGCTAGGGCACCCCTAAGCTTAGGTTAGGGCACCCCTAGGCTTAGGATAGGGTACCCCTAGGCTTAGGCTACGGCACCCCTAGGCTTAGGCTAAGGGTAGGGCTCAGCTAGCCTAAGGCTAGTGCACCCCTAGGCTTAGGTTAGGGCACCCCTCGGCTTAGGGTAGGGCACCCCTAGGCTTAGGCTAGGTCACATCTAGGCTTAGGGTAGGGCACCCCTAGGCTTAGGCTAGAGCACCCGTAGGCTTAGGCTAGAGCACCCCTAGGCTTAGGCTAAGGCTAGGGCTCCCCTAGCCTAAGGCTAGGGCTCCCCTAGGCTCAGGCTAGGGCATCCCTAGGCTTAGGCTACGGCACCCCTAGGCTTAGGCTAAGGCTAGGGCTCCCATAGCCTAAGGTGAGGGCACCCGTAGGCTTAGGATAGGGCACCCCTAGGCTTAGGCTAAGGCTAGGGGACCCCTAGGCTTAGTCTAAGGCATCCCTAGGCTTAGGCAAGGGCACCCGTAGGCTTAGGCTATGGCTCCCCCAGCCTCAGCCTAGGGCACCCCTAGGCTTAGGCTAGGGCACCCCTAGGCTTAGGCTAGGACAATCCTAGGCTAGACTAAGGCTAGGGCTCCCCTAGTCACAGGCTAGGTCACCCGTAGGCTCAGTCTAGGGCACCCCTAGGCTCAGGCTAGGGCACCCCTAGGCTTAGGCTAGGGCACCCCTAGGCTTAGGCTAGGGCAACCCTAAGCTTAGGCTAGGGCACCCCTAGGCTTAGGCTAGGGCAACCCTAGGCTTAGGCTCGGGCACCCCTAAGCTTAAGCTAAGGCTAGGCCTCCCCTAGGCTATGGACCTTGGGCACCCCTAGGCTTAGGCTAGAGCACCCCTAGGCTTTGGCTAGGGCAACCCTAGGCTTAGGCTCGGGCACCCCTAAGCTTGGGCTAAGGCTAGGGCTCCCCTAGGCTGTGGCTACGGCACCCCTAGGCTTAGGCTAAGGCTAGGGCTCCCATAGCCTAAGGTGAGGGCACCCGTAGGCTTAGGATTGGGCACCCCTAGGCTTAGGCTAATGCTAAGGGACCCCTAGGCTTAGGCTAAGGCATCCCTAGGCTTAGACCAGGACACCAGTAGGCTAAGGCTAGGGCACACCTAGTTTTAGGCTAGGGCACCCCTAGGCTTAGGCTTAGGCTACAGCTCCCCTAGCCTCAGGCTAGTGCCCCCCTAAGTTAGGCAAGGGCACCCCTAGTCTTAGGCTAGGGCACCCGTAGGCTCAGGCTAGGGCACCCCTAGGCTCAGGCTAGGGCACCCCTAGGCTTAGGCTAGGGCACCCCTAGGCTTAGGCTAGGGCACCCCTAAGCTTAGGCTAGGGCACCCCTAGGCGTAGGCTAAGGCTAGTGCTCCCCTAGCCTAAGGCTAGGGCACCGATAGGGTTAGGCTAGGGCAACCCTAGGCTTAGGCTCGGGCACCCCTAAGCTTAGGCTAAGGCTAGGTCTCCCCTAGGCTATGGCTAGGTCACCCCTAGGCTTAGTCTAGGGAACCCCTAGGTTTAGGCTAAGGCGCCCCAATGCTTTAGCTAAGGCTAGGTCCCCCCTAGCCTAAGGTTAGGGAACCCCTAGACTTAGGCTAGGGCACGCCTAGGCTTCGGCTAGGACACCCGTAGGCTAAGGCTAGGGCACCCCTAGTCTTAGGCTAGGGCACCCCTTGACTTAGGCTAAGGCTAGGGCTCCCCTAGCCTAACCCTAGGGCACTCCTAGGCTTAGGCTAGGGACCCCATAGGCTTAGGCTAGGGCACCCCTAAGCTTAGGCTAGGGCACCCCAAGGCTTAGGATAGGGCACCCCTATGCTTACGCTAGGGCACCAATAAGCTTAAGCTAGGGCACCCTTAGTCTTAGGCTAGGGCACCAATAAGCTTAAGCTAGGGCACCCTTAGTCTTAGGCTAGGGCACCCCTAGGCTTAAGGTAAGGCTAGGGCACCCCTTGGCTTATGCTAGGGCACCCCTAGGCTTATGCTAGGGCACCCCTAGGCTTAGGCTACGACACCCCTAGGCTTGGGCTAGGGCACCCCAAGGCTTAGGCTAAGGTTAGGGCTCAGCTAGCCTAAGGCTAGGGCACCCCTAGGCTTAGGTTAGAGCACCCCTAGGCTTAGGGTAGGGCACCCCTAGGCTTAGGCTAGGTCACATCTAGGCTTAGGGTAGGGCACCCCTAGGCTTAGGCTAGAGCACCCGTAGGCTTAGGCAAAGGCACCCTTAGCCTTAGGCTAGGGCATCCCTAGGCTTAGGCTAGGGCACCCCTAGGCTTAGGCTAAGGCTAGGGCTCCCCTAGCCTAAGGCTAGGGCTCCCCTAGGCTCAGGCTAGGGCATCCCTAGGCTTAGGCTACGGCACCCCTAGGCTTAGGCTAGGGCAACCCTAGGCTTAGGCTCGGGCACCCCTAAGCTTAAGCTAAGGCTAGGGCTCACCTAGGCTATTGATAGGGCACCCCTAGGCTTAGGCTTGAGCACCCCTAGGCTTTGGCTAGGGCAACCCTAGGATTAGGCTCGGGCACCCCTAAGCTTAGGCTAAGGCTAGGGCTCCCATAGCCTAAGGTGAGGGCACCCGTAGGCTTAGGATTGGGCACCCCTAGGCTTAGGCTAATGCTAGGGGACCCCTAGGCTTAGGCTAAGGCATTCCTAGGCTTAGGCAAGGGCACCCGTAGGCTTAGGCTACGGCTCCCCTAGCCTCAGGCTAGGGCACCCCTAGCCTTAGGCTAGGGCACCCCTAGACTTAGGCTAGGACAATCCTAGGCTAGACTAAGGCTAGGGCTCCCCTAGCCTCAGGCTAGGGCACCCGTAGGCTCAGGCTAGGGCACCCGTAGGCTTAGGCTAGGGCACCCCTAGGCTTAGGCTAGGGCACCCCTAAGCTTAGGTTAGGGCACCCCTAGGCGTAGGCTAAGGCTAGTGCTCCCCTAGCCTAAGGCTAGGGCACCGATAGTGTTAGGCTAGGGCAACCCTAGGCTTAGGCTCGGGCACCCCTAAGCTTAGGCTAAGGCTAGGTCTCCCCTAGGCTATGGCTAGGTTACCCCTAGGCTAAGTCTAGGGAACCCCTAAGTTTAGGCTAAGGCGCCCCAAGGCTTTAGCTAAGGCTAGGGCCCCCCTAGCCTAAGGTTAGGGAACCCCTAGACTTAGGCTAGGGCACGCCTAAGCTTAGGCTAGGACACCCGTAGGCTAAGGCTAGGGCACCCCTAATCTTAGGCTAGGGCACCCCTAGGCTTAGGCTAAGGCTCAGGCTCCCCTAGCCTAACCCTAGGGCACGCCTAGGCTTAGGCTAGGGACCCCTAGGGTTATGCTAGGGCACCCCTAAGTTTAGGCTAGGGCACCCCAAGGCTTAGGATAGGGCACCCCTAGGCGTAGGCTAAGGCTAGGGCTCCACTAGACTAAGGCTAGGGAACACCTAGGCTTAGGCTTGGGCACCCCTAGGCTTAGGCTAAGACACCACTAGGCTTATGCTAGGGCACCCCTAGGCTTAGGCAAGGGCACCCCTAGGCTTAGGCTAGGGCACCCCTAGGCTTAAGCTAGGGCACCCCGAGTCTTAGGTTAGGGCACCCCTAGGCTTAGGCTAAGGCTAGGGCTCCCCTAGCCTAAGGCTAGGGCACCACTAGGCTTAGGGTAGGGAACCCCTAGGCGTAGGCTAGGGCACCCCTAGGCTTAGGCTAGGGCACCCTTTGGCTTAGGCTAGGGCACCCCTAGGATTAGGCTAAGGCTAGGGCTCACCTAGGATAAGACTACGGCACCCCTAGGCTTAGGCTAGGGCAACCCTCGGCTTAGGGTAGGGCACCCCTAGGCTTAGGGTAAGGCACCCCTAGGCTTGGCTAGGGCCCCCCTAGGCTTAGGCTAGGGCACCCCTAGGAGTAGGCTAAGGGTAAGGCTCCGCTAGGCTAAGGCTAGGGCAACCCTAGGCTTAGGGTAGGGCAACCCTAGGCTTAGGCTAGGGCACCCGTAGGCTGAGGCTAGGGCACCCCTAGGCTGAGTCTAGGGCACCCATAGGCTTAGGCTAAGACTAGGGCTCCCCTAGCCTAAGGCTAGGGCACCCCTAGGCTTAGGCTAGGGCACCCATAGGCTCAAGCTAGGGCACCAGTAGGCTTAGGCTAAGGCTAGGTCTCCTCTATCCTAAGGCTAGGGCACCCCTAGGCTTTGGATAGGGCACTCCTAGGCTTAGGCTAGGGCACCCCTAGGATTAGTCTAAGGCTAGGGCTCCTCTAGCCTAAGGCCTGGGCACCCCTAGGCTTAGGCTAGGGCACCCCTAGGCTTAGGCTAGGGCACCCCTGGCTTAGGCTAGGGCACCCCTATGCTTACGCTAGGGCACCAATAAGATTAGCCTAGGGCACCCCTAGTCTTAGGCTAGGGCACCCCTAGGCTTTGGCTAAGACTAGGGCTCAGCTAGCCTAAGGCTAGGGCACCCCTAGCTTTAGGCTAGGGCACCCCTAGGCTTAGGCTAGGGCACCCCTAGGCTTAGGCTAAGGCTAGTGTTCCCCTAGCCTAAGGCTAGGGTACCACGAGGGTTAGGCTAGGGCATCCCTAGGCTTAGGGTAGGGCACCCCTAGGCTTAGGATAGGTCACATCTAGTCTTTGGGTAGGGCACCCCTATGCTTAGGCTAAGGCAAGGCCTCCACTAGACTAAGGCTAGGGCACCCCTAGCCTTAGGCTAGGGCACCCGTAAGCTTAGGCTAGGGCACCCCTAGGCTTAGGCTAGAGCACCCCTAGGCTTAGGCTACGGCACCCCTACGCTTGGGCTAGGGCACCCCTAGGCTTAGGCTAAGGTTAGGCCTCCCCTAGACTAAGGCTACGGCACCCCTAGGCTTAGGCTAGGGCACCCCTAGGCTTAGATTAGGGCACCCCTAGGCTTAGGCTAGGGCACCCCTAGGCTTAGGCTAAGGCTAGGGATCGCCTAGCCTAACGCTAGGGCACCCCTAGGCTTAGGCTAGGGCACCCCAAGGCTTAGGCTAGGGCACCCCTAGTCTTAGGCTAGGGCACCCCTAGGCTTTGGCTAAGGTTAGGCCTCCCCTAGACTAAGGCAACGGCACGCCTAGGCTTAGGCTAGGGCACCCCTAGGCTTAGGATAGGGCACCCCTAAGCTTAGGCTAGGGCACCCCTAGGCTTAGGCTAAGGCTAGGGCTCCTCTAGCCTAAGGCTATGGCACCCCTAGGCTTAGGCAAGGGCACCCCTAGGCTTAAGCTTAGGCTAGGGCTCAGCTAGCCTAAGGCTAGGGCAAGCCTAGGCTTATGCTAGGGCACCCCTGGGCTTAGGGTAGGGCACCCCTAGGCTTAGGGTAGGGCACCCCTCGGCTTAGGCTAGGGCACGCCTAGGCTTAATCTAGGGCACCCCTAGGCTTAGGCTAAGGCTAGTGTTCCCCTAGCCTAAGGGTAGGGCACCACTAGGGTTAGGCTAGGGCATCCCTAGGCTTAGGCTAAGGCTAGTGCTCCCCTAGCCTAAGGCTAGGGCACCCCTACGATTAGGCTAGGGCACCCCTAGGCTCAGGCTAGGGCAGCCCTAGGCTTAGGCTAGGGCAGCCATAGGCTTAGGCTAAGGCTAGGGCTCCTCTATCCTAAGGCCTGGGCAGCCCTAGGCTTAGGCTAGGGCACCCCTAGGCTTAGGCTAGGGCACCCCTAGACTTAAGCTAGGGCACCCATAGGCTTAGGCTACGGCTAGGTCTCCCCTATCGTAAGGCTAGGGCACCCCTAAGCTTAGGCTAGGGCACCCCTAAGCTTAGGCTAGGGAACCCCTAGGCTTAGGCTAGGGCACCCCAAGGCTTAGGCTAGGCACCCCTAGACTTATGCTGGGGCACCCCTAGGCTTAGGATAAGGCTAGGGCTCCTCTAGCCTAACGCTAGGGCATCCCTAGGCTTGGGCTAGGGCACCCCTAGGCTTAGGCTAGGGCACCCCTAGGCTTAGACTAAGACTAGGGCTCCCCTACCCTAAGGCTAGGTCACCCCTAGGCTTAGTCTAGGGAACCCCTAGTTTTAGGCTAAGGCGCCCCAAGGCTTACGCTAAGGCTAGGGCCCCCCTAGGCTAAGGTTAGGGAACCCCTAGGCTTAGGCTAGGGAACGCCTAGGCTTAGGCTAGGACACCCGTAGGCTAAGGCTAGGGCACCCCTAGTCTTAGGCTAGGGCACCCCTAGGCTTACGCTAAGGCTAGGGCTCCCCTAGCCTAAAGATAGGGAACCCCTAGGCTTAGGCTAGGGCACCCCTAGACTTAGGCTAGGACACCACTAGGCTTACGCTAGGGCACCCCTAGGCTTAGGCAAGGGCACCCCTAGGCTTAGGCTAGGGCACCCCTAGGCTTGGGCTAGGGCACCCCGAGTCTTAGCCTAGGGCACCCCTGGCTTAGGCTAAGGCTAGGGCTCCCCTAGCCTAAGGCTAGGGCACCACTAGGCTTAGGGTAGGGAACCGCTAGGCTTAGGCTAGGGCACCCCAAGGCTTAGGCTAGGGCACCCCTACTCTTAGGCTAGGGCACACCTAGGCTTAGGCTAAGGCTAGGGCTCAGCTAGCCTAAGGCGAGGGCACCCATAGGCTTAGGCTAGGGCACCCGTAGGCTTAGGCTAGGGCACCCCTAGGCGTAGGCTAAGGCTAGGGCTCCCCTAGACTTAGGCTAGGGCACCCCTAGGCTTAGGCTAGGGAACCCCTAGGCTTAGGCTACGACACCCATAGGCTTGGGCTAGGGCACCCCAAGGCTTAGGCTAAGGTTAGGGCTCCCCTAGCCTAAGGCTAGGGAACCCCTAGGCTTAGGCTAGGGCACCCCTAGGCTTAGGCTAGGGCACCCCTAGGCTTAGGCTAGGGCACCCCTAGGCTTAGGCTAGGGCACCCCTAGGCTTAGGCTAAGGCTAGGGCTCCCCTAGCCTATCCCTAGGGCACCCCTAGGCTTAGGTGAGGGCACCCCAAGGCTTAGGCTAGGGCACCCCTACTCTTAGGCTAGGGCACCCCTAGGCTTAGGCTAAGGCAAGGGCTCAGCTAGCCTAAGGCGAGGGCACCCATAGGCTTAGGCTAGGGCACCCCTAGGCGTAGGCTAAGGCTAGGGCTCCCCTAGCCTAAGGCTAGGGCACCCCTAGGCTTAGGCTAGGGCAACCCTAGGCTTAGGTTCGGGCACCCCTAAGCTTAGGCTAAGGCTAGGGCTCCCCCAGGCTATGGCTAGGGCACCCCTAGGCTTAGGCTAAGGCTAGTGGACCCCTAGGCTTAGGCTAAGGCACCCCTAAGCTTAGGCTAGGGCACCCCTAAATTTAGGCTAGGGCACCCTTAGGCTTAAGCTATGGCTAGTGCTCCCCTAGCCTAAGGCTAGGGCACCCATAGTGTTAGGCTAGGGCACCCCTAGGCTTAGGCTAGGGCAGCCATAGGCTTAGGCTAAGGCTAGGGCTCCTCTAGCCTAAGGCCTGGGCACCCCTAGGCTTAGGCTAGGGCACCCCTAGGCTTAGGCTAGGGCACCCCTAGGCTTAGGCTAGGGCACCCCTATGCTTACGCTAGGGCACCAATAAGCTTAGGCTAGGGCACCCCTAGGCTTAGGCTAAGGCTAGGGCATCCCTTGGCTTATGCTAGGGTACCCCTAGGCTTATGCTAGGGCACCCCTAGGCTTAGGCTAGGGCACCCCTAGGCTTAGGCTACGACACCCCTAGGCTTGGGCTAGGGCACCCCAAGGCTTAGGCTAAGGTTAGGGCTCACCTAGGCTTAGGCTAGGGCACCCCTAGGATTAGGAAAGGGCACCACTAGGCTAAGGCTAGGGCTCCCATAGCCTAAGGCTAGGGCACCCCTAGGCTTAGGCTAGGGCACCACTAGGCTTAGGCTAGGGCACCCCTAGGCTTAGGCTAGGGCACCTGTAGGCTTAGGCTAGGGTACTGCTAGGCTTAGGTAAGGCTAGGGCTCCCCTAGTCCAAGGCTAGGGCACACCTAGGCTTAGGCTAGGGCACCCCTAGGCTTAGGCTAGGACACCACTAGGCTTACGCTAGGGCACCCCTAGGATTAGGAAAGGGCACGCCTAGTCTTAGGCTAGGGCACCCCTAGGCTTAGGCTAAGGCTAGGGCTCCCCTAGCTAAGGCTAGGGCACCACTAGGCCTAGGCTAGGGCACCCCTAGGCTTAGGCTAGGGCACCCGTAGGCTTAGGCTAAGGCTAGGGCTCCCCTAGCCTATCCCTAGGGCACCCCTAGGCTTAGGCGAGGGCACCCCAAGGCTTAGGCTAGGGCACCCCTAGGCTTAGGCTAGGGAACCCCTAGGCTTAGGCTACGACACCCCTAGGCTTGGGCTAGGGCACCCCTAGGCTTAGGCTAGGGCACCCCTATGCTTACGCTAGGGCACCAATAAGCTTAGGCTAGGGCACCCCTAGGCTTAGGCTAAGGCTAGGGCATCCCTTGGCTTATGCTAGGGCACCCCTAGGCTTATGCTAGGGCACCCCTAGGCTTAGGCTAGGGCACCCCTAGGCTTAGGCTACGACACCCCTAGGCTTGGGCTAGGGCACCCCAAGGCTTAGGCTAAGGTTAGGGCTCCCCTAGGCTTAGGCTAGGGCACCCCTAGGATTAGGAAAGGGCACCACTAGGCTAAGGCTAGGGCTCCCATACCCTAAGGCTAGGGCACCCCAAGGCTTAGGCTAGGGCACCACTAGGCTTAGGCTAGGGCACCCCTAGTCTTAGGCTAGGGCACCTGTAGGCTTAGGCTAGGGTACTGCTAGGCTTAGGTAAGGCTAGGGCTCCCTTAGTCCAAGGCTAGGGCACACCTAGGCTTAGGCTAGGGCACCCCTAGGCTTAGGCTAGGACACCACTAGGCTTATGCTAGGGCACCCATAGGATTAGGCAAGGGCACGCCTAGTCTTAGGCTAGGGCACCCCTAGACTTAGGCTAAGGCTAGGGCTCCCCTAGCTAAGGCTAGGGCACCACTAGGCCTAGGCTGGGGCACCCTTAGGCTTAGGCTAGGGCACCCCTAAGCTTAGGTTAGGGCACCCCTAGGCTTAGGATAGGGCACCCCTAGGCTTAGGATAGGGCACCCCTAGGCTTAGGCTAAGGCTAGGGCTCAGTTAGCCTAAGGCTAGGGCACCCCTAGACTTAGGTTAGGGCACCCCTAGGCTTAGGGTAGGGCACCCCTAGGCTTAGGCTAGGTCACATCTAGGCTTAGGGTAGGGCACCCCTAGGCTTAGGCTAGAGCACCCGTAGGCTTAGGCAAAGGCACCCTTAGCCTAAGGCTAGGGCACCCCTAGGCTTATGCTAGGGCACCAATAAGCTTAGGCTAGGGCTCCCCTAGTCTTAGGCTAAGGCACCCCTAGACTTAGGCTAGGGCACCCCTAGGCTTAGGCTAGGGAACCCCTAGGCTTAGGCTACGACACCCCTAGGCTTGGGTTATGGCACCCCAAGGCTTAGGCTAAGGTTAGGGCTCCCCTAGCCTAAGGCTAGGGCACCCCTAGGCTTAGGCTAGGGCACCCCTAGGCTTAGGCTAGGGCACCCCTAGGCTTAGGCTAGGGCACCCCTAGGCTTAGGCTAGGGCACCCCTAGGCTTAGGCTAGGGCACCCGTAGGCTTAGGCTAAGGCTAGGGCTCCCCTAGCCTATCCCTAGGGCCCCCCTAGGCTTAGGCGAGGGCACCCCAAGGCTTAGGCTAGGGCACCCCTAGGCTTAGGCTAGGGAACCCCTAGGCTTAGGCTACGACACCCCTAGGCTTGGGCTAGGGCACCCCAAGGCATAGGCTAAGGTTAGGGCTCCCCTAGCCTAAGGCTAGGGAACCACTAGGCTTAGGCTAGGGCACCCCTAGGCTTAGGCTAGGGCACCCCTAGGCTTAGGCTAGGGCACCCCTAGGCTTAGGCTAAGGCTAGGGCTCCCCTAGCCTATCCCTAGGGCACCCCTAGGCTTAGGCTAGGGCACCCCAAGGCTTAGGCTATTTCACCCCTACTCTTAGGCTAGGGCACCCCTAGGCTTAGGCTAAGGCTAGGGCTCAGCTAGCCTAAGACGAGGGCACCCATAGGCTTAGGCTAGGGCACCCATAGGCTTAGGCTAGGGCACTCCTAGGCGTAGGCTAAGGCTAGGGCTCCCCTAGCCTATGGCTAGGGCACCCCTAGGCTTAGGCTAGGGCAACCCTAGGCTTAGGCTCGGGCACCCCTAAGCTTAGGCTCAGGCTAGGGCTCCCCTAGGCTATGGCTAGGGCACCCCTAGGCTTAGGCTAAGGCTAGGGGACCCCTAGGCTTAGGCTAAGGCACCCCTAAGCTTAGGCTAGGGCACCCCTAAATTTAGGCTAGGGCACCCTTAGGCTTAGGCTAAGGCTAGTGCTCCCCTAGCCTAAGGCTAGGGCACCCATAGTGTTAGGCTAGGGCACCCCTAGGCTTAGGCTAGGGCAGCCATAGTCTTAGGCTAAGGCTAGGGATCCTCTAGCCTAAGGCCTGGGCACCCCTAGGCTTAGGCTAGGGCACCCCTAGGCTTAGGCTAGGGCACCCCTAGGCTTAGGCTAGGGCACCCCTATGCTTACGCTAGGGCACCAATAAGCTTAAGCTAGGGCACCCCTAGTCTTAGGCTAGGGCACCCCTAGGCTTAAGCTAAGGCTAGGGCACCCCTTGGCTTATGCTAGGGCACCCCTAGGCTTATGCTAGGGCACCCCTAGGCTTAGGCTAGGGCACCCCTAGGCTTAGGCTACGACACCCCTAGGCTTGGGCTAGGGCACCCCAAGGCTTAGGCTAAGGTTAGGGCTCAGCTAGCCTAAGGCTAGGGCACCCCTTGGCTTAGGTTAGGGCACCCCTAGGCTTAGGGTAGGGCACCCCTAGGCTTAGGCTAGGTCACATCTAGGCTTAGGGTAGGGCACCCCTAGGCTTAGGCTAGAGCACCCGTAGGCTTAGGCAAAGGCACCCTTAGCCTTAGGCTAGGGCATCCCTAGGCTTAGGCTAGGGCACCCCTAGGGTTAGGCTAGGGCACCCCTAGGCTTAGGCTAAGGCTAGGGCTCCCCTAGCCTAAGACTAGGGCTCCCCTAGGCTCAGGCTAGGGCATCCCTAGGCTTAGGCTAGGGCACCCCTAGGCTTAGGCTAAGGCTAGAGCTCCCATAGCCTAAGGTGAAGGCACCAGTAGGCTTAGGATAGGGAACCCCTAGGCTTAGGCTAAGTCTAGGGGACCCCTAGGCTTAGGCTAAGGCATCCCTAGGCTTAGGCAAGGGCACCCATAGGCTTAGGCTACGGCTCCCCCAGCCTCAGGCTAGGGCACCCCTAGGTAAGCTAGGGCACCCCTAGGCTTAGGCTAGGACAATCCTAGGCTAGACTAAGGCTAGGGCTCCCCTAGTCACAGGCTAAGTCACCCGTAGGCTCAGGCTAGGGCACCCCTAGGCTCAGGCTAGGGCACCCCTAGGCTTAGGCTAGGGCACCCCTAGGCTTAGGCTAGGGCACCCCTAAGCTCAGGCTAGGGCACCCCTAGGCTTAGGCTAGGGCACCCCTAGGATTAGGCTCGGGCACCCCTAAGCTTAAGCTAAGGCTAGGGCTCACCTAGGCTATTGATAGGGCACCCCTAGGCTTAGGCTTGAGCACTCCTAGGCTTTGGCTAGGGCAACCCTAGGCTTAGGCTCGGGCACCCCTAAGCTTAGGCTAAGGCTAGGGCTCCCCTAGGCTATGGCTACGGCACCCCTAGGCTTAGGCTAAGGATAGGGCTCCCATAGCCTAAGGTGAGGGCACCCGTAGGCTTAGGATTGGGCACCCCTAGGCTTAGGCTAATGCTAGGGGACCCCTAGGCTTAGGCTAAGGCATTCCTAGGCTTAGGCAAGGGCACCCGTAGGCTTAGGCTACGGCTCCCCTAGCCTCAGGCTAGGGCACCCCTAGCCTTAGGCTAGGGCACCCCTAGGCTTAGGCTAGGGCAATCCTAGTCTAGACTAAGGCTAGGGCTCCCCTAGCCTCAGGCTAGGGCACCCGTAGGCTCAGGCTAGGGCACCCCTGGGCTCAGGCTAGGGCACCCGTAGGCTTAGGCTAGGGCACCCCTAGGCTTAGGCTAGGGCACCCCTAAGCTTAGGTTAGGGCACCCCTAGGCGTAGGCTAAGGCTAGTGCTCCCCTAGCCTAAGGCTAGGGCACCGATAGTGTTAGGCTAGGGCAACCCTAGGCTTAGGCTCGGGCACCCCTAAGCTTAGGCTAAGGCTAGGTCTCCCCTAGGCTATGGCTAGGTCACCCCTAGGCTAAGTCTAGGGAACCCCTAGGTTTATGCTAAGGCGCCCCAAGGCTTTAGCTAAGGCTAGGGCCCCCCTAGCCTAAGGTTAGGGAACCCCTAGACTTAGGCTAGGGCACGCCTAGGCTTAGGCTAGGACACCCGTAGGCTAAGGCTAGGGCACCCCTAATCTTAGGCTAGGGCACACCTAGGCTTAGGCTAAGGCTAAGGCTCCCCTAGCCTAGCCCTAGGGCACCCCTAGGCTTAGGCTAGGGACCCCTAGGGTTAGGCTAGGGCACCCCTAAGCTTAGGCTAGGGCACCCCAAGGCTTAGGATAGGGCACCCCTAGGCTTAGACTAGGGCACCCCTAGGCTTAGGCTACGGCACCCCAAGGCTTAGGATAGGGCACCCCTAAGCGTAGGCTAAGGCTAGGGCTGCACTAGACTAAGGCTAGGGAACACCTAGGCTTAGGCTTGGGCACCCCTAGGCTTAGGCTAAGACACCACTAGGCTTAGGCTAGGGCACCCCTAGGCTTAGGCAAGGGCACCCCTAGGCTTAGGCTAGGGCACCCCTAGGCTTAAGCTAGGGCACCCCGAGTCTTAGGCTAGGGCACCCCTAGGCTTAGGCTAAGGCTAGGGCTCCCCTAGCCTAAGGCTAGGGCACCACTAGGCTTAGGGTAGGGAACCCCTAGGCGTAGGCTAGGGCACCCCTAGGCTTAGGCTAGGGCACCCTTTGGCTTAGGCTAGGGCACCCCTATGCTTAGTCTAAGGCTAGGGCTCACCTAGGATAAGACTACGGCACCCCTAGGCTTAGGCTAGGGCAACCCTCGGCTTAGGGTAGGGCACCCCTAGGCTTAGGGTAAGGCACCCCTAGGCTTTGGCTAGGGCGCCCCTAGGCTTAGGCTAGGGCACCCCTAGGAGTAGGCTAAGGGTAAGGCTCCGCTAGGCTAAGGCTAGGGCAACCCTAGGCTTAGGGTAGGGCAACCCTAGGCTTAGGCTAGGGCACCCGTAGGCTGAGGCTAGGGCACCCCTAGGCTGAGGCTAGGGCACCCATAGGCTTAGGCTAAGGCTAGGGCTCCCCTAGCCTAAGGCTAGGGCACCCCTAGGCTTAGGATAGGGCACCCATAGGCTCAAGGTAGGGCACCAGTAGGCTTAGGCTAAGGCTAGGTCTCCCCTATCCTAAGGCTAGGGCACCCCTAGGCTTTGGATAGGGCACTCCTAGGCTTAGGCTAGGGCACCCCTAGGATTAGTCTAAGGCTAGGGCTCCTCTAGCCTAAGGCCTGGGCACCCCTAGGCTTAGGCTAGGGCACCCCTAGGCTTAGGCTAGGGCACTCCTAGGCTTAGGCTAGGGCACCCCTAGGATTAGTCTAAGGCTACGGCTCCTCTAGCCTAAGGCCTGGGCACCACTAGGGTTAGGCTAGGGCATCCCTACGCTTGGGCTAGGGCACCCCTAGGCTTAGGCTAAGGTTAGGCCTCCCCTAGACTAAGGCAACGGCACCCCTAGGCTTAGGCTAGGTCACATCTAGTCTTTGGGTAGGGCACCCCTATGCTTAGGCTAAGGCAAGGCCTCCACTAGACTAAGGCTAGGGCACCCCTAGCCTTAGGCTAGGGCACCCGTAAGCTTACGCTAGGGCACCCCTAGGCTTAGGCTAGAGCACCCCTAGGCTTAGGCTACGGCACCCCTACGCTTGGGCTAGGGCACCCCTAGGCTTAGGCTAAGGTTAGGCCTCCCCTAGACTAAGGCTACGGCACCCCTAGGCTTAGGCTAGGGAACCCCTAGGCTTAGATTAGGGCACCCCTAGGCTTAGGCTAGGGCACCCCTAGGCTTAGGCTAAGGCTAGGGATCGCCTAGCCTAACGCTAGGGCACCCCTAGGCTTAGGCTAGGGCACCCAAAGGCTTAGGCTAGGGCACCCCTAGTCTTAGGCTAGGGCACCCCTAGGCTTAGGCTAAGGTTAGGCCTCCCCTAGACTAAGGCAACGGCACCCCTAGGCTTAGGCTAGGGCACCCCTAGGCTTAGGATAGGGCACCCCTAAGATTAGGCTAGGGCACCCCTAGGCTTAGGCTAAGGCTAGGGCTCCTCTAGCCTAAGGCTATGGCACCCCTAGGCTTAGGGTAGGGCACCCCTAGGCTTAGGCAAGGGCACCCCTAGGCTTAAGCTTAGGCTAGGGCTCAGCTAGCCTAAGGCTAGGGCAAGCCTAGGCTTATGCTAGGGCACCCCTGGGCTTAGGGTCGGGCACCCCTAGGCTTAGGTCAGGGCACCCCTCGGCTTAGGCTAGGGCACGCCTAGGCTTAATCTAGGGCACCCCTAGGCTTAGGCTAAGGCTAGTGTTCCCCTAGCCTAAGGCTAGGGCACCACTAGGGTTAGGCTAGGGCATCCCTAGGCTTAGGCTAGGGCACCCCTAGTCTTAGGCTAGGGCTGCCATAGGCTTAGGCTAAGGCTAGGGCTCCTCTAGCCTAAGGCCTGGGCACCCCTAGGCTTAGGCTAGGGCACCCCTAGGCTTAGTCTAAGGCTAGGGTACACCTTGGCTTAGGCTAGGGCACCCCTAGGCTTAGGCTAGGGCACCCCTAGGCTTAGGCTAGGGCACCCCTAGGCTTAGGCTAGGGCACCCCTAGGCTTAGGCTAAGGCTAGTGCTCCCCTAGCCTAAGGCTAGGACACCCATAGTATTAGGCTAGGGCACCCCTAGGCTTAGGCTAGGTTATCCCTAGGCTTAGTCTAGGGCACCCCTAAGCTTAGGCTAGGACACCACTAAGCGTAGGCTAAGGCTAGGGCTCCTCTAGCCTAAGGCCTGGGCACCCCTATGCTTAGGCTAGGGCACCCCTAGGCTTAGGCTAGGGCACCCCTAGGCTTAGGCTAGGGCACCCCTAGGCTTAGGCTAGGGCACCCCTAGTTTTATGCTAGGGCACCAATAAGCTTAGGCTAGGGCACCCCTAGTCTTAGGCTGGGGCACGCCTAGGCTTAGGCTTGGGCACCCCTAGGCTTAGGCTAGGGCACCCCTAGGCTTAGGCTACGACACCCCTAGACTTGGGCTAGGGCACCCCAAGGCTTAGACTAAGGTTAGGGCTCCCCTAACCTAAGGATAGGGCACCCCTAGGCTTAGGCTAGGGCACCAATAGGCTTAGGCTAGGGCTCCCCTAGACTTAGGCTAAGGCTAGGGGACCCCTAGGCTTAGGCCAAGGCACCCCTAGGCTTAGGCTAGGGCACCCCTAAATTTAAGTTAGGGCACCCTTAGGCTTAGGCTAAGGCTAGTGCTCCCCTAGACTAAGTCGAGGGCACTCCTAGGCTCAGGCTAGGGCACCCCTAGGCTTAGGCTAGGGCAGCCATAGGCTTAGGCTAAGGCTAGGGCTCCTCTAGCCTAAGGCCTGGGCACTCCTAGGCTTAGGCTAGGGCACCCCTAGGCTTAGGCTAGGGCACCCTAGGCTTAGGCTAGGGTACCCCTATGCTTACGCTAGGGCAACAATAAGCTTAGGCTAGGGCACCCCTAGTCTTAGGCTAGGGCACCCCTAGGCTTAGGCTAAGGCTAGGGCACCCCTTGGCTTATGCTAGGGCACCCCTAGGCTTATGCTAGGGCATCCCTAGGCTTAGGCTAGGGCACCCCTAGGCTTAGGCTACGACACCCCTAAGCTTGGGCTAGGACACCCCAAGGCTTAGGCTAAGGTTAGGGCTCCCCTAGGCTTAGGCTAGCGCACCCCTAGGATTAGGATAGGGCACCACTAGGCTAAGGTTAGGGCTCCCCTAGCCTAAGGCTACGGCACCCCTAGGCTTAGGCTAGGGCACCACTCGGCTTAGGATAGGGTACCACTAGGCTTAGACTAGGGCACCCCTAGGCTTAGGCTAAGTCTAGGGCTCCCCTAGCCTAAGGCTTGGGCACCCCTAGGCTTAGGCTAGGGCACCACGAGGCTTAGGGTGGGGCACCCCTAGGCTTAGGCTAGGGCACCCATAGGCTTAGGCTAAGGCTAGGGATCGCCTAGCGTAAAACTAGGGCACCCCTAGGCGTAGGCTAGGGCACCCCAAGGCTTAGGCTAGGGCACCCCTAGTCTTAGGCTAGGGCACCCCTAGGCTTAGGCTAAGGCTAGGGCTCCTCTAGCCTAAGGCTATGGCACCCCTAGGCTTAGGCTAGGGCACCCCTAGGCTTAGGCAAGGGCACCCCTAGGCTTAGGCTTAGAGTAGGGCTCAGCTAGCCTACGGCTAGGGCAAGCCTAGGCTTATGCTAGGGTACCCCTGGGCTTAGGGTAGGGCACCCCTAGGCTTAGGGTAGGGCACCCCTCGGCTTAGGCCAGGGCACGCCTAGGCTTTATCTAGGGCACCCCTAGGCTTAGGCTAAGGCTAGTGTTCCCCTAGCCTAAGGCTAGGGCACCACTAGGGTTAGGCTAGGGCATCCCTAGGCTTAGGCTAGGGCACCCCTAGGCTTAGGCTAGGGCAGCCAAAGGCTTAGGCTAAGGCTAGGGCTCCTCTAGCCTAAGGCCTGGGCAACCCTAGGCTTAGGCTAGGGCACCCCTAGGCTTAGTCTAAGGCTAGGGCACCCCTTGGCTTAGGCTAGGGCACCCCTAGGCTTAGGCTAGGGCACCCCTAGGCTTAGGCTAAGGCTAGTGCTCCCCTAGCCTAAGGCTAGGGCACCCCAAGGTTAGGCTAGGGCACCCCTAGGCTTAGGATAGGGCACCCCTAGGCTTAGTCTAGGGCACCCCTAAGCTTAGGCTAGGACACCACTAAGCGTAGGCTAAGGCTAGGGCTCCTCTAGCCTAAGGCCTGGGCACCCCTATGCTTAGGCTAGGGCACCCCTAGGCTTAGGCTAGGGCACCCCTAGGCTTAGGCTAGGGCACCCCTAGGCTTAGGCTAGGGCACCCCTAGTTTTATGCTAGGGCACCAATAAGCTTAGGCTAGGGCACCCCTAGTCTTAGGCTGGGGCACGCCTAGGCTTAGGCTTGGGCACCCCTAGGCTTAGGCTAGGGCACCCCTAGGCTTAGGCTACGACACCCCTAGACTTGGGCTAGGGCACCCCAAGGCTTAGACTAAGGTTAGGGCTCCCCTAACCTAAGGATAGGGCACCCCTAGGCTTAGGCTAGGGCACCAATAGGCTTAGGCTAGGGCTCCCCTAGACTTAGGCTAAGGCTAGGGGACCCCTAGGCTTAGGCCAAGGCACCCCTAGGCTTAGGCTAGGGCACCCCTAAATTTAAGTTAGGGCACCCTTAGGCTTAGGCTAAGGCTAGTGCTCCCCTAGACTAAGTCGAGGGCACTCCTAGGCTCAGGCTAGGGCACCCCTAGGCTTAGGCTAGGGCAGCCATAGGCTTAGGCTAAGGCTAGGGCTCCTCTAGCCTAAGGCCTGGGCACTCCTAGGCTTAGGCTAGGGCACCCCTAGGCTTAGGCTAGGGCACCCTAGGCTTAGGCTAGGGTACCCCTATGCTTACGCTAGGGCAACAATAAGCTTAGGCTAGGGCACCCCTAGTCTTAGGCTAGGGCACCCCTAGGCTTAGGCTAAGGCTAGGGCACCCCTTGGCTTATGCTAGGGCACCCCTAGGCTTATGCTAGGGCATCCCTAGGCTTAGGCTAGGGCACCCCTAGGCTTAGGCTACGACACCCCTAAGCTTGGGCTAGGACACCCCAAGGCTTAGGCTAAGGTTAGGGCTCCCCTAGGCTTAGGCTAGCGCACCCCTAGGATTAGGATAGGGCACCACTAGGCTAAGGTTAGGGCTCCCCTAGCCTAAGGCTACGGCACCCCTAGGCTTAGGCTAGGGCACCACTCGGCTTAGGATAGGGTACCACTAGGCTTAGACTAGGGCACCCCTAGGCTTAGGCTAAGTCTAGGGCTCCCCTAGCCTAAGGCTTGGGCACCCCTAGGCTTAGGCTAGGGCACCACGAGGCTTAGGGTGGGGCACCCCTAGGCTTAGGCTAGGGCACCCATAGGCTTAGGCTAAGGCTAGGGATCGCCTAGCGTAAAACTAGGGCACCCCTAGGCGTAGGCTAGGGCACCCCAAGGCTTAGGCTAGGGCACCCCTAGTCTTAGGCTAGGGCACCCCTAGGCTTAGGCTAAGGCTAGGGCTCCTCTAGCCTAAGGCTATGGCACCCCTAGGCTTAGGCTAGGGCACCCCTAGGCTTAGGCAAGGGCACCCCTAGGCTTAGGCTTAGAGTAGGGCTCAGCTAGCCTACGGCTAGGGCAAGCCTAGGCTTATGCTAGGGTACCCCTGGGCTTAGGGTAGGGCACCCCTAGGCTTAGGGTAGGGCACCCCTCGGCTTAGGCCAGGGCACGCCTAGGCTTTATCTAGGGCACCCCTAGGCTTAGGCTAAGGCTAGTGTTCCCCTAGCCTAAGGCTAGGGCACCACTAGGGTTAGGCTAGGGCATCCCTAGGCTTAGGCTAGGGCACCCCTAGGCTTAGGCTAGGGCAGCCAAAGGCTTAGGCTAAGGCTAGGGCTCCTCTAGCCTAAGGCCTGGGCAACCCTAGGCTTAGGCTAGGGCACCCCTAGGCTTAGTCTAAGGCTAGGGCACCCCTTGGCTTAGGCTAGGGCACCCCTAGGCTTAGGCTAGGGCACCCCTAGGCTTAGGCTAAGGCTAGTGCTCCCCTAGCCTAAGGCTAGGGCACCCCAAGGTTAGGCTAGGGCACCCCTAGGCTTAGGCTAGGGCAACCCTAGGCTTAGGCTAGGGAAGCCATAGGCTTAGGCTAACGCTAGGGCTCCTCTATCCTAAGGCTTGGGCACCCCTAGGCTTAGGCTAGGGCACCCCTAGGCTTAGGCTAGGGCACCCCTAGGCTTAGGCTAGGGCACCCTAAGGTTTAGCCTAGGGCACCCCTAGGCTTAGGCTACGGCATCCCTAGGCTTAGGCTAGGGCAACCCTAGGCTTAGGCTAGGGCAGCCATAGGCTTAGGCTAGGGCAGCCATAGGCTTAGGCTTAGGCTAGGTCTCAGCTAGCCTAAGGCTAGGGCAAGCCTAGGCTTAGGTTAGGGCACCCCTAGGCTTAGGGTAGGGTACCCCTAGGCTTAGGCTAGGGCACCCCTAGGCTTGGGCTACGGCACCCCTAGGCTTAGGCTACGGCACCCCTAGGCTTAGGCTAAGGCTAGTGCTCCCCTAGCTTAAGGCTAATGTACCCTTAGGTTTAGGCTAGGGCACCCCTAGGCTTAGGCTAGGGCAACCCTAGGCTTAGGCTAGGGCAGCCATAGGCTTAGGCTAAGGCTAGGGCTCTTCTATCCTAAGGCCTGGGCACCCCTAGGCTTAGGCTAGGGCACCCCTTGACTTAGGCTAGGGCACCCCTAGGCTTAGGCTAGGGCACCCCTAGGCTTAGGCTAGGGCACCCCTATGCTTAGGCTAAGGCTAGGGGACCCCTAGGCTTAGACTAAGGCACCCCAAGGCTTAGGCTAAGGCTAGGTCACCCCTAAGCTTAGGCTAAGGCACCACTAGGCTTAGGCTAGGGCACCCCTAGGCTTAGGCTAAGGCTAGGTCACCCCTAGGCTTAGGCTAGGGCACCCTTAGGCTTAGGCTAGGGCACCCCTAAGCTTAGGCTAGGGCACCCCCAGGCTTACGATAGGGCACCCATAGGCTTAGGCTAGGACACCCCTAGGCTTAGGCTAAGGCTAGTGCTCCCCTAGCCTAAGGCTAGGGCACCCCTAGGGTTAGGCTAGGGCACCCCTAGGCTTAGGCTAGGGCAGCCGTATGCTTAGGCTAAGGCTAGGGCTCGCCTAGCCTAAGGCTAGGGCACCCCTAGGCTTAGGCTAGAGCACCCATAGGCTTAGGCAAGGGCACCCTAAGCCTTAGGCTAGGGCACCCCTAGGCTTAGGCCAAGGCTAGGGCTCCCCTAGCCTAAGGCTAGGGCTCCCCTAGTCTCAGGCTAGGGCATCCATAGGCTTTGGCTACGGCATCCCTAGGATTAGGCTAAGGCTAGGGCTCCCCTAGCCTAAGGTGAGGGCACCCGTAGGCTTAGGATAGGGCACCCCTAGGCTTAGGCTAAGGCTAGGGCACCCCTAGGCTTAGGCAAGGGCACCCCTAAGCTTAGGCTAAGGCTAGGGCTCCCCTAGGCTATGGCTAGGGCACCCCTAGGCTTAGGCTAGGGCACCCATAGGCTTAGGCTAGGGCACCCCTAGGCTTAGGCTAAGGCTAGGGGACCCCTAGGCGTAGGCTAAGGCACCCCTAGGGTTAGGCTAGGGCACCCCTCAGTTTACGTTAGGGCACCCCTAGGCTTTGGCTAAGGCTAGTGCTCCCCTAGCCTAAGGCTAGGGCACTCATAGGGTTAGGCTAGGGCACCCCTAGACTTAGGCTAGGGCACCCCTAGGCTTAGGCTAGGGCAGCTATAGGCTTAGGCTAAGGCTAGGGCTCCTCTAGCCTAAGGCCTGGGCACCCCTAGGCTTAGGCTAGGGCACCCCTAGGCTTAGGCTATGGCACCCTTAGGCTTAGGCTAGGGCACCGCTAGGCTTTGGCTAGGGCACCCCTAGGCTTAGGCTAAGGCTAGGGGACCCCTAGGCTTAGGCTAAGGCATCCCTAGGCTTAGGCAAGGGCACCCTAGGCTTAGGTTAGGGCACCCTTAGGCTTAGGCTAGGGCACCCCTAGGCTTAGGCTAAGGCTAGGTCACCCCTAGGCTTAGTCTAAGGCACCACTTGGCTTAGGCTAGGGCACCCCTAGGCTTAGGCTAGGGCACTCCTATTCTTAGGTTAGGGCACCCCTAGGCTGAGGCAAGGGCACCCCTAGGCTGAGGCTAGGGCACCCATAGGCTTAGGCTAAAGCTAGGGCTCCCCTAGCCTAAGGCTAGGGCACCCCTAGGCTTAGGTTAGGGCACCCCTAGGCTTAAGCTAGGGCACCCGTAGGCTTAGGCTAAGGCTAGGTCTCCCCTATCCTAAGGCCAGGTCACCCCTAGGCTTAGGTTAGGGCACCCCTATGCTTAAGCTAGGCACCCCTAGACTTAGGCTGGGGCACCCCTAGGTTTAGGCTAAGGTTAGGGCTCTCCTAGCCTAAGGCTAGGGTACCCCTTGGCTTAGGCTAGGGCACCTCTAGACTTAGGCTAGGGCACCCCTAGGCTTAGGCTAGGGCACCCTAGGCTTAGGATAAGGCTAGGGCTCCTCTAGCCTAACGCTAGGGCATCCCTAGGCTTGGGCTAGGGCACCCCTAGGCTTAGGCTAGGGCACCCCTAGGCTTAGACTAAGGCTAGGGCTCCCCTAGCCTAAGGCTAGGTCACCCCTAGGCTTAGTCTAGGGAACCACTAGGTTTAGGCTAGGGCACCCCTAGGCTTAGGGTATGGCACCCCTAGGCTTAGGCTAGGTCACTACTAGGCTTAGGGTAGGGCACCCCTATGCTTAGGCTAACGCAAGGGATCCACTAGACTAAGGCTAGGGCACCCCTAGCCTTAGGCTAGGGCACCCGTAACCTTAGGTTAGGGCACCCCTAGGCTTAGGCTAGGGCACACCTAGGCTTAGGCTACGGCACCCCTAGGCTTGGGCTAGGGCAGCCCTAGTCTTAGGCTAAGGTTAGGGCTCCCCTAGCCTAAGGCTACGGCACCCCTAGGCTTAGGCTAGGGCACCCCGAGGCTTAGGATAGGGCACCACTAGGCTTAGACTAGGGCACCCCTAGGCTTATGCTAAGTCTAGGGCTCCCCTAGTCTAAGGCTTGGACACCCCTAGGCTTAGGCTAGGGCACCCCTAGGCTTAGGCTAGGGCACCCCTAGGCTTAGGCTAAGGCTAGGGCTCCCCTAGGATAACCCTAGGGCACCCCTAGGCTTAGGCTAGGGCACCCCAAGGCTTAGGCTACGGCACCCCTAGTCTTAGGCTAGGGCACCCCTAGGCTTAGGGTAGGGTACACCTAGGCTTAGGCTAGGGCACCCCTAGGCTTAGGCTACGGCACCCCTAGGCTTAGGCTAAGGCTAGTGCTCCCCTAGCCTAAGGCTAATGTACCCTTAGGTTTAGGCTAGGGCACCCCTAGGCTTAGGCTAGGGCAACCCTAGGCTTAGGCTAGGGCAGCCATAGGCTTAGGCTAAGGCTAGGGCTCTTCTATCCTAAGGTCTGGGCACCCCTAGGCTTAGGCTAGGGCACCCCTTGACTTAGGCTAGGGCACCCCTAGGCTTAGGCTAGGGCACCCCTAGGCTTAGGCTAGGGCACCCTTATGCTTAGGCTAAGGCTAGGGGACCCCTAGGCTTAGACTAAGGCACCCCAAGGCTTAGGCTAAGGCTAGGTCACCCCTAGGCTTAGGCTAAGGCACCACTAGGCTTAGGCTAGGGCACCCCTAGGCTTAGGCTAGGGCACCCTTAGGCTTAGGCTAGGTCACCCCTAAGCTTAGGCTAGGGCACCCCCAGGCTTACGATAGGGCACCCATAGGCTTAGGCTAGGACATCCCTAGGCTTAGGCTAAGGCTAGTGCTCCCCTAGCCTAAGGCTAGGGCACCCCTAGGGTTAGGCTAGGGCACCCCTAGGCTTAGGCTAGGGCAGCCGTATGCTTGGGCTAAGGCTAGGGCTCGCCTAGCCTAAGGCTAGGGCACCCCTAGGCTTAGGCTAGAGCACCCATAGGCTTAGGCAAGGGCACCCTTAGATTTGGCTAGGGCACCCCTAGGCTTAGGCCAAGGCTAGGGCTCCCCTAGCCTAAGGCTAGGGCTCCCCTAGTCTCAGGCTAGGGCATCCATAGGCTTTGGCTACGGCATCCCTAGGATTAGGCTAAGGCTAGGGCTCCCCTAGCCTAAGGTGAGGGCACCCGTAGGCTTAGGATAGGGCACCCCTAGGCTTAGGCTAAGGCTAGGGGACCCCTAGCCTTAGGCTAAGGCATCCCTAGGCTTAGGCAAGGGCACCCGTAGGCTTAGGCTACGGCTCCCCTAGCCACAGGCTAGGGCACCCGTAGGCTTAGGCTAGGGCACCCCTAGGTTTAGGCTAGGGAAATCCTAGGCTAGACTAAGGCTAGGGCTCCCCTAGCCTCAGTCTAGGGCACCCGTTGTCTCAGGCTAGGGCACCCCTAGGCTCAGGCTAGGGCACCCCAAGGCTTAGGCAAGGGCACGCCTAGGCTTAGGCTAGGGCACCCCTAAGCTTAGGCTAGGGCACACCTAGGCGTAGGCTAAGGCTAGGGCTCCCCTAGCCTAAGGCTAGGGCACCCCTAGGCTTAGGCTAGGGTAACCCTAGGCTTACGTTCGGGCACCCCTAAGCTTAGGCTAAGGCTAGGGCTCCCCTAGGCTATGGCTAGGGCACCTCTAGGCTTAGGCTAGGGCACCCATAGGCTTAGGCTAGGGCACCCCTAGGCTTAGGCTAAGGCTAGGGGACCCCTAGGCGTAGGCTAAGGCACCCCTGGGGTTAGGCTAGGGCACCCCTCAGTTTATGTTAGGGCACCCCTAGGCTTTGGCTAAGGCTAGTGCTCCCCTAGCCTAAGGCTAGGGCACTCATAGGGTTAGGCTAGGGCACCCCTAGGCTTAGGCTAGGGCACCCCTAGGCTTAGGCTAGGGCAGCTATAGGCTTAGGCTAAGGCTAGGGCTCCTCTAGCCTAAGGCCTGGGCACCCCTAGGCTTAGGCTAGGGCACCCCTAGGCTTAGGCTATGGCACCCTTAGGCTTAGGCTAGGGCACCGCTAGGCTTTGGCTAGGGCACCCCTAGGCTTAGGCTAAGGCTAGGGGACCCCTAGGCTTAGGCTAAGGCATCCCTAGGCTTAGGCAAGGGCACCCTAGGCTTAGGTTAGGGCACCCTTAGGCTTAGGCTAGGGCACCCCTAGGCTTAGGCTAAGGCTAGGTCACCCCTAGGCTTAGTCTAAGGCACCACTTGGCTTAGGCTAGGGCACCCCTAGGCTTAGGCTAGGGCACTCCTATGCTTAGGTTAGGGCACCCCTAGGCTGAGGCTAGGGCACCCATAGGCTTAGGCTAAAGCTAGGGCTCCCCTAGCCTAAGGCTAGGGCACCCCTAGGCTTAGGTTAGGGCACCCCTAGGCTTAAGCTAGGGCACCCGTAGGCTTAGGCTAAGGCTAGGTCTCCCCTATCCTAAGGCCAGGTCACCCCTAGGCTTAGGTTAGGGCACCCCTATGCTTAAGCTAGGCACCCCTAGACTTAGGCTGGGGCACCCCTAGGTTTAGGCTAAGGTTAGGGCTCTCCTAGCCTAAGGCTAGGGTACCCCTTGGCTTAGGCTAGGGCACCGCTAGACTTAGGCTAGGGCACCCCTAGGCTTAGGCTAGGGCACCCTAGGCTTAGGATAAGGCTAGGGCTCCTCTAGCCTAACGCTAGGGCATCCCTAGGCTTGGGCTAGGGCACCCCTAGGCTTAGGCTAGGGCACCCCTAGGCTTAGACTAAGGCTAGGGCTCCCCTAGCCTAAGGCTAGGTCACCCCTAGGCTTAGTCTAGGGAACCACTAGGTTTAGGCTAGGGCACCCCTAGGCTTAGGGTATGGCACCCCTAGGCTTAGGCTAGGTCACATCTAGGCTTAGGGTAGGGCACCCCTATGCTTAGGCTAACGCAAGGGATCCACTAGACTAAGGCTAGGGCACCCCTAGCCTTAGGCTAGGGCACCCGTAACATTAGGTTAGGGCACCCCTAGGCTTAGGCTAGGGCACCCATAGGCTTAGGCTACGGCACCCCTAGGCTTGGGCTAGGGCAGCCCTAGTCTTAGGCTAAGGTTAGGGCTCCCCTAGCCTAAGGCTACGGCACCCCTAGGCTTAGGCTAGGGCACCCCGAGGCTTAGGATAGGGCACCACTAGGCTTAGACTAGGGCACCCCTAGGCTTATGCTAAGTCTAGGGCTCCCCTAGTCTAAGGCTTGGACACCCCTAGGCTTAGGCTAGGGCACCCCTAGGCTTAGGCTAGCGCACCCCTAGGCTTAGGCTAGGGCACCCCTAGGCTTAGGCTAGGGCACCCCTAGGCTTAGGCTAAGGCTAGGGCTCCCCTAGGATAACCCTAGGGCACCCCTAGGCTTAGGCTAGGGCACCCCAAGGCTTAGGCTACGGCACCCCTATTCTTAGGCTAGGGCACCCCTAGGCTTAGGCTAAGGCTAGGGTTCCTCTAGCCTAAGGCTAGGGCAAGCCTAGGTTAGGCTAGGGCACCCCTGGGCTTAGGGTAGGGCACCCCTAGGCTTAGGGTAGGGCACCCCTCGGCTTAGGCTAGGGCACGCCTAGGCTTAGGCTAGGGCAGCCATAGCCTTAGGCTAAGGCTAGGGATCCTCTATCCTAAGGCCTGGGCACCCATAGGCTTAGGCTAGGGCACCCCTAGGCTTAGGCTACGGCACCCCTAGGCTTAGGCTAGGGCACCCCTAGTCTTAGGCTAGGGCACCCCTAGGCTTAGGCTAGGGCAACCCTAGGCTTAGGCTAGGGCAGCCATAGGCTTAGGCTAAGTCTAGGGCTACTCTATCCTAAGGCCTGGGCACCCTTAGGCTTAGGCTAGGGCACCCCTTGACTTAGGCTAGGGCACCCCTAGGCTTAGGCTAGGGCACCCCTAGGCTTAGGCTAGGGCACCCCCAGGCTTAAACTAAGGCACCCGTAGACTTAGGCTAAGGCTAGGGCTCCCCTAGCCTAACACTAGGGCACACCTAGGCTTACGCTAGGGGACCCCTAGGCTTAGGCTAGGGCACCCCTAACTTAGGCTAGGGCACCCCTAGGCTTAGGCTAATGATAGGGCGCCCCTAGCCTAAGGCTAGGGCACCACTAGGCTTAAGCTAGGGCACCCCTAGGCTTAGGCTAGGGCACCCCTAGGCTTAGGCTAGGGCACCCTAGGCTTAGGCTAAGGCTTGGGGACCCCTAGGCTTAGGGTAAGGCATCACTAGGCTTAGGCAAGGGCACCCTAGGCTTAGGTTAGGGCACCCTTAGGCTTAGGCTAGGGCACCCCTAGGCTTAGGCTAAGGCTAGGGCACCCCTTGGCTTATGCTAGGGCACCCCTAGGCTTATGCTAGGGCATCCCAAGGCTTAGGCTAGGGCACCCCTAGGCTTAGGCTACGACACCCCTAGGCTTGGGCTAGGGCACCCCAAGGCTTAGGCTTAGGTTAGCGCTCCCCTAGCCTAAGGCTAGGGCACCCCTAGGCTTAGGCTAGGGCACCCCTAGGATTAGGATCGGACACCACTAGGCTAAGGTTAGGGCTCCCCTAGCCTAAGGCTACGGCACCCCTAGGCTTAGGATAGGGTACCACTAGGCTTAGACTAGGGCACCCCTAGGCTTAGGCTAAGTCTAGGGCTCCGCTAGCCTAAGGCTTGGGCACCCCTAGGCTTAGGCTCGGGCACCACCAGGCTTAGGCTAGGGCACCCGTAGGCTTAGGCTAGGGCACCCATAGGCTTAGGCTAAGGCTAGGGATCGCCTAGCGTAACGCTAGGGCACCCCTAGGCGTAGGCTAGGGCACCCCAAGGCTTAGGCTAGGGCAACCCTAGTCTTAGGTTAGGGCACCCCTAGGCTTAGGCTAAGGGTAGGGCTCCTCTAGCCTAAGGCTATGGCACCCCTAGGCTTAGGCTAGGGCACCCCTAGGCTTAGGCAAGAGCACCCCTAGGCTTAGGCTTAAGAGTAGGGCTCAGCTAGCCTACGGCTAGGGCAAGCCTAGGCTTATGCTAGGGCACCCCTGGGCTTAGGGTAGGGCACCCCTAGGCTTATGCTAGGGCACCCCTCGGCTTGGGCCAGGTTACGCCTAGGCTTAATCTAGGGCACCCCTAGGCTTAGGCTAAGGCTAGTGTTCCCCTAGCCTTAGGCTAGGGCACCACAAGGGTTAGGCTAGGGCATCCCTAGGCTTAGGCTAGGGCACCCCTAGGCTTAGGCTAGGGCAGACATAGGCTTAGGCTAAGGCTAGGGCTCCTCTAGCCTAAGGCCTGGGCACCCCTAGGCTTAGGCTAGGGCACCACTAGGCTTAGTCTAAGGCTAGGGAACCCCTTGCCTTAGGCTAGGGCACCCCTAGGCTTAGGCTAGGGCACCCCTAGGCTTAGGCTAAGGCTAGTGCTCCCCTAGCCTAAGGCTAGGGCACCCCAAGGTTAGGCTAGGGCACCCCTAGGCTTAGGCTAGGGCAACCCTAGGCTTAGGCTAGGGAAGCCATAGGCTTAGGCTAAGGCTAGGGCTCCATTATCCTAAGGCCTGGGCACCCCTAGGCTTAGGCTAGGGCACCCCTAGGCTTAGGGTAGGGCACCCCTAGGCTTAGGCTAGGGCACCCCTAGGCTTAGGCTAGGGCACCCCTAGGCTTAGGCTACGGCATCCCTAGGCTTAGGCTAGGGCAACCCTAGGCTTAGGCTAGGGCAGCCATAGGCTTAGGCTAGGGCAGCCATAGGCTTAGGCTTAGGCTAGGGCTCAGTTAGCCTAAGGCTAGGGCAAGCCTAGGCTTAGGCTAGGGCACCTCTAGGCTTAGGGTAGGGCACCCCTAGGCTTAGGCTAGGGCACCCCTAGGCTTAGGCTAGGGCACCCCTAGGCTTAGGCTAAGGCTGGGGCTCCTCTATCCTAAGGCCTGGGCACCCCTAGGCTTAGGCTAGGGCACCCCTTAACTTAGGCTAGGGCACCCCTAGGCTTAGGCTAGGGCACCCCTATGCTTAGGCTAAGGCTAGGGGACCCCTAGGCTTAGGCTAAGGCACCCCAAGGCTTAGGCTAAGGCTAGGTCACCCATAGGCTTAGGCTAAGGCACCACTAGGCTTAGGCTAGGGCACCCCTAGGCTTAGGCTAAGGCTAGGTCACCCCTAGGCTTAGGCTAAGGCACCACTAGGCTTAGGCTAGGGCACCCCTAGGCTTAGGCTAGGGCACTCCTAGGCTTAGGCTAGGGCACCCCTAGGCTGAAGCTAGGGCACCCATAGGCTTAGGCTAAGGCTAAGGCTCCAATAGCCTAAGGCTAGGGCACCCCTAGGCTTAGGCTAGGGCACCCCTAGGCTTAAACTAGGGCACCCGTAGACTTAGGCTAAGGCTAGGGCTCCCCTAGCCTAACCCTAGGGCACACCTAGGCTTACGCTAGGGAACTCTTAGGCTTAGGCTAGGGCACCCCTAACTTAGGCTAGGGCACCCCTAGGCTTAGGCTAAGGCTAGGGCTCCCCTAGCCTAAGGCTAGGGCACCACTAGGCTTAAGCTAGGGCACCCCTAGGCTTAGGCTAGGGCACCCCTAGGCTTAGGCTAGGGCACCCTAGGCTTAGGCTAAGGCTTGGGGACCCCTAGGCTTAGGGTAAGTCATCCCTAGGCTTAGGCAAGGGCACCCTAGGCTTAGGTTAGGGCACCCTTAGGCTTAGGCTAGGGCACCCCTAGGCTTAGGCTAAGACTAGGTCACCCCTAGGCTTAGTCTAAGGCACCACTAGTCTTAGGCTAGGGCACCCCTAGGCTTAGGCTAGGGCACTCCTAGGCTTAGGCTAGGTCATCCCTAGGCTGAGGCTAGGGCACCCCGAGGCTGAGGCTAGGGCACCCATAGGCTTAGGCTAAGGCTAGGTCTCCCCTATCCTAAGGCTAGGGCACCCCTAGGCTTTGGCTAGGGCACTCCTAGGCTTAGGCAAGGGCACCCCTAGGATTAGGCTAAGGCTAGGGCTCCACAAGCCTAACCCTAGGGCACACCTAGGCTTAGGCTAGGGACCCCTAGGCTTAGGCTAGGGCACCCCTAAGCTTAGGCTAGGGCACCCCAAGGCTTAGGCTAGGTCACCCCTAAGCTTAGGCTAAAGCTAGGGCTCCCCTAGCCTAAGGCTAGGGCACCACTAGGCCTAGGGTAGGGCACCCTTAGGCTTAGGCTAGGGCACCCCTAAGCTTAGGCTAGGGCACCCCCAGGCTTCGGATAGGGCACCCCTAGGCTTAGGCTAGGACACCCCTAGGCTTAGGCTAAGGCTAGTGCTCCCCTAGCCTAAGGCTAGGGCACCCCTAGTGTTAGGCTAGGGCACCCCTAGGCTTAGGCTAGGGCAGCCGTATGCTTAGGCTAAGGCTAGAGCTCGCCTAGCCTAAGGCTAGGGCACCCCTAGGCTTAGGCTAGAGCACCCATAGGCTTAGGCAAGGGCACCCTTAGCCTTAGGCTAGGGCACCCCTAGGCTTAGGCTAGGGAACCCCTAGGCTTAGGCCAAGGCTAGGGCTCCCCTAGCCTAAGGCTAGGGCTCCCCTAGGCTCAGGCTAGGGCATCCATAGGCTTAGGCTACGGCATCCCTAGGATTAGGCTAAGGCTAGGGCTCCCCTAGCCTAAGGTGTGGGCACCCGTAGGCTTAGGCTAAGGCTAGGGGACCCCTAGGGTTAGGCTAAGGCATCCCTAGGCTTAGGCAAGGGCACCCGTAGGCTTAGGCTACGGCTCCCCTAGCCACAGGCTAGGGCACCCGTAGGCTTAGGCTAGGGCACCCCTAGGCTTAGGCTAGGGCAATCCTAGGCTAGACTAAGGCTAGGGCTCCCCTAGCCTCAGTCTAGGGGACCCGTTGGCTCAGGCTAGGGCACCCCTAGGCTCAGGCTAGGGCACCCCTAGGCTTAGCCTAGGGCACGCCTAGGCTTAGGTTAGGGCACCCCTAGGCTTAGGCTAAGGCTAGGGGACCCCTAGGCGTAGGTTAAGTCACCCCTAGGCTTAGGCTAGGGCACCCCTAAGTTTACGCTAGGGCACCCCTAGGCTTTGGCTAGGGCACACCTAGGCGTAGGCTAAGGCTAGGGCTCCCCAAGTTTAGGCTAGGGCACCCCTAGGCTTAAGCTAGGGCACCCGTAGGCTTAGACTAAGGCTAGGTCTCCCCTATCCTAAGGCCAGGTCACCCCTAGGCTTTGGCTAGGGCACTCCTAGGCTTAGGCTACGGCACACCTAGGATTAGGTGAAGGCTAGGGCTCCCCTAGCCTAAGCCTAGGGCACCCCTAGGCTTAGGCTAGGGTACCCTAGGCTTAGGTAGGGAACCCCAGGGCTTAGGTTAGGACACCCCTATGCTTAGGATAGACACCCCTAGACTTAGGCTGGGGCCCCCTAGGTTTAGGCTAAGGCTAGGGCTCTCCTAGCCTAAGGCTAGGGTACCCCTTGGCTTAGGCTAGGGCACCCCAAGGCTTAGGCTAGGGCAGCCATAGGCTTAGGCTAGGGCAGCCATAGTCTTAGGCTAAGGCTAGGGCTCCTCTATCCTAAGGCCTGGGCACCCCTAGCCTAAGGCTAGGGCACCCCTAGGCTTAGGCTAGGGCACCCCTAGGCTTAGGCTAGGGCACCCCTAGGCTTAGGCTAGGGCTCAGCTAGCCTAAGGCTAGGGCAAGCATAAGCTTAGGCTAGGGCACCCCTATGCTTAGGGTAGGGCACCCCTAGGCTTAGGCTCCGACACCCCTAGGCTTGGGCTAGGGCACCCCTAGGCTTAGGCTAAGGTTAGGGCTCCCCTAGCCTACGGATAGGGCACCCCTAGGATTAGGTTAGGGCACCAATAGGCTTAGGGTAGGGCACCCCTAGACTTAGGCTAAGGCTAGGGGACCCCTAGGCTTAGGCCAAGGCACCCCTAGGCTTAGGCTAGGGCACCCCTAAATTTAGTCTAGGGCACCCTTAGGCTTAGGCTAAGGCTAGTGCTCCCCTAGCCTAAGGCTAGGGCACCCATAGTGTTAGGCTAGGGCACCCCTAGGCTTAGGCTAGGGCACCCCTAGGCTTAGGCTAGGGCAGCCATAGTCTTAGGCTAAGGCTAGGGCTCCTCCAGCCTAAGGCCTGGGCACTCCTAGGCTTAGGCTAGGGCACCCCTAGGCTTAGGTTAGGGCACCCCTAGGCTTAGGCTAGGGCACCCCGATGCTTACGCTAGGGCAACAATAAGCTTAGGCTAGGGCACCCCTAGTCTTAGGCTAGGGCACCCCTAGGCTTAGGCTAAGGCTAGGGCACCCCTTGCCTTATGCTAGGGCACCCCTAGGCTTATGCTAGGGCATCCCTAGGCTTAGGCTAGGGCACCCCTAGGCTTAGGCTACGACACCCCTAGGCTTGGGCTAGGGCACCCCAAGGCTTAGGCTAAGGTTAGGGCTCCCCTAGCCTAAGGCTAGGGCACCCCTAGGATTAGGATAGGGCAACACTAGGCTAAGGTTAGGGCTCCCCTAGCCTAAGACTACGGCACCCCTAGTCTTAGGCTAGGGCACCCCTAGGCTTAGGCTAAGGCTAGTGTTCCCCTAGCATAAGGCTAGGGCACTACAAGGGTTAGGCTAGGGCATCCCTAGGCTTAGGCTAGGGCACCCCTAGGCTTAGGCTAGGGCAGCCATAGGCTTAGGCTTAGGCTAGGGTTCAGCTAGCCTAAGGCTAGGGCAAGCCTAGGCTTAGGCTACGGCACCCCTAGGCTTAGGCTAGGGCACCCCTAGGCTTAGGCTAGGGCACCCCTAGGCTTAGGCTAGGGCACCCCTAGGCTTAGGCTACGGCATCCCTAGGCTTAGGCTAGGGCAACCCTATGCTTAGGCTATGGCAGCCATAGGCTTAGGCTAGGGCAGCCATAGGCTTAGGCTTAGGCTAGGGCTCAGCTAGCCTAAGGCTAGGGCAAGCCTAGGCTTAGGCTACGGTACCCCTAGGCTTAGGGTAGGGCACCCCTAGGCTTAGGCTAGGGCACACCTAGGCTTAAGCTAGGGCACCCCTAGGCTTAGGCTAAGGCTAATGCTCCCCTAGCCTAAGGCTAATGTACCCTTAGGGTTAGGCTAGTGCACCCCTAGGCTTAGGCTAGGGCAACCCTAGGCTTAGGCTAGGGCAGCCATAGGCTTAGGCTAAGGCTACGGCTCCTCTATCCTAAGGCCTGGGCACCACTAGGCTTAAGCTAGGGCACCCCTTTACTTAGGCTAGGGCACCCCTAGGCTTAGGCTAGGGCACCCCTAGGCTTAGGTTTGGGCACCCCTATGCTTAGGCTAAGGCTACGGGACCCCTAGGCTTAGGCTAAGGCACCCCAAGGCTTAGGCTAAGGCTAGGTAACCCCTAGGCTTAGGCTAAGGCACCACTAGGCTTAGGCTAGGGCACCCCTAGGCTTAGGCTAAGGCTAGGTCACCCCTAGACTTAGGCTAAGGCACCACTAGGATTAGGCTAGGGCACTCCTAGGCTTAGGCTAGGGCACCCCTAGGCTGAAGCTAGGGCACCCATAGGCTTAGGCTAAGGCTAGGGCTCCAATAGCCTAAGGCTAGGGCAACCCTAGGCTTAGGCTAGGGCACCCCTAGGCTTAAACTAGGGCACCCGTAGACTTAGGCTAAGGCTAGGGCTCCCCTATCCTAACCCTAGGACACACCTAGGCTTACGCTAGGGGACCCCTAGGCTTAGGCTAGGGCACCCCTAACTTAGGCTAGGGCACCCCTAGGCTTAGGCTAAGGCTAGGGCTCCCCTAGCCTAAGGCTAGGGCACCACTAGGCTTAAGCTAGGGCACCCCTAGGCTTAGGCTAGGGCACCCTAGGCTTAGGCTAAGGCTTGGGGACCCCTAGGCTTAGGCTAAGACATCCCTAAGCTTAGGCAAGGGCACCCTAGGCTTAGGTTAGGGAGCCCTTAGTCTTAGGCTAGGGCACCCCTAGGCTTAGGCTAAGACTAGGTCACCCCTAGGCTTAGTCTAAGGCACCACTAGTCTTAGGCTAGGGCACCCCTAGGCTTAGGCTAGGGCACTCTTAGGCTTAGCCTAGGTCACCCCTAGGCTGATGCTAGGGCACCCCGAGGCTGAGGCTAGGGCACCCATAGGCTTAGGCTACGGCCAGGGCTCCCCTAGCCTAAGGCTAGGGCACCCCTAGGTTTAAGCTAGGGCACCAGTAGGCTTAGGCTAAGGCTAGGTCTCCCCTATCCTAAGGTTAGGGCACCCCTAGGCTTTGGCTAGGGCACTCCTAGGCTTAGGCTAGGGCACCCCAAGGCTTAGGCAAGGTCACACCTAGGCTATGCTAAAGCTAGGGCTCCCCTAGCCTAAGGCTAGGGCACCACTAGGCATAGGCTAGGGCACCCTTAGGCTTAGGCTAGGGCACCCCTATGCTTAGGCTAGGGCACCCCCAGGCTTAGGATAGGGCACCCCTAGGCTTAGGCTACGACACCCCTAGGCTTAGGCTAAGGATAGTGCTCCCATAACCTAAGGCAAGGGCACCCCTAGGGTTAGGCTAGGGCACCCCTTGGCTTAGGCTAGGGCAGCCGTATGCTTAGGCTAAGGCTAGGGCTCGCCTAGCCTAAGGCTAGGGCACCCCTAGGTTTAGGCTAGGGCACCCCTAGGCTTAGGCTAGGGTAGCCATAGGCTTAGTCTAAGGCTAGGGCTCCTCTAGCCTAAGGCCTGGGCACTCCTAGGCTTAGGCAAGGGCACCCTTAGCCTTAGGCTAGGGCACCCCTAGGCTTAGGCTAGGGCACCCCTAGGCTTAGGCCAAGGCTAGGGCTCCCCTAGCCTAAGGCTAGGGCTCCCCTAAGCTCAGGATAGGGCATCCATAGGCTTAGGCTCTGGCATCCCTAGGATTAGGCTAAGGCTAGGGCTCCCCTAGCCTAAGGTGAGGGCACCCGTAGGCTTAGGATAGGGACCCCTAGGCTTAGTCTAGGGCACCCCTAAGCTTAGGCTAGGGCACCCCAAGGCTTAGGCTAGGTCACCCCTAGGCTTAGGCTAAAGCTAGGGCTCCCCTAGCCTAAGGCTAGGGCACCACTAGGCCTAGGCTAGGGCACCCTTAGGCTTAGGCTAGGGCACCCCTAAGCTTAGGCTAGGGCACCCCCAGGCTTAGGCTAGGGCAGCTATAGCCTTAGGCTAAGGCTAGGGCTCCTCTAGCCTAAGGCCTGGGCACCCCTAGGCTTAGGCTAGGGCACCCCTAGGCTTAGGCTAGGGCACCCCTAGGCTTAGGCTAGGGCACCCCTAGGCTTAGGCTAGGGCACCCCTAGGCTTAGGCTAGGACTCAGCTAGCCTAAGGCTAGGGCAAGCATAAGCTTAGGCTAGGGCACCCATATGCTTAGGGTAGGGCACCCCTACGCTTAGGCTCCGACACCCCTAGGCTTGGGCTAGGGCACCCCAAGGCTTAGGCTAAGGTTAGGGCTCCCCTAGCCTAAGGATAGGGCACCCCTAGGCTTAGGCTAGGGCACCAATAGGCTTAGGCTAGGGCACCCCTAGACTTAGGCTAAGGCTAGGGGACCCCTAGGCTTAGGCCAAGGCACCCCTAGGCTTAGGCTAGGGCACCCCTAAATTTAGGCTAGGGCACCCTTAGGCTTAGGCTAAGGCTAGTGCTCCCCTAGCCTAAGGCTAGGGCACCCATAGTGTTAGGCTAGGGCACCCCTAGGCTTAGGCTAGGGCACCCCTAGGCTTAGGCTAGGGTAGCCATAGGCTTAGTCTAAGGCTAGGGCTCCTCTAGCCTAAGGCCTGGGCACTCCTAGGCTTAGGCTAGGGCACCCCTAGGCTTAGGCTAGGGCACCCCTAGGCTTAGGCTAGGGCACGCCGATGCTTACGCTAGGGCAACAATAAGCTTAGGCTAGGGCACCCCTAGTCTTAGGCTAGGGCACCCCTAGGCTTAGGCTAAGGCTAGGGCACCCCTTGCCTTATGCTAGGGCACCCCTAGGCTTATGCTAGGGCATCCCTAGGCTTAGGCTAGGGCACCCCTAGGCTTAGGCTACGACACCCCTAGGCTTGGGCTAGGGCACCCCAAGGCTTAGGCTAAGGTTAGGGCTCCCCTAGCCTAAGGCTAGGGCACCCCTAGGATTAGGATAGGGCACCACTAGGCTAAGGTTAGGGCTCCCCTAGCCTAAGGCTACGGCACCCCTAGTCTTAGGCTAGGGCACCCCTAGGCTTAGGCTAAGGCTAGGGCTCCTCTAGCCTAAGGCTATGGCACCCCTAGGCTTAGGCTAGGGTACCCCTAGACTTAGGCAAGGGCACCCCTCGGCTTAGGGCAGGGCACGCCTAGGCTTAATCTAGGGCACCCCTAGGCTTAGGCTAAGGCTTGTGTTCCCCTAGCCTAAGGCTAGGGCACTACAAGGGTTAGGCTAGGGCATCCCTAGGCTTAGGCTAGGGCACCCCTAGGCTTAGGCTAGGGCAGCCATAGGCTTAGGCTTAGGCTAGGGCTCAGCTAGCCTAAGGCTAGGGCAAGCCTAGGCTTAGGCTACGGCACCCCTAGGCTTAGGCTAGGGCACCCCTAGGCTTAGGCTAGGGCACCCCTAGGCTTAGGCTAGGGCACCCCTAGGCTTAGGCTAGGGCAGCCATAGGCTTAGGCTAGTGCAGCCATAGGCTTAGGCTTAGGCTAGGGCTCAGCTAGCCTAAGGCTAGGGCAAGCCTAGGCTTAGGCTACGGCACCCCTAGGCTTAGGGTAGGGCACCCCTAGGCTTAGGCTAGGGCACACCTAGCCTTAAGCTAGGGCACCCCTAGGCTTAGGCTAAGGCTAGTGCTCCCCTAGCCTAAGGCTAATGTACCCTTAGGGTTAGGCTAGTGCACCCCTAGGCTTAGGCTAGGGCAACCCTAGGCTTAGGCTAGGGCAGCCATAGGCTTAGGCTAAGGCTACGGCTCCTCTATCCTAAGGCCTGGGCACCCCTAGGCTTAAGCTAGGGCACCCCTTGACTTAGGCTAGGGCACCCCTAGGCTTAGGCTAGGGCACCCCTAGGCTTAGGCTTGGGCACCCCTATGCTTAGGCTAAGGCTACGGGACCCCTAGGCTTAGGCTAGGGCACCCCTAGGCTTAGGCTAAGGCTAGGTCACCCCTAGGCTTAGGCTAAGGCACCACTAGGATTAGGCTAGGGCACTCCTAGGCTTAGGCTAGGGCACCCCTAGGCTGAAGCTAGGGCACCCATAGGCTTAGGCTAAGGCTAGGGCTCCAATAGCCTAAGGCTAGGGCAACCCTAGGCTTAGGCTAGGGCACCCCTAGGCTTAAACTAGGGCACCCGTAGACTTAGGCTAAGGCTAGGGCTCCCCTAGCCTAACCCTAGGGCACACCTAGGCTTACGCTAGGGGACCCCTAGGCTTAGGCTAGGGCACCCCTAACTTAGGCTAGGGCACCCCTAGGCTTAGGCTTAGGCTAGGGCTCCCCTAGCCTAAGGCTAGGGCACCACTAGGCTTAAGCTAGGGCACCCCTAGGCTTAGGCTAGGGCACCCTAGGCTTAGGCTAAGGCTTGGGGACCCCTAGGCTTAGGCTAAGGCATCCCTAGGCTTAGGCAAGGGCACCCTAGGCTTAGGTTAGGGAGCCCTTAGGCTTAGGCTAGGGCACCCCTAGGCTTAGGCTAAGACTAGGTCAACCCTAGGCTTAGTCTAAGGCACCACTAGTCTTAGGCTAGGGCACCTCTAGGCTTAGGCTAGGGCACTCCTAGGCTTAGGCTAGTTCACCCCTAGGCTGAGGCTAGGGCACCCCGAGGCTGAGGCTAGGGCACCCATAGGCTTAGGCTACGGCCAGGGCTCCCCTAGCCTAAGGCTAGGGCACCCCTAGGTTTAAGCTAGGGCACCAGTAGGCTTAGGCTAAGGCTAGGTCTCCCCTATCCTAAGGCTAGGGCACCCCTAGGCTTTGGCTAGGGTACTCCTAGGCTTAGGCTAGGGCACCCCTAGGATTAGGCTAAGGCTAGGGCTCCACAAGCCTAACCCTAGGGCACACCTAGGCTTAGGCTAGGGACCCCTAGGCTTAGGCTAGGGCACCCCTAAGCTTAGGCTAGGGCACCCCAAGGCTTAGGCTAGGTCACCCCTAGGCTTAGGCTAAAGCTAGGGCTCCCCTAGCCTAAGGCTAGGGCACCACTAGGCCTAGGCTAGGGCACCCTTAGGCTTAGGCTAGGGCACCCCTAAGCTTAGGCTAGGGCACCCCCAGGCTTAGGCTAGGGCAGCTATAGGCTTAGGCTAAGGTTAGGGCTCCTCTAGCCTAAGGCCTGGGCACCCCTAGGCTTAGGCTAGGGCACCCTTAGGCTTAGGCTAGGGCACCCCTAGGCTTAGGCTAGGGCACCCCTAGGCTTAGGCTAGGGCACCCCTAGGCTTAGGCTAGGGCTCAGCTAGCCTAAGGCTAGGGCAAGCATAAGCTTAGGCTAGGGCACCCCTATGCTTAGGGTAGGGCACCCCTAGGCTTAGGCTCCGACACCCCTAGGCTTGGGCTAGGGCACCCCAAGGCTTAGGCTAAGGTTAGGGCTCCCCTAGCCTAAGGATAGGGCACCCCTAGGCTTAGGCTAGGGCACCAATAGGCTTAGGCTAGGGCACCCCTAGACTTAGGCTAAGGCTAGGGGACCCCTAGGCTTAGGCCAAGGCACCCCTAGGCTTAGGCTAGGGCACCCCTAAATTTAGGCTAGGGCACCCTTAGGCTTTGGCTAAGGCTAGTGCTCCCCTAGCCTAAGGCTAGGGCACCCATAGTGTTAGGCTAGGGCACCCCTAGGCTTAGGCTAGGGCACCCCTTGGCTTAGGCTAGGGTAGCCATAGGCTTAGGCTAAGGCTAGGGCTCCTCTAGCCTAAGGCCTGGGCACTCCTAGGCTTAGGCTAGGGCACCCCTAGGCTTAGGCTAGGGCACCCCTAGGCTTAGGCTAGGGCACGCCGATGCTTACGCTAGGGCAACAATAAGCTTAGGCTAGGGCACCCCTAGTCTTAGGCTAGGGCACCCCTAGGCTTAGGCTAAGGCTACGGCACCTCTTGGCTTATGCTAGGGCACCCCTAGGCTTATGCTAGGGCATCCCTAGGCTTAGGCTAAGGCACCCCTAGGCTTAGGCTACGACACCCCTAGGCTTGGGCTAGGGCACCCCAAGGCTTAGGCTAAGGTTAGGGCTCCCCTAGCCTAAGGCTAGGGCACCCCTAGGATTAGGATAGGGCACCACTAGGCTAAGGTTAGGGCTCCCCTAGCCTAAGGCTACGGCACCCCTAGTCTTAGGCTAGGGCACCCCTAGGCTTAGGCTAAGGCTAGGGCTCCTCTATTCTAAGGCTATGGCACCCCTAGGCTTAGGCTAGGGTACCCCTAGACTTAGGCAAGGGCACCCCTCGGCTTAGGCCAGGGCACGCCTAGGCTTAATCTAGGGCACCCCTAGGCTTAGGCTAAGGCTAGTGTTCCCCTAGCCTAAGGCTAGGGCACTACAAGGGTTAGGCTAGGGCATCCCTAGGCTTAGGCTAGGGCACCCCTAGGCTTAGGCTAGGGCAGCCATAGGCTTAGGCTTAGGCTAGGGCCCAGCTAGCCTAAGGCTAGGGCAAGCCTAGGCTTAGGCTACGGCACCCCTAGGCTTAGGCTAGGGCACCCCTAGGCTTAGGCTAGGGCACCCCTAGGCTTAGGCTAGGGCACCCCTAGGCTTAGGCTACGGCATCCCTAGGCTTAGGCTAGGGCAACCCTAGGCTTAGGCTAGGGCAGCCATAGGCTTAGGCTAGGGCAGCCATAGGCTTAGGCTTAGGCTAGGGCTCAGCTAGCCTAAGGCTAGGGCAAGCCTAGGCTTAGGCTACGGTACCCCTAGGCTTAGGGTAGGGCACCCCTAGGCTTAGGCTAGGGCACACCTAGGCTTAAGCTAGGGCACCCCTAGGCTTAGGCTAAGGCTAATGCTCCCCTAGCCTAAGGCTAATGTACCCTTAGGGTTAGGCTAGTGCACCCCTAGGCTTAGGCTAGGGCAACCCTAGGCTTAGGCTAGGGCAGCCATAGGCTTAGGCTAAGGCTACGGCTCCTCTATCCTAAGGCCTGGGCACCACTAGGCTTAAGCTAGGGCACCCCTTGACTTAGGCTAGGGCACCCCTAGGCTTAGGCTAGGGCACCCCTAGGCTTAGGTTTGGGCACCCCTATGCTTAGGCTAAGGCTACGGGACCCCTAGGCTTAGGCTAAGGCACCCCAAGGCTTAGGCTAAGGCTAGGTAACCCCTAGGCTTAGGCTAAGGCACCACTAGGCTTAGGCTAGGGCACCCCTAGGCTTAGGCTAAGGCTAGGTCACCCCTAGGCTTAGGCTAAGGCACCACTAGGATTAGGCTAGGGCACTCCTAGGCTTAGGCTAGGGCACCCCTAGGCTGAAGCTAGGGCACCCATAGGCTTAGGCTAAGGCTAGGGCTCCAATAGCCTAAGGCTAGGGCAACCCTAGGCTTAGGCTAGGGCACCCCTAGGCTTAAACTAGGGCACCCGTAGACTTAGGCTAAGGCTAGGGCTCCCCTAGCCTAACCCTAGGGCACACCTAGGCTTACGCTAGGGGACCCCTAGGCTTAGGCTAGGGCACCCCTAACTTAGGCTAGGGCACCCCTAGGCTTAGGCTAAGGCTAGGGCTCCCCTAGCCTAAGGCTAGGGCACCACTAGGCTTAAGCTAGGGCACCCCTAGGCTTAGGCTAGGGCACCCTAGGCTTAGGCTAAGGCTTGGGGACCCCTACGCTTAGGCTAAGGCATCCCTAGGCTTAGGCAAGGGCACCCTAGGCTTAGGTTAGGGAGCCCTTAGTCTTAGGCTAGGGCACCCCTAGGCTTAGGCTAAGACTAGGTCACCCCTAGGCTTAGTCTAAGGCACCACTAGTCTTAGGCTAGGGCACCCCTAGGCTTAGGCTAGGGCACTCCTAGGCTTAGCCTAGGTCACCCCTAGGCTGAGGCTAGGGCACCCCGAGGCTGAGGCTAGGGCACCCCTAGGCTTAGGTTTGGGCACCCCTATGCTTAGGCTAAGGCTACGGGACCCCTAGGCTTAGGCTAAGGCACCCCAAGGCTTAGGCTAAGGCTAGGTAACCCCTAGGCTTAGGCTAAGGCACCACTAGGCTTAGGCTAGGGCACCCCTAGGCTTAGGCTAAGGCTAGGTCACCCCTAGGCTTAGGCTAAGGCACCACTAGGATTAGGCTAGGGCACTCCTAGGCTTAGGCTAGGGCACCCCTAGGCTGAAGCTAGGGCACCCATAGGCTTAGGCTAAGGCTAGGGCTCCAATAGCCTAAGGCTAGGGCAACCCTAGGCTTAGGCTAGGGCACCCCTAGGCTTAAACTAGGGCACCCGTAGACTTAGGCTAAGGCTAGGGCTCCCCTAGCCTAACCCTAGGGCACACCTAGGCTTACGCTAGGGGACCCCTAGGCTTAGGCTAGGGCACCCCTAACTTAGGCTAGGGCACCCCTAGGCTTAGGCTAAGGCTAGGGCTCCCCTAGCCTAAGGCTAGGGCACCACTAGGCTTAAGCTAGGGCACCCCTAGGCTTAGGCTAGGGCACCCTAGGCTTAGGCTAAGGCTTGGGGACCCCTACGCTTAGGCTAAGGCATCCCTAGGCTTAGGCAAGGGCACCCTAGGCTTAGGTTAGGGAGCCCTTAGTCTTAGGCTAGGGTACCCCTAGGCTTAGGCTAAGACTAGGTCACCCCTAGGCTTAGTCTAAGGCACCACTAGTCTTAGGCTAGGGCACCCCTAGGCTTAGGCTAGGGCACTCCTAGGCTTAGCCTAGGTCACCCCTAGGCTGAGGCTAGGGCACCCCGAGGCTGAGGCTAGGGCACCCATAGGCTTAGGCTACGGCCAGGGCTCCCCTAGCCTAAGGCTAGGGCACCCCTAGGTTTAAGCTAGGGCACCAGTAGGCTTAGGCTAAGGCTAGGTCTCCCCTATCCTAAGGTTAGGGCACCCCTAGGCTTTGGCTAGGGCACTCCTAGGCTTAGGCTAGGGCACCCCAAGGCTTAGGCTAGGTCACCCCTAGGCTTAGGCTAAAGCTAGGGCTCCCCTAGCCTAAGGCTAGGGCACCACTAGGCATAGGCTAGGGCACCCTTAGGCTTAGGCTAGGGCACCCCTATGCTTAGGCTAGGGCACCCCCAGGCTTAGGATAGGGCACCCCTAGGCTTAGGCTACGACACCCCTAGGCTTAGGCTAAGGATAGTGCTCCCCTAACCTAAGGCAAGGGCACCCCTAGGGTTAGGCTAGGGCACCCCTTGGCTTAGGCTAGGGCAGCCGTATGCTTAGGCTAAGGCTAGGGCTCGCCTAGCCTAAGGCTAGGGCACCCCTAGGCTTAGGCTAGAGCACCCATAGGCTTAGGCAAGGGCACCCTTAGCCTTAGGCTAGGGCACCCCTAGGCTTAGGCTAGGGCATCCCTAGGCTTAGGCCAAGGCTAGGGCTCCCCTAGCCTAAGGCTAGGGCTCCCCTAAGCTCAGGATAGGGCATCCATAGGCTTAGGCTCTGGCATCCCTAGGATTAGGCTAAGGCTAGGGCTCCCCTAGCCTAAGGTGAGGGCACCCGTAGGCTTAGGATAGGGCACCCCTAGGCATAGGCTAAGGCTAGGGGACCCCTAGGCTTAGGCTAAGGCATCCCTAGGCTTAGGCAAGGGCACCCGTAGGCTTAGGCTACGGCTCCCCTAGCCACAGGCTAGGGCACCCGTAGGCTTAGGCTAGGGCACCCCTAGGCTTAGGCTAGGGCAATCCTAGGCTAGACTAAGGCGAGGGCTCCCCTAGCCTCAGTCTAGGGCACCCGTTGGCTCAGGCTAGGACACCCCTAGGCTCAGGCTAGGGCACCCCTAGGCTTAGGCTAGGGCACGCCTAGGCTTAGGCTAGGGCACCCCTAAGCTTAGGCTAGGGCACACCTAGGCGTAGGCTAAGGCTAGGGCTCCCCTAGCCTAAGGCTAGGGCACCCTAGGCTTAGGCTAGGGTAACCCTAGGCTTAGGTTCGGGCACCCCTAAGCTTAGGTTAAGGCTAGGGCTCCCCTAGGCTATGGCTAGGGCACCCCTAGGCTTAGGCTAGGGCACCCATAGGCTTAGGCTAGGGCACCCCTAGGCTTAGGCTAGGACACCCCTAAGTTTACGCTAGGGCACCCCTAGGCTTTGGCTAAGGCTAGTGCTCCCCTAGCCTAAAGCTAGGGCACACATAGGGTTAGACTAATGCACCCCTAGGCTTAGGCTAGGGCACCCCTAGGCTTAGGCTAGGGAAGCTATAGGCTTAGGCTAAGGCTAGGGCTCCACTAGCCTAAGGCCTGGGCACCCCTAGGCTTAGGCTAGGGCACCCCTAGGCTTAGGCTAGGACACCCCTAGGCTTAGGCTAGGGCACCCCTAGGCTTAGGCTAGGGCTCAGCTAGCCTAAGGCTAGGGCAAGCATAAGCTTAGGCTAGGGCACCCCTATGCTTAGGGTAGGGCACCCCTAGGCTTAGGCTCCGACACCCCTAGGCTTGGGCTAGGGCACCCCAAGGCTTAGGCTAAGGTTAGGGCTCCCCTAGCCTAAGGATAGGGCACCCCTAGGCTCAGGCTAGGGCACCAATAGGCTTAGGCTAGGGAACCCCTAGACTTAGGCTAAGGCTAGGGGACCCCTAGGCTTAGGCCAAGGCACCCCTAGGCTTAGGCTAGGGTACCCCTAAATTTAGGCTAGGGCACCCTTAGGCTTACGCTAAGGCTAGTGCTCCCCTAGCCTAAGGCTAGGGCACCCATAGTGTTAGGCTAGGGCACCCCTAGGCTTAGGCTAGGGCACCCCTAGGCTTAGGCTAGGGTAACCATAGGCTTAGGCTAAGGCTAGGGCTCCTCTAGCCTAAGGCCTGGGCACTCCTAGGCTTAGGCTAAGGCACCCCTAGGCTTAGGCTAGGGCACCCCTAGGCTTAGGCTAGGGCACGCCGATGCTTACGCTAGGGCAACAATAAGCTTAGGCTAGGGCACCCCTAGTCTTAGGCTAGGGCACCCCTAGGCTTAGGCTAAGGCTAGGGCACCCCTTGGCTTATGCTAGGGCACCAGTAGGCTTAGGCTAAGGCTAGGTCTCCCCTATCCTAAGGCTAGGGCACCCCTAGGCTTTGGCTAGGGCACTCCTAGGCTTAGGCTAGGGCACCCCTAGGATTAGGCTAAGGCTAGGGCTCCACAAGCCTAACCCTAGGGCACACCTAGGCTTAGGCTAGGGACCCCTAGGCTTAGGCTAGGGCACCCCTAAGCTTAGGCTAGGGCACCCCAAGGCTTAGGCTAGGTCACCCCTAGGCTTAGGCTAAAGCTAGGGCTCCCCTAGCCTAAGGCTAGGGCACCACTAGGCCTAGGCTAGGGCACCCTTAGGCTTAGGCTAGGGCACCCCTAAGCTTAGGCTAGGGCACCCCCAGGCTTAGGCTAGGGCAGCTATAGCCTTAGGCTAAGGCTAGGGCTCCTCTAGCCTAAGGCCTGGGCACCCCTAGGCTTAGGCTAGGGCACCCCTAGGCTTAGGCTAGGGCACCCCTAGGCTTAGGCTAGGGCACCCCTAGGCTTAGGCTAGGGCACCCCTAGGCTTAGGCTAGGGCTCAGCTAGCCTAAGGCTAGGGCAAGCATAAGCTTAGGCTAGGGCACCCATATGCTTAGGGTAGGGCACCCCTAGACTTAGGCTAAGGCTAGGGGACCCCTAGGCTTAGGCCAAGGCACCCCTAGGCTTAGGCTAGGGCACCCCTAAATTTAGGCTAGGGCACCCTTAGGCTTAGGCTAAGACTAGTGCTCCCCTAGCCTAAGGCTAGCGCACCCATAGTGTTAGGCTAGGGCACCCCTAGGCTTAGGCTAGGGCACCCCTAGGCTTAGGCTAGGGTAGCCATAGGCTTAGGCTAAGGCTAGGGCTCCTCTAGCCTAAGGCCTGGGCACTCCTAGGCTTAGGCTAGGGCACCCCTAGGCTTAGGCTAGGGCACCCCTAGGCTTAGGCTAGGGCACGCCGATGCTTACGCTAGGGCAACAATAAGCTTAGGCTAGGGCACCCCTAGTCTTAGGCTAGGGCACCCCTAGGCTTAGGCTAAGGCTAGTGCACCCCTTGCCTTATGCTAGGGCACCCCTAGGCTTATGCTAGGGCATCCCTAGGCTTAGGCTAGGGCACCCCTAGGCTTAGGCTACGACACCCCTAGGCTTGGGCTAGGGCACCTCAAGGCTTAGGCTAAGGTTAGGGCTCCCCTAGCCTAAGGCTAGGGCACCCCTAGGATTAGGATAGGGCACCACTAGGCTAAGGTTAGGGCTCCCCTAGCCTAAGGCTACGGCACCCCTAGTCTTAGGCTAGGGCACCCCTAGGCTTAGGCTAAGACTAGGGCTCCTCTAGCCTAAGGCTATGGCACCCCTAGGCTTAGGCTAGGGTACCCCTAGACTTAGGCAAGGGCACCCCTCGGCTTAAGCCAGGGCACGCCTAGGCTTAATCTAGGGCACCCCTAGGCTTAGGCTAAGGCTAGTGTTCCCCTAGCCTAAGGCTAGGGCACTACAAGGGTTAGGCTAGGGCATCCCTAGGCTTAGGCTAGGGCACCCCTAGGCTTAGGCTAGGGCAGCCATAGGCTTAGGCTTAGGCTAGGGCTCAGCTAGCCTAAGGCTAGGGCAAGCCTAGGCTTAGGCTACGGCACCCCTAGGCTTAGGCTAGGGCACCCCTAGGCTTAGGCTAGGGCACCCCTAGGCTTAGGCTAGGGCACCCCTAGGCTTATGCTACGGCATCCCTAGGCTTAGGCTAGGGCAACCCTAGGCTTAGGCTAGGGCAGCCATAGGCTTAGGCTAGGGCAGCCATAGGCTTAGGCTTAGGCTAGGGCTCAGCTAGCCTAAGGCTAGGGCAAGCCTAGGCTTAGGCTACGGCACCCCTAGGCTTAGGGTAGGTCACCCCTAGGCTTAGGCTAGGGCACACCTAGCCTTAAGCTAGGGCACCCCTAGGCTTAGGCTAAGGCTAGTGCTCCCCTAGCCTAAGGCTAATGTACCCTTAGGGTTAGGCTAGTGCACCCCTAGGCTTAGGCTAGGGCAACCCTAGGCTTAGGCTAGGGCAGCCATAGGCTTAGGCTAAGGCTACGGCTCCTCTATCCTAAGGCCTGGGCACCCCTAGGCTTAAGCTAGGGCACCCCTTGACTTAGGCTAGGGCACCCCTAGGCTTAGGCTAGGGCACCCCTAGGCTTAGGCTTGGGCACCCCTATGCTTAGGCTAAGGCTACGGGACCCCTAGGCTTAGGCTAGGGCACCCCTAGGCTTAGGCTAAGGCTAGGTCACCCCTAGGCTTAGGCTAAGGCACCACTAGGATTAGGCTAGGGCACTCCTAGGCTTAGGCTAGGGCACCCCTAGGCTGAAGCTAGGGCACCCATAGGCTTAGGCTAAGGCTAGGGCTCCAATAGCCTAAGGCTAGGGCAACCCTAGGCTTAGGCTAGGGCACCCCTAGGCTTAAACTAGGGCACCCGTAGACTTAGGCTAAGGCTAGGGCTCCCCTAGCCTAACCCTAGGGCACACCTAGGCTTACGTTAGGGGACCCCTAGGCTTAGGCTAGGGCACCCCTAACTTAGGCTAGGGCACCCCTAGGCTTAGGCTAAGGCTAGGGCTCCCCTAGCCTAAGGCTAGGGCACCACTAGGCTTAAGCTAGGGCACCCCTAGGCTTAGGCTAGGGCACCCTAGGCTTAGGCTAAGGCTTGGGGACCCCTAGGCTTAGGCTAAGGCATCCCTAGGCTTAGGCAAGGGCACCCTAGGCTTAGGTTAGGGAGCCCTTAGGCTTAGGCTAGGGCACCCCTAGGCTTAGCCTAAGACTAGGTCACCCCTAGGTTTAGTCTAAGGCACCACTAATCTTAGGCTAGGGAACCTCTAGGCTTAGGCTAGGGCACTCCTAGGCTTAGGCTAGGTCACCCCTAGGCTGAGGCTAGGGCACCCCGAGGCTGAGGCTAGGGCACCCATAGGCTTAGGCTACGGCCAGGGCTCCCCTAGCCTAAGGCTAGGGCACCCCTAGGTTTAAGCTAGGGCACCAGTAGGCTTAGGCTAAGGCTAGGTCTCCCCTATCCTAAGGCTAGGGCACCCCTAGGCTTTGGCTAGGGCACTCCTAGGCTTAGGCTAGGGCACCCCTAGGATTAGGCTAAGGCTAGGGCTCCACAAGCCTAACCCTAGGGCACACCTAGGCTTAAGCTAGGGACACCTAGGCTTAGGCTAGGGCACCCCTAAGCTTAGGCTAGGGCACCCCAAGGCTTAGGCTAGGTCACCCCTAGGCTTAGGCTAAAGCTAGGGCTCCCCTAGCCTAAGGCTAGGGCACCACTAGGCCTAGGCTAGGGCACCCTTAGGCTTAGGCTAGGGCACCCCTAAGCTTAGGCTAGGGCACCCCCAGGCTTAGGATAGGGCACCCCTAGGCTTAGGCTACGACACCCCTAGGCTTATGCTAAGGCTAGTGCTCCACTAGCCTAAGGCAAGGGCACCCCTAGGGTTAGGCTAGGGCACCACTAGGCTTAGGCTAGGGCAGCCGTATGCTTAGGCTAAGGCTAGGGCTCGCCTAGCCTAATGCTAGGGCACCCCTAGGCTTAGGCTAGAGCACCCATAGGCTTAGGCAAGGGCACCCTTAGCCTTAGGCTAGGGCACCCCTAGGCTTAGGCTAGGGCACCCCTAGGCTAAGGCCAAGGCTAGGCTCCCCTAGCCTAAGACTAGGGCTCCCCTAAGCTCAGGATAGGGCATCCATAGGCTTAGGCTACGGCATCCCTAGGATTAGGCTAAGGCTAGGGCTCCCCTTGCCTAAGGTGAGGGCACTCGTAGGCTTAGGATAGGGCACCCCTAGGCATAGGCTAAGGCTAGGGGACCCCTAGGCTTAGGCTAAGGCATCCCTAGGCTTAGGCAAGGGCACCCGTAGGCTTAGGCTAAGGCTCCCCTAGCCACAGGCTAGGGCACCCGTAGGCTTAGGCTAGGGCACCCCTAGGCTTAGGCTAGGGCACCCCTAGGCTTAGGCTAGGGCTCAGCTAGCCTAAGGCTAGGGCAAGCATAAGCTTAGGCTAGGGCACCCCTATGCTTAGGGTAGGGCACCCCTAGGCTTAGGCTCCGACACCCCTAGGCTTGGGCTAGGGCACCCCAAGGCTTAGGCTAAGGTTAGGGCTCCCCTAGCCTAAGGATAGGGCACCCCTAGGCTTAGGCTAGGGCACCAATAGGCTTAGGCTAGGGCACCCCTAGACTTAGGCTAAGGCTAGGGGACCCCTAGGCTTAGGCCAAGGCACCCCTAGGCTTAGGCTAGGGCACCCCTAAATTTAGGCTAGGGCACCCTTAGGCTTAGGCTAAGGCTAGTGCTCCCCTAGCCTAAGGCTAGGGCACCCATAGTGTTAGGCTAGGGCACCCCTAGGCTTAGGCTAGGGCACCCCTAGGCTTAGGCTAGGGTAGCCATAGGCTTAGGCTAAGGCTAGGGCTCCTGTAGCCTAAGGCCTGGGCACTCCTAGGCTTAGGCTAGGGCACCCCTAGGCTTAGGTTAGGGCACCCCTAGGCTTAGGCTAGGGCACGCCGATGCTTACGCTAGGGCAACAATAAGCTTAGGCTAGGGCACCCCTAGTCTTAGGCTAGGGCACCCCTAGGCTTAGGCTAAGGCTAGGGCACCCCTTGGCTTATGCTAGGGCACCCCTAGTCTTATGCTAGGGCATCCCTAGGCTTAGGCTAAGGCACCCCTAGGCTTAGGCTACGACACCCCTAGGCTTGGGCTAGGGCACCCCAAGGCTTAGGCTAAGGTTAGGGCTCCCCTAGCCTAAGGCTAGGGCACCCCTAGGATTAGGATAGGGCACCACTAGTCTAAGGTTAGGGCTCCCCTAGCCTAAGGCTACGGCACCCCTAGTCTTAGGCTAGGGCACCCCTAGGCTTAGGCTAAGGCTAGGGCTCCTCTAGCCTAAGGCTATGGCACCCCTAGGCTTAGGCTAGGGTACCCCTAGACTTAGGCAAGGGCACCCCTCGGCTTAGGCCAGGGCACGCCTAGGCTTAATCTAGGGCACCCCTAGGCTTAGGCTAAGGCTAGTGTTCCCCTAGCCTAAGGCTAGGGCACTACAAGGGTTAGGCTAGGGCATCCCTAGGCTTAGGCTAGGGCACCCCTAGGCTTAGGCTAGGGCAGCCATAGGCTTAGGCTTAGGCTAGGGCTCAGCTAGCCTAAGGCTAGGGCAAGCCTAGGCTTAGGCTACGGCACCCCTAGGCTTAGGCTAGGGCACCCCTAGGCTTAGGCTAGGGCACCCCTAGGCTTAGGCTAGGGCACCCCTAGGCTTAGGCTACGGCATCCCTAGGCTTAGGCTAGGGTAACCCTAGGCTTAGGATAGGGCACCCCTAGGCATAGGCTAAGGCTAGGGGACCCCTAGGCTTAGGCTAAGGCATCCCTAGGCTTAGGCAAGGGCACCCGTAGGCTTAGGCTAAGGCTCCCCTAGCCACAGGCTAGGGCACCCGTAGGCTTAGGCTAGGGCACCCCTAGGCTTAGGCTAGGGCAATCCTAGGCTAGACTAAGGCTAGGGCTCCCCTAGACTCAGTCTAGGGCACCCGTTGGCTCAGGCTAGGGCACCCCTAGGCTTAGGTTAGGGCACGCCTAGGCTTAGGCTAGGGCACCCCTAGGATTAGGCTAAGGCTAGGGCTCCACAAGCCTAACCCTAGGGCACACCTAGGCTTAGGCTAGGGACCCCTAGGCTTAGGCTAGGGCACCCCTAAGCTTAGGCTAGGGCACCCCAAGGCTTAGGCTAGGTCACCCCTAGGCTTAGGCTAAAGCTAGGGCTCCCCTAGCCTAAGGCTAGGGCACCACTAGGCCTAGGCTAGGGCACCCTTAGGCTTAGGCTAGGGCACCCCTAAGCTTAGGCTAGGGCACCCCCAGGCTTAGGCTAGGGCAGCTATAGGCTTAGGCTAAGGCTAGGGCTCCTCTAGCCTAAGGCCTGGGCACCCCTAGGCTTAAGCTAGGGCACCCCTTGACTTAGGCTAGGGCACCCCTAGGCTTAGGCTAGCGCACCCCTAGGCTTAGGCTTGGGCACCCCTATGCTTAGGCTAAGGCTACGGGACCCCTAGGCTTAGGCTAAGGCACCCCAAGGCTTAGGCTAAGGCTAGGTAACCCCTAGGCTTAGGCTAAGGCACCACTAAGCTTAGGCTAGGGCACCACTAGGCTTAGGCTAAGGCTAGGTCACCCCTAGGCTTAGGCTAAGGCACCACTAGGATTAGGCTAGGGCACTCCTAGGCTTAGTCTAGGGCACCCCTAGGCTGAAGCTAGGGCACCCATAGGCTTAGGCTAAGGCTAGGGCTCCAATAGCCTAAGGCTAGGGCAACCCTAGGCTTAGGCTAGGGCACCCCTAGGCTTAGGCTAGGGCACCCCTAGGCTTAGGCTAGGGAACCCCTAGGCTTAGGCTAGGGCACCCCTAGGCTTAGGCTAGGGCTCAGCTAGCCTAAGGCTAGGGCAAGCATAAGCTTAGGCTAGGGCACCCCTATGCTTAGGGTAGGGCACCCCTAGGCTTAGGCTCCGACACCCCTAGGCTTGGGCTAGGGCACCCCAAGGCTTAGGCTAAGGTTAGGGCTCCCCTAGCCTAAGGATAGGGCACCCCTAGGCTTAGGCTAGGGCACCAATAGGCTTAGACTAGGGCACCCCTAGACTTAGGCTAAGGCTAGGGGACCCCTAGGCTTAGGCCAAGGCACCCCTAGGCTTAGGCTAGGGCACCCCTAAATTTAGGCTAGGGCACCCTTAGGCTTAGGCTAAGGCTAGTGCTCCCCTAGCCTAAGGCTAGGGCACCCATAGTGTTAGGCTAGGGCACCCCTAGGCTTAGGCTAGGGCACCCCTAGGCTTAGGCTAGGGTAGCCATAGGCTTAGGCTAAGGCTAGGGCTCCTCTAGCCTAAGGCCTGGGCACTCCTAGGCTTAGGCTAGGGCACCCCTAGGCTTAGGCTAGGGCACCCCTAGGCTTAGGCTAGGGCACGCCGATGCTTACGCTAGGGCAACAATAAGCTTAGGCTAGGGCACCCCTAGTCTTATTCTAGGGCACCCCTAGGCTTAGGCTAAGGCTAGGGCACCCCTTGGCTTATGCTAGGGCACCCCTAGGCTTATGCTAGGGCATCCCTAGGCTTAGGCTAAGGCACCCCTAGGCTTAGGCTACGACACCCCTAGGCTTGGGCTAGGGCACCCCAAGGCTTAGGCTAAGGTTAGGGCTCCCCTAGCCTAAGGCTAGGGCACCCCTAGGATTAGGATAGGGCACCACTAGGCTAAGGTTAGGGCTCCCCTAGCCTAAGGCTACGGCACCCCTAGTCTTAGGCTAGGGCACCCCTAGGCTTAGGCTAAGGCTAGGGCTCCTCTAGCCTAAGGCTATGGCACCCCTAGGCTTAGGCTAGGGTACCCCTAGACTTAGGCAAGGGCACCCCTCGGCTTAGGCCAGGGCACGCCTAGGCTTAATCTAGGGCACCCCTAGGCTTAGGCTAAGGCTAGTGTTCCCCTAGCCTAAGGCTAGGGCACTACAAGGGTTAGGCTAGGGCATCCCTAGGCTTAGGCTAGGGCACCCCTAGGCTTAGGCTAGGGCAGCCATAGGCTTAGGCTTAGGCTAGGGCTCAGCTAGCCTAAGGCTAGGGCAAGCCTAGGCTTAGGCTACGGCACCCCTAGGCTTAGGCTAGGGCACCCCTAGGCTTAGGCTAGGGCACCCCTAGGCTTAGGCTAGGGCACCCCTAGGCTTATGCTACGGCATCCCTAGGCTTAGGCTAGGGCAACCCTAGGCTTAGGCTAGGGCAGCCATAGGCTTAGGCTAGGGCAGCCATAGGCTTAGGCTTAGGCTAGGGCTCAGCTAGCCTAAGGCTAGGGCAAGCCTAGGCTTAGGCTACGGCACCCCTAGGCTTAGGGTAGGTCACCCCTAGGCTTAGGCTAGGGCACACCTAGCCTTAAGCTAGGGCACCCCTAGGCTTAGGCTAAGGCTAGTGCTCCCCTAGCCTAAGGCTAATGTACCCTTAGGGTTAGGCTAGTGCACCCCTAGGCTTAGGCTAGGGCAACCCTAGGCTTAGGCTAGGGCAGCCATAGGCTTAGGCTAAGGCTACGGCTCCTCTATCCTAAGGCCTGGGCACCCCTAGGCTTAAGCTAGGGCACCCCTTGACTTAGGCTAGGGCACCCCTAGGCTTAGGCTAGGGCACCCCTAGGCTTAGGCTTGGGCACCCCTATGCTTAGGCTAAGGCTACGGGACCCCTAGGCTTAGGCTAGGGCACCCCTAGGCTTAGGCTAAGGCTAGGTCACCCCTAGGCTTAGGCTAAGGCACCACTAGGATTAGGCTAGGGCACTCCTAGGCTTAGGCTAGGGCACCCCTAGGCTGAAGCTAGGGCACCCATAGGCTTAGGCTAAGGCTAGGGCTCCAATAGCCTAAGGCTAGGGCAACCCTAGGCTTAGGCTAGGGCACCCCTAGGCTTAAACTAGGGCACCCGTAGACTTAGGCTAAGGCTAGGGCTCCCCTAGCCTAACCCTAGGGCACACCTAGGCTTACGTTAGGGGACCCCTAGGCTTAGGCTAGGGCACCCCTAACTTAGGCTAGGGCACCCCTAGGCTTAGGCTAAGGCTAGGGCTCCCCTAGCCTAAGGCTAGGGCACCACTAGGCTTAAGCTAGGGCACCCCTAGGCTTAGGCTAGGGCACCCTAGGCTTAGGCTAAGGCTTGGGGACCCCTAGGCTTAGGCTAAGGCATCCCTAGGCTTAGGCAAGGGCACCCTAGGCTTAGGTTAGGGAGCCCTTAGGCTTAGGCTAGGGCACCCCTAGGCTTAGCCTAAGACTAGGTCACCCCTAGGCTTAGTCTAAGGCACCACTAATCTTAGGCTAGGGAACCTCTAGGCTTAGGCTAGGGCACTCGTAGGCTTAGGCTACGTCACCCCTAGGCTGAGGCTAGGGCACCCCGAGGCTGAGGCTAGGGCACCCATAGGCTTAGGCTACGGCCAGGGCTCCCCTAGCCTAAGGCTAGGGCACCCCTAGGTTTAAGCTAGGGCACCAGTAGGCTTAGGCTAAGGCTAGGTCTCCCCTATCCTAAGGCTAGGGCACCCCTAGGCTTTGGCTAGGGCACTCCTAGGCTTAGGCTAGGGCACCCCTAGGATTAGGCTAAGGCTAGGGCTCCACAAGCCTAACCCTAGGGCACACCTAGGCTTAAGCTAGGGACACCTAGGCTTAGGCTAGGGCACCCCTAAGCTTAGGCTAGGGCACCCCAAGGCTTAGGCTAGGTCACCCCTAGGCTTAGGCTAAAGCTAGGGCTCCCCTAGCCTAAGGCTAGGGCACCACTAGGCCTAGGCTAGGGCACCCTTAGGCTTAGGCTAGGGCACCCCTAAGCTTAGGCTTGGGCACCCCCAGGCTTAGGATAGGGCACCCCTAGGCTTAGGCTACGACACCCCTAGGCTTATGCTAAGGCTAGTGCTCCACTAGCCTAAGGCAAGGGCACCCCTAGGGTTAGGCTAGGGCACCCCTAGGCTTAGGCTAGGGCAGCCGTATGCTTAGGCTAAGGCTAGGGCTCGCCTAGCCTAATGCTAGGGCACCCCTAGGCTTAGGCTAGAGCACCCATAGGCTTAGGCAAGGGCACCCTTAGCCTTAGGCTAGGGCACCCCTAGGCTTAGGCTAGGGCACCCCTAGGCTTAGGCCAAGGCTAGGCTCCCCTAGCCTAAGACTAGGGCTCCCCTAAGCTCAGGATAGGGCATCCATAGGCTTAGGCTACGGCATCCCTAGGATTAGGCTAAGGCTAGGGCTCCCCTTGCCTAAGGTGAGGGCACTCGTAGGCTTAGGATAGGGCACCCCTAGGCATAGGCTAAGGCTAGGGGACCCCTAGGCTTAGGCTAAGGCATCCCTAGGCTTAGGCAAGGGCACCCGTAGGCTTAGGCTAAGGCTCCCCTAGCCACAGGCTAGGGCACCCGTAGGCTTAGGCTAGGGCACCCCTAGGCTTAGGCTAGGGCAATCCTAGGCTAGACTAAGGCTAGGGCTCCCCTAGCCTCAGTCTAGGGCACCCGTTGGCTCAGGCTAGGGCACCCCTAGGCTTAGGTTAGGGCACGCCTAGGCTTAGGCTAGGGCACCCCTAGGATTAGGCTAAGGCTAGGGCTCCACAAGCCTAACCCTAGGGCACACCTAGGCTTAGGCTAGGGACCCCTAGGCTTAGGCTAGGGCACCCCTAAGCTTAGGCTAGGGCACCCCAAGGCTTAGGCTAGGTCACCCCTAGGCTTAGGCTAAAGCTAGGGCTCCCCTAGCCTAAGGCTAGGGCACCACTAGGCCTAGGCTAGGGCACCCTTAGGCTTAGGCTAGGGCACCCCTAAGCTTAGGCTAGGACACCCCCAGGCTTAGGCTAGGGCAGCTATAGGCTTAGGCTAAGGCTAGGGCTCCTCTAGCCTAAGGCCTGGGCACCCCTAGGCTTAAGCTAGGGCACCCCTTGACTTAGGCTAGGGCACCCCTAGGCTTAGGCTAGGGCACCCCTAGGCTTAGGCTTGGGCACCCCTATGCTTAGGCTAAGGCTACGGAACCCCTAGGCTTAGGCTAAGGCACCCCAAGGCTTAGGCTAAGGCTAGGTAACCCCTAGGCTTAGGCTAAGGCACCACTAAGCTTAGGCTAGGGCACCACTAGGCTTAGGCTAAGGCTAGGTCACCCCTAGGCTTAGGCTAAGGCACCACTAGGATTAGGCTAGGGCACTCCTAGGCTTAGTCTAGGGCACCCCTAGGCTGAAGCTAGGGCACCCATAGGCTTAGGCTAAGGCTAGGGCTCCAATAGCCTAAGGCTAGGGCAACCCTAGGCTTAGGCTAGGGCACCCCTAGGCTTAGGCTAGGGCACCCCTAGGCTTAGGCTAGGGCACCCCTAGGCTTAGGCTAGGGCACCCCTAGGCTTAGGCTAGGGCTCAGCTAGCCTAAGGCTAGGGCAAGCATAAGCTTAGGCTAGGGCACCCCTATGCTTAGGGTAGGGCACCCCTAGGCTTAGGCTCCGACACCCCTAGGCTTGGGCTAGGGCACCCCAAGGCTTAGGCTAAGGTTAGGGCTCCCCTAGCCTAAGGATAGGGCACCCCTAGGCTTAGGCTAGGGCACCAATAGGCTTAGGCTAGGGCACCCCTAGACTTAGGCTAAGGCTAGGGGACCCCTAGGCTTAGGCCAAGGCACCCCTAGGCTTAGGCTAGGGCACCCCTAGGCTTAGGCTAGGGCACCCCTAGGCTTAGGCTAGGGTAGCCATAGGCTTAGGCTAAGGCTAGGGCTCCTCTAGCCTAAGGCCTGGGCACTCCTAGGCTTAGGCTAGGGCACCCCTAGGCTTAGGCTAGGGCACCCCTAGGCTTAGGCTAGGGCACGCCGATGCTTACGCTAGGGCAACAATAAGCTTAGGCTAGGGCACCCCTAGTCTTAGGCTAGGGCACCCCTAGGCTTAGGCTAAGGCTAGGGCACCCCTTGGCTTATGCTAGGGCACCCCTAGTCTTATGCTAGGGCATCCCTAGGCTTAGGCTAAGGCACCCCTAGGCTTAGGCTACGACACCCCTAGGCTTGGGCTAGGGCACCCCAAGGCTTAGGCTAAGGTTAGGGCTCCCCTAGCCTAAGGCTAGGGCACCCCTAGGATTAGGATAGGGCACCACTAGGCTAAGGTTAGGGCTCCCCTAGCCTAAGGCTACGGCACCCCTAGTCTTAGGCTAGGGCACCCCTAGGCTTAGGCTAAGGCTAGGGCTCCTCTAGCCTAAGGCTATGGCACCCCTAGGCTTAGGCTAGGGTACCCCTAGACTTAGGCAAGGGCACCCCTCGGCTTAGGCCAGGGCACGCCTAGGCTTAATCTAGGGCACCCCTAGGCTTAGGCTAAGGCTAGTGTTCCCCTAGCCTAAGGCTAGGGCACTACAAGGGTTAGGCTAGGGCATCCCTAGGCTTAGGCTAGGGCACCCCTAGGCTTAGGCTAGGGCAGCCATAGGCTTAGGCTTAGGCTAGGGCTCAGCTAGCCTAAGGCTAGGGCAAGCCTAGGCTTAGGCTACGGCACCCTTAGGCTTAGGCTAGGGCACCCCTAGGCTTAGGCTAGGGCACCCCTAGGCTTAGGCTAGGGCACCCCTAGGCTTAGGCTACGGCATCCCTAGGCTTAGGCTAGGGCAACCCTAGGCTTAGGCTAGGGCAGCCATAGTCTTAGGCTAGGGCAGCCATAGGCTTAGGCTTAGGCTAGGGCTCAGCTAGCCTAAGGCTAGGGCAAGCCTAGGCTTAGGCTACGGCACCCCTAGGCTTAGGGTAGGGCACCCCTAGGCTTAGGCTAGGGCACACCTAGCCTTAAGCTAGGGCACCCCTAGGCTTAGGCTAAGGCTAGTGCTCCCCTAGCCTAAGGCTAATGTACCCTTAGGGTTAGGCTAGTGCACCCCTAGGCTTAGGGTAGGGCACCCCTAGGCTTAGGCTAGGGCACACCTAGCCTTAAGCTAGGGCACCCCTAGGCTTAGGCTAAGGCTAGTGCTCCCCTAGCCTAAGGCTAATGTACCCTTAGGGTTAGGCTAGTGCACCCCTAGGCTTAGGCTAGGGCAACCCTAGGCTTAGGCTAGGGCAGCCATAGGCTTAGGCTAAGGCTACGGCTCCTCTATCCTAAGGCCTGGGCACCCCTAGGCTTAAGCTAGGGCACCCCTTGACTTAGGCTAGGGCACCCCTAGGCTTAGGCTAGGGCACCCCTAGGCTTAGGCTTGGGCACCCCTATGCTTAGGCTAAGGCTACGGGACCCCTAGGCTTAGGCTAAGGCACCCCAAGGCTTAGGCTAAGGCTAGGTAACCCCTAGGCTTAGGCTAAGGCACCACTAAGCTTAGGCTAGGGCACCACTAGGCTTAGGCTAAGGCTAGGTCACCCCTAGGCTTAGGCTAAGGCACCACTAGGATTAGGCTAGGGCAATCCTAGGCTTAGTCTAGGGCACCCCTAGGCTGAAGCTAGGGCACCCATAGGCTTAGGCTAAGGCTAGGGCTCCAATAGCCTAAGGCTAGGGCAACCCTAGGCTTAGGCTAGGGCACCCCTAGGCTTAAACTAGGGCACCCGTAGACTTAGGCTAAGGCTAGGGCTCCCCTAGCCTAACCCTAGGGCACACCTAGGCTTACGCTAGGGGACCCCTAGGCTTAGGCTAGGGCACCCCTATCTTAGGCTAGGGCACCCCTAGGCTTAGGCTAAGGCTAGAGCTCCCCTAGCCTAAGGCTAGGGCACTACTAGGCTTAAGCTAGGGCACCCCTAGGCTTAGGCTAGGGCACCCTAGGCTTAGGCTAAGGCTTGGGGACCCCTAGGCTTAGGCTAAGGCATCCCTAGGCTTAGGCAAGGGCACCCTAGGCTTAGGTTAGGGAGCCCTTAGGCTTAGGCTAGGGCACCCCTAGGCTTAGGCTAAGACTAGGTCACCCTTAGGCTTAGTCTAAGGCACCACTAGTCTTAGGCTAGGGCACCTCTAGGCTTAGGCTAGGGCACTCCTAGGCTTAGGCTAGGTCACCCCTAGGCTGAGGCTAGGGCACCCCGAGGCTGAGGCTAGGGCACCCATAGGCTTAGGCTACGGCCAGGGCTCCCCTAGCCTAAGGCTAGGGCACCCCTAGGTTTAAGCTAGGGCACCAGTAGGCTTAGGCTAAGGCTAGGTCTCCCCTATCCAAAGGCTAGGGCACCCCTAGGCTTTGGCTAGGGCACTCCTAGGCTTAGGCTAGGGCACCCCTAGGATTAGGCTAAGGCTAGGGCTCCACAAGCCTAACCCTAGGGCACACCTAGGCTTAAGCTAGGGACCCCTAGGCTTAGGCTAGGGCACCCCTAAGCTTAGGCTAGGGCACCCCAAGGCTTAGGCTAGGTCACCCCTAGGCTTAGGCTAAAGCTAGGGCTCCCCTAGCCTAAGGCTAGGGCACCACTAGGCCTAGGCTAGGGCACCCTTAGGCTTAGGCTAGGGCACCCCTAAGCTTAGGCTAGGGCACCCCCAGGCTTAGGATAGGGCACCCCTAGGCTTAGGCTACGACACCCCTAGGCTTATGCTAAGGCTAGTGCTCCACTAGCCTAAGGCAAGGGCACCCCTAGGGTTAGGCTAGGGCACCCCTAGGCTTAGGCTAGGGCAGCCGTATGCTTAGGCTAAGGCTAGGGCTCGCCTAGCCTAAGGCTAGGGCACCCCTAGGCTTAGGCTAGAGCACCCATAGGCTTAGGCAAGGGCACCCTTAGCCTTAGGCTAGGGCACCCCTAGGCTTAGGCTAGGGCACCCCTAGGCTTAGGCCAAGGCTAGGCTCCCCTAGCCTAAGACTAGGGCTCCCCTAAGCTCAGGATAGGGCATCCATAGGCTTAGGCTACGGCATCCCTAGGATTAGGCTAAGGCTAGGGCTCCCCTTGCCTAAGGTGAGGGCACTCGTAGGCTTAGGATAGGGCACCCCTAGGCATAGGCTAAGGCTAGGGGACCCCTAGGCTTAGGCTAAGGCATCCCTAGGCTTAGGCAAGGGCACCCGTAGGCTTAGGCTAAGGCTCCCCTAGCCACAGGCTAGGGCACCCGTAGGCTTAGGCTAGGGCACCCCTAGGCTTAGGCTAGGGCAATCCTAGGCTAGACTAAGGCTAGGGCTCCCCTAGCCTCAGTCTAGGGCACCCGTTGGCTCAGGCTAGGGCACCCCTAGGCTCAGGCTAGGGCACCCCTAGGCTTAGGTTAGGGCACGCCTAGGCTTAGGCTAGGGGACCCCTAAGCTTAGGCTAGGGCACACCTAGGCGTAGGCTAAGGCTAGGGCTCCTCTAGCCTAAGGCTAGGGCACCCCTAGGCTTAGGCTAGGGTAACCCTAGGCTTAGGCTCGGGCACCCCTAAGCTTAGGCTAAGGCTAGGGCTCCCCTAGGCTATGGCTAGGGCACCCCTAGGCTTAGGCTAGGGCACCCATAGGCTTAGGCTAGGGCACCCCTAGGCTTAGGCTAAGGCTAGGGGACCCCTAGGCGTAGGCTAAGGCACCCCTAGGCTTAGGCTAGGGCACCCCTAATTTTACGCTAGGGCACCCCTAGGCTTTGGCTAAGGCTAGTGCTCCCCTAGCCTAAGGCTAGGGCACCCATAGGGTTAGACTAGGGCACCCCTAGGCTTAGGCTAGGGCAACCCTAGGCTTAGGCTAGGGCAGCCATAGGCTTAGGCTAGGGCAGCCATAGGCTTAGGCTTAGGCTAGGGCTCAGCTAGCCTAAGGCTAGGGCAAGCCTAGGCTTAGGTTAAGGCACCCCTAGGCTTAGGGTAGGGCACCCCTAGGCTTAGGCTAGGGCACACCTAGGCTTAAGCTAGGGCACCCCTAGGCTTAGGCTAAGGCTAGTGCTCCCCTAGCCTAAGGCTAATGTACCCTTAGGGTTAGGCTAGTGCACCCCTAGGCTTAGGCTAGGGCAACCCTAGGCTTAGGCTAGGGCAGCCATAGGCTTAGGCTAAGGCTACGGTGCCTCTATCCTAAGGCCTGGGCACCCCTAGGCTTGAGCTAGGGCACCCCTTGACTTAGGCTAGGGCACCCCTAGGCTTAGGCTAGGGCACCCCTAGGCTTAGGCTTGGGCACCCCTATGCTTAGGCTAAGGCTACGGGACCCCTAGGCTTAGGCTAAGGCACCGCAAGGCTTAGGCTAAGGCTAGGTAACCCCTAGGCTTAGGCTAAGGCACCACTAAGCTTAGGCTAGGGCACCCCTAGGCTTAGGCTAAGGCTAGGTCACCCCTAGGCTTAGGCTAAGGCACCACTAGGATTAGGCTAGGGCACTCCTAGGCTTAGGCTAGGGCACCCTAGGCTGAAGCTAGGGCACCCATAGGCTTAGGCTAAGGCTAGGGCTCCAATAGCCTAAGGCTAGGGCAACCCTAGGCTTAGGCTAGGGCACCCCTAGGCTTAAACTAGGGCACCCATAGACTTAGGCTAAGGCTAGGGCTCCCCTAGCCTAACCCTAGGGCACACCTAGGCTTACGCTAGGGGACCCCTAGGCTTAGGCTAGGGCACCCATAACTTAGGCTAGGGCACCCCTAGGCTTAGGCTAAGGCTAGGGCTCCCCTAGCCTAAGGCTAGGGCACCACTAGGCTTAAGCTAGGGCACCCCTAGACTTAGGCTAGGGCACCCTAGGCTTAGGCTAAGGCTTGGGGACCCCTAGGCTTAGGCTAAGGCATCCCTAGGCTTTGGCAAGGGCACCCTAGGCTTAGGTTAGGGAGCCCTTAGGCTTAGGCTAGGGCACCCCTAGGCTTAGGCTAAGACTAGGTCACCCCTAGGCTTAGTCTAAGGCACCACTAGTCTTAGGCTAGGGCACTCCTAGGCTTAGGCTAGGGCACTCCTAGGCTTAGGCTAGGTCACCCCTAGGCTGAGGCTAGGGCACCCCGAGGCTGAGGCTAGGGCACCCATAGGCTTAGGCTACGGCCAGGGCTCCCCTAGCCTAAGGCTAGGGCACCCCTAAGTTTAAGCTAGGGCACCAGTAGGCTTAGGCTAAGGCTAGGTCTCCCCTATCCTAAGGCTAGGGCACCCCTAGGCTTTGGCTAGGGCACTCCTAGGCTTAGGCTAGGGACCCCTAGGCTTAGGCTAGGGCACCCCTAAGCTTAGGCTAGGGCACCCCAAGGCTTAGGCTAGGTCACCCCTAGGCTTAGGCTAAAGCTAGGGCTCCCCTAGCCTAAGGCTAGGGCACCACTAGGCCTAGGCTAGGGCACCCTTAGGCTTAGGCTAGGGCACCCCTAAGCTTAGGCTAGAGCACCCCCAGGCTTAGGATAGGGCACCCCTAGGCTTAGGCTACGACACCCCTAGGCTTAGGCTAAGGCTAGTGCTCCCCTAGCCTAAGGCAAGGGCACCCCTAGTGTTAGGCTAGGGCACCCCTAGGCTTAGGCTAGGGCAGCCATATGCTTAGGCTAAGGATAGGGCTCGCCTAGCCTATGGCTAGGGCACCCCTAGGCTTAGGCTAGAGCACCCATAGGCTTAGGCAAGGGCACCCTTAGCCTTAGGCTAGGGCACCCCTAGGCTTAGGCTAGGGCACCCCTAGGCTTAGGCCAAGGCTAGGCTCCCCTAGCCTAAGGCTAGGGCTCCCCTAAGCTCAGGATAGGGCATCCATAGGCTTAGGCTACGGCATCCCTAGGCATAGGCTAAGGCTAGGGGACCCCTAGGCTTAGGCTAAGGCATCCCTAGGCTTAGGCAAGGGCACCCGTAGGCTTAGGCTAAGGCTCCCCTAGCCACAGGCTAGGGCACCCGTAGGCTTAGGCTAGTGCACCCCTAGGCTTAGGCTAGGGCAATCCTAGGCTAGACTAAGGCTAGGGCTCCCCTAGCCTCAGTCTAGGGCACCCGTTGGCTCAGGCTAGGGCACCCCTAGGCTCAGGCTAGGGCACCCCTAGGCTTAGGCTAGGGCACGCCTAGGCTTAGGCTAGGGCACCCCTAAGCTTAGGCTAGGGCACACCTAGGCGTAGGCTAAGGCTAGGGCTCCCCTAGCCTAAGGCTAGGGCTCCCCTAGCCTAATGGTAGGGCACCCCTAGGCTTAGGCTAGGGCTCCCCTAGGCTATGGCTAGGGCACCCCTAGGCTTAGGCTAGGGCACCCATAGGCTTAGGCTAGGGCACCCCTAAGTTTACGCTAGGGCACCCCTAGGCTTAGGCTAAGGCTAGTGCTCCCCTAGCCTAAGGCTAGGGTACCCATAGGGTTAGGCGGGGGCACCCCTAGGCTTAGGCAAGGGCACCCCTAGGCTTAGGCTAGGGCAGCCATAGGCTTAGGCTAAGGCTAGGGCTCCTCTAGCCTAAGGCCTGGGCACCCCTAGGCTTAGGCTAGGGCACCCCTAGGCTTAGGCTATGGCACCCCTAGGCTTTGGCTAGGGCACCGTTAGGCTTTGGCTAGGGCACCCCTAGGCTTAGGCTAAGGCTAGGGGACCCCTAGGCTTAGGCTAAGGCATGCCTAGGCTTAGGAAAGGGCACCCTAAGCTTAGGTTAGGGCACCCTTAGGCTTAGGCTAGGGCACCCCTAGGCTTAGGCTAAGGCTAGGTCACCCCTATGCTTAGGCTAGGGCACTCCTATTCTTAGGCTAGGGCACCCCTAGGCTGAGGCAAGGGCACCCCTAGGCTGAGGCTAGGGCACCCATAGGCTTAGGCTAAGGCTAGGGCTCCCCTAGCCCAAGGCTAGGGCACCCCTAGGCTTAGGCTAGGGCACCCCTAGGCTTAGGTAGGGTACCCCTTGGCTTAGGCTAGGGCACCGCTAGACTTAGGCTAGGGCACCCCTAGGCTTAGGCTAGGGCACCCTAGGCTTAGGATAAGGCTAAGGCTCCTCTAGCCTAATGCTAGGGCATCCCTAGGCTTGGGCTAGGGCACCCCTAGGCTTAGGCTAGGGCACCCATAGGCTTAGACTAAGGCTAGGGCTCCCCTAGCCTAAGGCTAGGTCACCCCTAGGCTTAGGGTAGGGCACCCCTAGGCTTAGGCTAGGTCACATCTAGGCTTAGGGTAGGGCACCCCTATGCTTAGGCTAAGGCAAGGGCTCCACTAGACTAAGGCTAGGGCACCCCTAGCCTTAGGCTAGGGCACCCGTATCCTTAGGCTAGGGCACCCCTAGGCTTAGGCTAAGGTTAGGGCTCCCCTACCCTAAGGCTACGGCAACCCTAGGCTTAGGCTAGGGCACCCCTAGGCTTAGGATAGGGCACCATAAGGCTTAGACTAGGGCACCCCTAGGCTTATGCTAAGTCTAGGGCTCCCCTAGTCTAAGGCTTGGGCACCCCTAGGCTTAGGCTAGGGCACCCCTAGGCTTAGGCTATGGCACCCCTCGGCTTAGGCTAGGGCACCCCTAGGCTTAGGCTAGGGCACCCCTAGGCTTAGGCTAAGGCTAGGGCTCCTCTAGCCTAAGGCTAGGGCAAGCCTAGGTTAGGCTAGGCCACCCCTGGTCTTAGGGTAGGGCACCCCTAGGCTTAGGGTAGGGCACCCCTCGTCTTAGGCTAGGGCACGCCTAGGCTTAGGCTAGGGCAGCCATAGGCTTAGGCTAAGGCTAGGGCTCCTCTATCCTAAGGCCTGGGCACCCATAGGCTTAGGCTAGGGCACCCCTAGGCTTAGGCTACGGCACCCCTAGGCTTAGGCTAAGGCTAGGTAACCCCTAGGCTTAGGCTAAGGCACCACTAAGCTTAGGCTAGGGCACCCCCAGGCTTAGGCTAAGGCTAGGTCACCCTTAGGCTTAGGCTAAGGCACCACTAGGATTAGGCTAGGGCACTCCTAGGCTTAGGCTAGGGCACCCCTAGGCTGAAGCTAGGGCATCCATAGGCTTAGGCTAAGGCTAGGGCTCCAATAGCCTAAGGCTAGGGCAACCCTAGGCTTAGGCTAGGGCACCCCTAGGCTTAAACTAGGGCACCCGTAGACTTAGGCTAAGGCTAGGGCTCCCCAAGCCTAACCCTAGGGCACACCTAGGCTTACGCTAGGGGACCCCTAGGCTTAGGCTAGGGCACCCCTAACTTAGGCTAGGGCACCCCTAGGCTTAGGCTAAGGCTAGGGCGCCCCTAGCCTAAGGCTAGGGCACCACTAGGCTTAAGCTAGGGCACCCCTAGGCTTAGGCTAGGGCACCCTAGGCTTAGGCTAAGGCTTGGGGACCCCTAGACTTAGGCTAAGGCATCCCTAGGCTTAGGCAAGGGCACCCTAGGCTTAGGTTAGGGAGCCCTTAGGCTTAGGCTAGGGCACCCCTAGGCTTAGGCTAAGACTAGGTCACCCCTAGGCTTAGTCTAAGGCACCACTAGTCTTAGGCTAGGGCACCCCTAGGCTTAGGCTAGGGCACTCCTAGGCTTAGGCTAGGTCACCCCTAGGCTGAGGCTAGGGCACCCCGAGGTTGAGGCTAGGGCACCCATAGGCTTAGGCTACGGCCAGGGCTCCCCTAGCCTAAGGCTAGGGCACCCCTAAGTTTAAGCTAGGGCACCAGTAGGCTTAGGCTAAGGCTAGGTCTACCCTATCCTAAGGCTAGGGCACCCCTAGGCTTTGGCTAGGGCACTCCTAGGCTTAGGCTAGGGCACCCCTAGGATTAGGCTAAGGCTAGGGCTCCACAAGCCTAACCCTAGGGCACACCTAGGCTTAGGCTAAGGACCCCTAGGCTTAGGCTAGGGCACCCCTAATCTTAGGCTAGGGCACCCCAAGGCTTAGGCTAGGTCACCCCTAGGCTTAGGCTAAAGCTAGGGCTCCCCTAGCCTAAGGCTAGGGCACCACTAGGCCTAGGCTAGGGCACCCTTAGGCTTAGGATAGGGCACCCCTAAGCTTAGGCTAGAGCACCCCCAGGCTTAGGATAGGGCACCCCTAGGCTTAGGCTACGACACCCCTAGGCTTAGGCTAAGGCTAGTGCTCCCCTAGCCTAAGGCAAGGGCACCCCTAGGGTTAGGCTAGGGCACCCCTAGGCCTAGGCTAGGGCAGCCGTATGCTTAGGCTAAGGATAGGGCACGCCTAGCCTAAGGCTAGGGCACCCCTAGGCTTAGGCTAGAGCACCCATAGGCTTAGGCAAGGGCACCCTTAGCCTTAGGCTAGGGCACCCCTAGGCTTAGGCTAGGGCACCCCTAGGCTTAGGCCAAGGCTAGGCTCCCCTAGCCTAAGGCTAGGGCTCCCCTAAGCTCAGGATAGGGCATCCATAGGCTTAGGCTACGGCATCCCTAGGATTAGGCTAAGGCTAGGGCTCCCCTTGCCTAAGGTGAGGGCACTCGTAGGCTTAGGATAGGGCACCCCTAGGCATAGGCTAAGGCTAGGAGACCCCTAGGCTTAGGCTAAGGCATCCCTAGGCTTAGGCAAGGGCACCCGTAGGCTTAGGCTAAGGCTCCCCTAGCCACAGGCTAGGGCACCCGTAGGCTTAGGCTAGGGCACCCCTAGGCTTAGGCTAGGGCAATCCTAGGCTAGACTAAGGCTAGGGCTCCCCTAGCCTCAGTCTAGGGCACCAGTTGGCTCAGGCTAGGGCACCCCTAGGCTCAGGCTAGGGCACCCCTAGGCTTAGGCTAGGGCACGCCTAGGCTTAGGCTAGGGCACCCCTAAGCTTAGGCTAGGGCACACCTAGGCGTAGGCTAAGGCTAGGGCTCCCCTAGCCTAAGGCTAGGGCACCCCTAGGCTTAGGCTAGGGTAACCCTAGGCTTAGGCTCGGGCACCCCTAAGCTTAGGCTAAGGCTAGGTCTCCCCTAGGCTATGGCTAGGGCATCCCTAGGCTTAGGCTAGGGCACCCATAGGCTTAGGCTAGGGCACCCCTAAGTTTTCGCTAGGGCACCCCTAGGTTTTGGCTAAGGCTAGTGCTCCCCTAGCCTAAGGCTAGGGCACCCATAGGGTTAGACTAGGGCACCCCTAGGCTTAGGCTAGGGCACCCCCTAGGCTTAGGCTAGGGCAGCTATAGGCTTAGGCTAAGGCTAGGGCTCCCCTAGCCTAAGGCCTGGGCACCCCTAGGCTTAGGCTAGGGCACCCCTAGGCTTAGGCTAGGGCAACCCTAGGCTTAGGCTAGGATACCCCTAGGCTTAGGCTAAGGCTAGGGCTCCCCTAGCCTAAGGGTAGGGCACCCCTAGGCTTAGGCTAGGGCTCCCCTAGGCTATGGCTAGGGCACCCCTAGGCTTGGGCTAGGGCACCCATAGGCTTAGGCTAGGGCGCCCCTAGGCTTAGGCTAAGGCTAGGGGACCCCAAGGCTTAGGCTAAGGCACCCCTAGGCTTAGGCTAGGGCACCCCGAAGTTTACGCTAGGGCACCCCTAGGCTTAGGCTAAGGCTAGTGCTCCCCTAGCCTAAGGCTAGGGTACCCATAGGGTTAGGCGAGGGCACCCCTAGGCTTAGGCTAGGGCACCCCTAGGCTTAGGCTAGGGCAGCCATAGGCTTAGGCTAAGGCTAGGGCTCCTCTAGCCTAAGGCCTGGGCACCCCTAGGCTTAGGCTAGGGCACCCCTAGGCTTAGGCTATGGCACCCCTAGGCTTAGGCTAGGGCACCGTTAGGCTTTGGCTAGGGCACGCCTAGGCTTAGGCTAAGGCTAGGGGACCCCTAGGCTTAGGCTAAGGCATGCCTAGGCTTAGGAAAGGGCACCCTAAGCTTAGGTTAGGGCACCCTTAGGCTTAGGCTAGGGCACCCCTAGGCTTAGGCTAAGGCTAGGTCACCCCTATGCTTAGGCTAGGGCACTCCTATGCTTAGGATAGGGCACCCCTAGGCTGAGGCAAGGGCACCCCTAGGCTGAGGCTAGGGCACCCATAGGCTTAGGCTAAGGCTAGGGCTCCCCTAGCCCAAGGCTAGGGCACCCCTAGGCTTAGGCTAGGGCACCCCTAGGCTTAGGTAGGGTACCCCTTGGCTTAGGCTAGGGCACCCTAGGCTTAGCATAAGGCTAGGGCTCCTCTAGCCTAATGCTAGGGCATCCCTAGGCTTGGGCTAGGGCACCCCTAGGCTTAGGCTAGGGCACCCATAGGCTTAGACTAAGGCTAGGGCTCCCCTAGCCTAAGGCTAGGTCACCCCTAGGCTTAGAGTAGGGCACCCCTAGGCTTAGGCTAGGTCACATCTAGGCTTAGGGTAGGGCACCCCTATGCTTAGGCTAAGGCAAGGGCTCCACTAGACTAAGGCTAGGGCACCCCTAGCCTTAGGCTAGGGCACCCGTATCCTTAGGCTAGGGCACCCCTAGGCTTAGGCTAGGTTACCCCTATTCTTAGGCTAAGGCACCCCTTGGCTTGGGCTAGGGCAGCCCTAGGTTTAGGCTAAGGTTAGGGCTCCCCTAGCCTAAGGCTACGGCAACCCTAGGCTTAGGCTAGGGCACCCCTAGGCTTAGGATAGGGCACCATAAGGCTTAGACTAGGGCACCCCTAGGCTTATGCTAAGTCTAGGGCTCCCCTAGTCTAAAGCTAGGTCACCCCTAGGCTTAGGCTAAAGCTAGGGCTCCCCTAGCCTAAGGCTAGGGCACCACTAGGCCTAGGCTAGGGCACCCTTAGGCTTAGGCTAGGGTACCCCTAAGCTTAGGCTAGAGCACCCCCAGGCTTAGGATAGGGCACCCCTAGGCTTAGGCTACGACACCCCTAGGCTTAGGCTAAGGCTAGTGCTCCCCTAGCCTAAGGCAAGGGCACCCCTAGGGTTAGGCTAGGGCACCCCTAGGCTTAGGCTAGGGCAGCCGTATGCTTAGGCTAAGGATAGGGCTCGCCTAGCCTAAGGCTAGGGCACCCCTAGACTTAGGCTAGAGCACCCATAGGCTTAGGCAAGGGCACCCTTAGCCTTAGGCTAGGGCACCCCTAGGCTTAGGCTAGGGCACCCCTAGGCTTAGGCCAAGGCTAGGCTCCCCTAGCCTAAGGCTAGGGCTCCCCTAAGCTCAGGATAGGGCATCCATAGGCTTAGGCTACGGCATCCCTAGGATTAGGCTAAGGCTAGGGCTCCCCTTGCCTAAGGTGAGGGCACTCGTAGTCTTAGGATAGGGCACCCCTAGGCTTAGGCTAGGGCAATCCTAGGCTAGACTAAGGCTAGGGCTCCCCTAGCCTCAGTCTAGGGCACCCGTTGGCTCAGGCTACGGCACCCCTAGGCTCAGGCTAGGGCACCCCTAGGCTTAGGCTAGGGCACGCCTAGGCTTAGGCTAGGGGACCCCTAAGCTTAGGCTAGGGCACACCTAGGCGTAGGCTAAGGCTAGGGCTCCCCTAGCCTAAGGCTAGGGCACCCCTAGGCTTAGGCTAGGGTAACCCTAGGCTTAGGCTCGGGCACCCCTAAGCTTAGGCTAAGGCTAGGGCTCCCCTAGGCTATGGCTAGGGCACCCCTAGGCTTAGGCTAGGGCACCCATAGGCTTAGGCTAGGGCACCCCTAGGCTTAGGCTAAGGCTAGGGGACCCCTAGGCGTAGGCTAAGGCACCCCTAGGCTTAGGCTAGGGACCCCTAAGTTTACGCTAGGGCACCCCTAGGCTTTGGCTAAGGCTAGTGCTCCCCTAGCCTAAGGCTAGGGCACCCATAGGGTTAGACTAGGGCACCCCTAGGCTTAGGCTAGGGCACCCCCTAGGCTTAGGCTAGGGCAGCTATAGGCTTAGGCTAAGGCTAGGGCTCCTCTAGCCTAAGGCCTGGGCACCCCTAGGCTTAGGCTAGGGCTCCCCTAGGCTATGGCTAGGGCACCCCTAGGCTTAGGCTAGGGCACCCATAGGCTTAGGCTAGGGGGCCCCTAGGCGTAGGCTAAGGCTAGGGGACCCCAAGGCTTAGGCTAAGGCACCCCTAGGCTTAGGCTAGGGCACCCCTAAGTTTACGCTAGGGCACCCCTAGGCTTAGGCTAAGGCTAGTGCTCCCAAGCCTAAGGCTATGGTACCCATAGGGTTAGGCGAGGGCACCCCTAGGCTTAGGCTAGGGCACCCCTAGGCTTTGGCTAGGGCAGCCATAGGCTTAGGCTAAGGCTAGGGCTCCTCTAGCCTAAGGCCTGGGCACCCCTAGGCTTAGGCTAGGGCACCCCTAGGCTTAGGCTATGGCACCCCTAGGCTTAGGCTAGGGCACCGTTAGGCTTTGGCTAGGGCACCCCTAGGCTTAGGCTAAGGCTAGGGGACCCCTAGGCTTAGGCTAAGGCATGCCTAGGCTTAGGAAAGGGCACCCTAAGCTTAGGTTAGGGCACCCTTAGGCTTAGGCTAGGGCACCCCTATGCTTAGGCTAGGGCACTCCTATGCTTAGGCTAGGGCACCCATAGGCTGAGGCAAGGGCACCCCTAGGCTGAGGCTAGGGCACCCATAGGCTTAGGCTAAGGCTAGGGCTCCCCTAGCCCAAGGCTAGGGCACCCCTAGGCTTAGGCTAGGGCACCCCTAGGCTTAGGTAGGGTACCCCTTGGCTTAGGCTAGGGCACCGCTAGACTTAGGCTAGGGCACCCCTAGGCTTAGGCTAGGGCACCCTAGGCTTAGGATAAGGCTAGGGCTCCTCTAGCCTAATGCTAGGGCATCCCTAGCCTTGGGCTAGGGCACCCCTAGGCTTAGGCTAGGGCACCCATAGGCTTAGACTAAGGCTAGGGCTCCCCTAGCCTAAGGCTAGGTCACCCCTAGGCTTAGGGTAGGGCACCCCTAGGCTTAGGCTAGGTCACATCTAGGCTTAGGGTAGGGCACCCCTATGCTTAGGCTAAGGCAAGGGCTCCACTAGACTAAGGCTAGGGCACCCCTAGCCTTAGGCTAGGGCACCCGTATCCTTAGGCTAGGGCACCCCTAGGCTTAGGCTAGGTTACCCCTATTCTTAGGCTAAGGCACCCCTAGGCTTGGGCTAGGGCAGCCCAAGGCTTAGGCTAAGGTTAAGGCTCCCCTAACCTAAGGCTACGGCAACCCTAGGCTTAGGCTAGGGCACCCCTAGGCTTAGGATAGGGCACCATAAGGCTTAGACTAGGGCACCCCTAGGCTTATGCTAAGTCTAGGGCTCCCCTAGTCTAAGGCTTGGGCACCCCTAGGCTTAGGCTAGGGCACCCCTAGGCTTAGGCTAGGGCACCCCTAAGCTTAGGCTAGAGCACCCCCAGGCTTAGGATAGGGCACCCCTAGGCTTAGGCTACGACACCCCTAGGCTTAGGCTAAGGCTAGTGCTCCCCTAGCCTAAGGCAAGGGCACCCCTAGGGTTAGGCTAGGGCACCCCTAGGCTTAGGCTAGGGCAGCCGTATGCTTAGGCTAAGGATAGGGCTCGCCTAGCCTAAGGCTAGGGCACCCCTAGGCTTAGGCTAGAGCACCCATAGGCTTAGGCAAGGGCACCCTTAGCCTTAGGCTAGGGCACCCCTAGGCTTAGGCTAGGGCACCCCTAGGCTTAGGCCAAGGCTAGGCTCCCCTAGCCTAAGGCTAGGGCTCCCCTAAGCTCAGGATAGGGCATCCATAGGCTTAGGCTACGGCATCCCTAGGCATAGGCTAAGGCTAGGGGACCCCTAGGCTTAGGCTAAGGCATCCCTAGGCTTAGGCAAGGGCACCCGTAGGCTTAGGCTAAGGCTCCCCTAGCCACAGGCTAGGGCACCCGTAGGCTTAGGCTAGTGCACCCCTAGGCTTAGGCTAGGGCAATCCTAGGCTAGACTAAGGCTAGGGCTCCCCTAGCCTCAGTCTAGGGCACCCGTTGGCTCAGGCTAGGGCACCCCTAGGCTCAGGCTAGGGCACCCCTAGGCTTAGGCTAGGGCACGCCTAGGCTTAGGCTAGGGCACCCCTAAGCTTAGGCTAGGGCACACCTAGGCGTAGGCTAAGGCTAGGGCTCCCCTAGCCTAAGGCTAGGGCACCCCTAGGCTTAGGCTAGGGTAACCCTAGGCTTAGGCTCGGGCACCCCTAAGCTTAGGCTATGGCTAGGGCTCCCCTAGGCTATGGCTAGGGCACCCCTAGGCTTAGGCTAGGGCACCCATAGGCTTAGGCTAGGGCACCCCTAGGCTTAGGCTAAGGCTAGGGGACCCCTAGGCGTAGGCTAAGGCACCCCTAGGCTTAGGCTAGGGCACCCCTAAGTTTACGCTAGGGCACCCCTAGGCTTTGGCTAAGGCTAGTGCTCCCCTAGCCTAAGGCTAGGGCACCCATAGGGTTAGACTAGGGCACCCCTAGGCTTAGGCTAGGGCACCCCCTAGGCTTAGGCTAGGGCAGCTATAGGCTTAGGCTAAGGCTAGGGCTCCTCTAGCCTAAGGCCTGGGCACCCCTAGGCTTAGGCTAGGGCACCCCTAGGCTTAGGCTAGGGCAACCCTAGGCTTAGGCTAGGGCACCGCTAGGCTTAGGCTAGGACACCCCTAGGCTTAGGCTAGGATACCCCTAGGCTTAGGCTAAGGCTAGGGCTCCCCTAGCCTAAGGGTAGGGCACCCCTAGGCTTAGGCTAGGGCTCCCCTAGGCTATGGCTAGGGCACCCCTAGGCTTAGGCTAGGGCACCCATAGGCTTAGGCTAGGGCGCCCCTAGGCTTAGGCTAAGGCTAGGGGACCCCAAGGCTTAGGCTAAGGCACCCCTAGGCTTAGGCTAGGGCACCCCTAAGTTTACGCTAGGGCACCCCTAGGCTTAGGCTAAGGCTAGTGCTCCCCTAGCCTAAGGCTAGGGTACCCATAGGGTTAGGCGGGGGCACCCCTAGGCTTAGGCAAGGGCACCCCTAGGCTTAGGCTAGGGCAGCCATAGGCTTAGGCTAAGGCTAGGGCTCCTCTAGCCTAAGGCCTGGGCACCCCTAGGCTTAGGCTAGGGCACCCCTAGGCTTAGGCTATGGCACCCCTAGGCTTAGGCTAGGGCACCGTTAGGCTTTGGCTAGGGCACCCCTAGGCTTAGGCTAAGGCTAGGGGACCCCTAGGCTTAGGCTAATGCATGCCTAGGCTTAGGAAAGGGCACCCTAAGCTTAGGTTAGGGCACCCTTAGGCTTAGGCTAGGGCACCCCTAGGCTTAGGCTAAGGCTAGGTCACCCCTATGCTTAGGCTAGGGCACTCCTATTCTTAGGCTAGGGCACCCCTAGGCTGAGGCAAGGGCACCCCTAGGCTGAGGCTAGGGCACCCATAGGCTTAGGCTAAGGCTAGGGCTCCCCTAGCCCAAGGCTAGGGCACCCCTAGGCTTAGGCTAGGGCACCCCTAGGCTTAGGTAGGGTACCCCTTGGCTTAGGCTAGGGCACCGCTAGACTTAGGCTAGGGCACCCCTAGGCTTAGGCTAGGGCACCCTAGGCTTAGGATAAGGCTAGGGCTCCTCTAGCCTAATGCTAGGGCATCCCTAGGCTTGGGCTAGGGCACCCCTAGGCTTAGGCTAGGGCACCCATAGGCTTAGACTAAGGCTAGGGCTCCCCTAGCCTAAGGCTAGGTCACCCCTAGGCTTAGGGTAGGGCACCCCTAGGCTTAGGCTAGGTCACATCTAGGCTTAGGGTAGGGCACCCCTATGCTTAGGCTAAGGCAAGGGCTCCACTAGACTAAGGCTAGGGCACCCCTAGCCTTAGGCTAGGGCACCCGTATCCTTAGGCTAGGGCACCCCTAGGCTTAGGCTAAGGTTAGGGCTCCCCTACCCTAAGGCTACGGCAACCCTAGGCTTAGGCTAGGGCACCCCTAGGCTTAGGATAGGGCACCATAAGGCTTAGACTAGGGCACCCCTAGACTTAGGCTATGGCACCCCTCGGCTTAGGCTAGGGCACCCCTAGGCTTAGGCTAGGGCACCCCTAGGCTTAGGCTAAGGCTAGGGCTCCTCTAGCCTAAGGCTAGGGCAAGCCTAGGTTAGGCTAGGCCACCCCTGGTCTTAGGGTAGGGCACCCCTAGGCTTAGGGTAGGGCACCCCTCGTCTTAGGCTAGGGCACGCCTAGGCTTAGGCTAGGGCAGCCATAGGCTTAGGCTAAGGCTAGGGCTCCTCTATCCTAAGTTCTGGGCACCCATAGGCTTAGGCTAGGGCACCCCTAGGCTTAGGCTACGGCACCCCTAGGCTTAGGCTAAGGCTAGGTAACCCCTAGGCTTAGGCTAAGGCACCACTAAGCTTAGGCTAGGGCACCCCTAGGCTTAGGCTAAGGCTAGGTCACCCTTAGGCTTAGGCTAAGGCACCACTAGGATTAGGCTAGGGCACTCCTAGGCTTAGGCTAGGGCACCCCTAGGCTGAAGCTAGGGCATCCATAGGCTTAGGCTAAGGCTAGGGCTCCAATAGCCTAAGGCTAGGGCAACCCTAGGCTTAGGCTAGGGCACCCCTAGGCTTAAACTAGGGCACCCGTAGACTTAGGCTAAGGCTAGGGCTCCCCTAGCCTAACCCTAGGGCACACCTAGGCTTACGCTAGGGGACCCCTAGGCTTAGGCTAGGGCACCCCTAACTAAGGCTAGGGCACCCCTAGGCTTAGGCTAAGGCTAGGGCGCCCCTAGCCTAAGGCTAGGGCACCACTAGGCTTAAGCTAGGGCACCCCTAGGCTTAGGCTAGGGCACCCTAGGCTTAGGCTAAGGATTGGGGACCCCTAGACTTAGGCTAAGGCATCCCTAGGCTTAGGCAAGGGCACCCTAGGCTTAGGTTAGGGAGCCCTTAGGCTTAGGCTAGGGCACCCCTAGGCTTAGGCTAAGACTAGGTCACCCCTAGGCTTAGTCTAAGGCACCACTAGTCTTAGGCTAGGGCACCCCTAGGCTTAGGCTAGGGCACTCCTAGGCTTAGGCTAGGTCACCCCTAGGCTGAGGCTAGGGCACCCCGAAGTTGAGGCTAGGGCACCCATAGGCTTAGGCTACGGCCAGGGCTCCCCTAGCCTAAGGCTAGCGCACCCCTAAGTTTAAGCTAGGTCACCAGTAGGCTTAGGCTAAGGCTAGGTCTCCCCTATCCTAAGGCTAGGGCACCCCTAGGCTTTGGCTAGGGCACTCCTAGGCTTAGGCTAGGGCACCCCTAGGATTAGGCTAAGGCTAGGGCTCCACAAGCCTAACCCTAGGGCACACCTAGGCTTAGGCTAAGGACCCCTAGGCTTAGGCTAGGGCACCCCTAAGCTTAGGCTAGGGCACCCCAAGGCTTAGGCTAGGTCACCCCTAGGCTTAGGCTAAAGCTAGGGCTCCCCTAGCCTAAGGCTAGGGCACCACTAGGCCTAGGCTAGGGCACCCTTAGGCTTAGGATAGGGCACCCCTAAGCTTAGGCTAGAGCACCCCCAGGCTTAGGATAGGGCACCCCTAGGCTTAGGCTACGACACCCCTAGGCTTAGGCTAAGGCTAGTGCTCCCTTAGCCTAAGGCAAGGGCACCCCTAGGGTTAGGCTAGGGCACCCCTAGGCTTAGGCTAGGGAAGCCATATGCTTAGGCTAAGGAAAGGGCTCGCCTAGCCTAAGGCTAGGGCACCCCTAGGCTTAGGCTAGAGCACCCATAGGCTTAGGCAAGGGCACCCTTAGCCTTAGGCTAGGGCACCCCTAGGCTTAGGCTAGGGCACCCCTAGGCTTAGGCCAAGGCTAGGCTCCCCTAGCCTAAGGCTAGGGCTCCCCTAAGCTCAGGATAGGGCATCCATAGGCTTAGGCTACGGCATCCCTAGGATTAGGCTAAGGCTAGGGCTCCCCTTGCCTAAGGTGAGGGCACTCGTAGGCTTAGGATAGGGCACCCCTAGGCATAGGCTAAGGCTAGGGGACCCTTAGGCTTAGGCTAAGGCATCCCTAGGCTTAGGCAAGGGCACCCGTAGGCTTAGGCTAAGGCTCCCCTAGCCACAGGCTAGGGCACCCGTAGGCTTAGGCTAGGGCACCCCTAGGCTTAGGCTAGGGCAATCCTAGGCTAGACTAAGGCTAGGGCTCCCCTAGCCTCAGTCTAGGGCACCAGTTGGCTCAGGCTAGGGCACCCCTAGGCTCAGGCTAGGGCACCCCTAGGCTTAGGCTAGGGCACGCCTAGGCTTAGGCTAGGGCACCCCTAAGCTTAGGCTAGGGCACACCTAGGCGTAGGCTAAGGTTAGGCCTCCCCTAGCCTAAGGCTAGGGCACCCCTAGGCTTAGGCTAGGGTAACCCTAGGCTTAGGCTCGGGCACCCCTAAGCTTAGGCTAAGGCTAGGTCTCCCCTAGGCTATGGCTAGGGCACCCCTAGGCTTAGGCTAGGGCACCCATAGGCTTAGGATAGGGCACCCCTAAGTTTTCGCTAGGGCACCCCTAGGTTTTGGCTAAGGCTAGTGCTCCCCTAGCCTAAGGCTAGGGCACCCATAGGGTTAGACTAGGGCACCCCTAGGCTTAGGCTAGGGCACCCCCTAGGCTTAGGCTAGGGCAGCTATAGGCTTAGGCTAAGGCTAGGGCTCCTCTAGCCTAAGGCCTGGGCACCCCTAGGCTTAGGCTAGGGCACCCCTAGGCTTAGGCTAGGGCAACCCTAGGCTTAGGCTAGGGCACCGCTAGGGTTAGGCTAGGACACCCCTAGGCTTAGGCTAGGATACCCCTAGGCTTAGGCTAAGGCTAGGGCTCCCCTAGCCTAAGGGTAGGGCACCCCTAGGCTTAGGCTAGGGCTCCCCTAGGCTATGGCTAGGGCACCCCTAGGCTTGGGCTAGGGCACCCATAGGCTTAGGCTAGGGCGCCCCTAGGCTTAGGCTAAGGCTAGGGGACCCCAAGGCTTAGGCTAAGGCACCCCTAGGCTTAGGCTAGGGCACCCCGATGTTTACGCTAGGGCACCCCTAGGCTTAGGCTAAGGCTAGTGCTCCCCTAGCCTAAGGCTAGGGTACCCATAGGGTTAGGCGAGGGCTCCCCTAGGCTTAGGCTAGGGCACCCCTAGGCTTAGGCTAGGGCAGCCATAGGCTTAGGCTAAGGCTAGGGCTCCTCTAGCCTAAGGCCTGGGCACCCCTAGGCTTAGGCTAGGGCACCCCTAGGCTTAGGCTATGGCACCCCTAGGCTTAGGCTAGGGCACCGTTAGGCTTTGGCTAGGGCACGCCTAGGCTTAGGCTAAGGCTAGGGGACCCCTAGGCTTAGGCTAAGGCATGCCTAGGCTTAGGAAAGGGCACCCTAAGCTTAGGTTAGGGCACCCTTAGGCTTAGGCTAGGGCACCCCTAGGCTTAGGCTAAGGCTAGGTCACCCCTATGCTTAGGCTAGGGCACTCCTATGCTTAGGCTAGGGCACCCCTAGGCTGAGGCAAGGGCACCCCTAGGCTGAGGCTAGGGCACCCATAGGCTTAGGCTAAGGCTAGGGCTCCCCTAGCCCAAGGCTAGGGCACCCCTAGGCTTAGGCTAGGGCACCCCTAGGCTTAGGTAGGGTACCCCTTGGCTTAGGCTAGGGCACCGCTAGACTTAGGCTAGGGCACCCCTAGGCTTAGGCTAGGGCACCCTAGGCTTAGGATAAGGCTAGGGCTCCTCTAGCCTAATGCTAGGGCATCCCTAGGCTTGGGCTAGGGCACCCCTAGGCTTAGGCTAGGGCACCCATAGGCTTAGACTAAGGCTAGGGCTCCCCTAGCCTAAGGCTAGGTCACCCCTAGGCTTAGAGTAGGGCACCACTAGGCTTAGGCTAGGTCACATCTAGGCTTAGGGTAGGGCACCCCTATGCTTAGGCTAAGGCAAGGGCTCCACTAGACTAAGGCTAGGGCACCCCTAGCCTTAGGCTAGGGCACCCGTATCCTTAGGCTAGGGCACCCCTAGGCTTAGGCTAGGTTACCCCTATTCTTAGGCTAAGGCACCCCTAGGCTTGGGCTAGGGCAGCCCTAGGTTTAGGCTAAGGTTAGGGCTCCCCTAGCCTAAGGCTACGGCAACCCTAGGCTTAGGCTAGGGCACCCCTAGGCTTAGGATAGGGCACCATAAGGCTTAGACTAGGGCACCCCTAGGCTTATGCTAAGTCTAGGGCTCCCCTAGTCTAAAGCTAGGTCACCCCTAGGCATAGGCTAAAGCTAGGGCTCCCCTAGCCTAAGGCTAGGGCACCACTAGGCCTAGGCTAGGGCACCCTTAGGCTTAGGCTAGGGCACCCCTAAGCTTAGGCTAGAGCACTCCCAGGCTTAGGATAGGGCACCCCTAGGCTTAGGCTACGACACCCCTAGGCTTAGGCTAAGGCTAGTGCTCCCCTAGCCTAAGGCAAGGGCACCCCTAGGGTTAGGCTAGGGCACCCCTAGGCTTAGGCTAGGGAAGCCGTATGCTTAGGCTAAGGATAGGGCTCGCCTAGCCTAAGGCTAGGGCACCCCTAGGCTTAGGCTAGAGCACCCATAGGCTTAGGCAAGGGCACCCTTAGCCTTAGGCTAGGGCACCCCTAGGCTTAGGCTAGGGCACCCCTAGGCTTAGGCCAAGGCTAGGCTCCCCTAGCCTAAGGCTAGGGCTCCCCTAAGCTCAGGATAGGGCATCCATAGGCTTAGGCTACGGCATCCCTAGGATTAGGCTAAGGCTAGGGCTCCCCTTGCCTAAGGTGAGGGCACTCGTAGGCTTAGGATAGGGCACCCCTAGGCATAGGCTAAGGCTAGGGGACCCCTAGGCTTAGGCTAAGGAATCCCTAGGCTTAGGCAAGGGCACCCGTAGGCTTAGGCTAAGGCTCCCCTAGCCACAGGCTAGGGCACCCGTAGACTTAGGCTAGGGCACCCCTAGGCTTAGGCTAGGGCAATCCTAGGCTAGACTAAGGCTAGGGCTCCCCTAGCCTCAGTCTAGGGCACCCGTTGGCTCAGGCTACGGCACCCCTAGGCTCAGGCTAGGGCACCCCTAGGCTTAGGCTAGGGCACGCCTAGGCTTAGCCTAGGGCACACCTAGGCGTAGGCTAAGGCTAGGGCTCCCCTAGCCTAAGGCTAGGGCACCCCTAGGCTTAGGCTAGGGTAACCCTAGGCTTAGGCTCGGGCACCCCTAAGCTTAGGCTAAGGCTAGGGCTCCCCTAGGCTATGGCTAGGGCACCCCTAGGCTTAGGCTAGGGCACCCATAGGCTTAGGCTAGGGCACCCCTAGGCTTAGGCTAAGGCTAGGGGACCCCTAGGCGTAGGCTAAGGCACCCCTAGGCTTAGGCTAGGGCACCCCTAAGTTTACGCTAGGGCACCCCTAGGCTTTGGCTAAGGCTAGTGCTCCCCTAGCCTAAGGCTAGGGCACCCATAGGGTTAGACTAGGGCACCCCTAGGCTTAGGCTAGGGCACCCCCTAGGCTTAGGCTAGGGCAGCTATAGGCTTAGGCTAAGGCTAGGGCTCCTCTAGCCTAAGGCCTGGGCACCCCTAGGCTTAGGCTAGGGCACCCCTAGGCTTAGGCTAGGGCAACCCTAGGCTTAGGCTAGGGCACCGCTAGGCTTAGGCTAGGACACCCCTAGGCTTAGGCTAGGATACCCCTAGGCTTAGGCTAAGGCTAGGGGACCCCAAGGCTTAGGCTAAGGCACCCCTAGGCTTAGGCTAGGGCACCTCTAAGTTTACGCTAGGGCACCCCTAGGCTTAGGCTAAGGCTAGTGCTCCCCAAGCCTAAGGCTATGGTACCCATAGGGTTAGGCGAGGGCACCCCTAGGCTTAGGCTAGGGCACCCCTAGGCTTTGGCTAGGGCAGCCATAGGCTTAGGCTAAGGCTAGGGCTCCTCTAGCCTAAGGCCTGGGCACCCCTAGGCTTAGGCTAGGGCACCCCTAGGCTTAGGCTATGGCACCCCTAGGCTTAGGCTAGGGCACCGTTAGGCTTTGGCTAGGGCACCCCTAGGCTTAGGCTAAGGCTAGGGGACCCATAGGCTTAGGCTAAGGCATGCCTAGGCTTAGGAAAGGGCACCCTAAGCTTAGGTTAGGGCACCCTTAGGCTTAGGCTAGGGCACCCCTAGGCTTAGGCTAAGGCTAGGTCACCCCTATGCTTAGGCTAGGGCACTCCTATGCTTAGGCTAGGGCACCCCTAGGCTGAGGCAAGGGCACCCCTAGGCTGAGGCTAGGGCACCCATAGGCTTAGGCTAAGGCTAGGGCTCCCCTAGCCCAAGGCTAGGGCACCCCTAGGCTTAGGCTAGGGCACCCCTAGGCTTAGGTAGGGTACCCCTTGGCTTAGGCTAGGGCACCCCTAGACTTAGGCTAGGGCACCCCTAGGCTTAGGCTAGGGCACCCTAGGCTTAGGATAAGGCTAGGGCTCCTCTAGCCTAATGCTAGGGCATCCCTAGGCTTGGGCTAGGGCACCCCTAGGCTTAGGCTAGGGCACCCATAGGCTTAGACTAAGGCTAGGGCTCCCCTAGCCTAAGGCTAGGTCACCCCTAGGCTTAGGGTAGGGCACCCCTATGCTTAGGCTAAGGCAAGGGCTCCACTAGACTAAGGCTAGGGCACCCCTAGCCTTAGGCTAGGGCACCCGTATCCTTAGGCTAGGGCACCCCTAGGCTTAGGCTAAGGCTAGGTCACCCCTATGCTTAGGCTAGGGCACTCCTATGCTTAGGCTAGGGCACCCCTAGGCTGAGGCAAGGGCACCCCTAGGCTGAGGCTAGGGCACCCATAGGCTTAGGCTAAGGCTAGGGCTCCCCTAGCCCAAGGCTAGGGCACCCCTAGGCTTAGGCTAGGGCACCCCTAGGCTTAGGTAGGGTACCCCTTGGCTTAGGCTAGGGCACCCCTAGACTTAGGCTAGGGCACCCCTAGGCTTAGGCTAGGGCACCCTAGGCTTAGGATAAGGCTAGGGCTCCTCTAGCCTAATGCTAGGGCATCCCTAGGCTTGGGCTAGGGCACCCCTAGGCTTAGGCTAGGGCACCCATAGGCTTAGACTAAGGCTAGGGCTCCCCTAGCCTAAGGCTAGGTCACCCCTAGGCTTAGGGTAGGGCACCCCTAGGCTTAGGCTAGGTCACATCTAGGCTTAGGGTAGGGCACCCCTATGCTTAGGCTAAGGCAAGGGCTCCACTAGACTAAGGCTAGGGCACCCCTAGCCTTAGGCTAGGGCACCCGTATCCTTAGGCTAGGGCACCCCTAGGCTTAGGCTAGGTTACCCCTATTCTTAGGCTAAGGCACCCCTAGGCTTGGGCTAGGGCAGCCCTAGGCTTAGGCTAAGGTTAGGGCTCCCCTAACCTAAGGCTACGGCAACCCTAGGCTTAGGCTAGGGCACCCCTAGGCTTAGGATAGGGCACCATAAGGCTTAGACTAGGGCACCCCTAGGCTTATGCTAAGTCTAGGGCTCCCCTAGTCTAAGGCTTGGGCACCCCTAGGCTTAGGCTAGGGCACCCCTAGGCTTAGGCTATGGCACCCCTCGGCTTAGGCTAGGGCACCCCTAGGCTTAGGCTAGGGCACCCCTAGGCTTAGGCTAAGGCTAGGGCTCCTCTAGCCTAAGGCTAGGGCAAGCCTAGGTTAGGCTAGGGCACCCCTGGGCTTAGGGTAGGGCACCCCTAGGCTTAGGGTAGGGCACCCCTCGTCTTAGGCTAGGGCACGCCTAGGCTTAGGCTAGGGCAGCCATAGGCTTAGGCTAAGGCTAGGGCTCCTCTATCCTAAGGCCTGGGCACCCATAGGCTTAGGCTAGGGCACCCTAGGCTTAGGCTACGGCACCCCTAGGCTTAGGCTAAGGCTAGGTAACCCCTAGGCTTAGGCTAAGGCACCACTAAGCTTAGGCTAGGGCACCCCTAGGCTTAGGCTAAGGCTAGGTCACCCCTAGGCTTAGGCTAAGGCACCACTAGGATTAGGCTAGGGCACTCCTAGGCTTAGGCTAGGGCACCCCTAGGCTGAAGCTAGGGCACCCATAGGCTTAGGCTAAGGCTAGGGCTCCAATAGCCTAAGGCTAGGGCAACCCTAGGCTTAGGCTAGGGCACCCCTAGGCTTAAACTAGGGCACCCGTAGACTTAGGCTAAGGCTAGGGCTCCCCTAGCCTAACCCTAGGGCACACCTAGGCTTACGCTAGGGGACCCCTAGGCTTAGGCTAGGGAAACCCTAACTTAGGCTAGGGCACCCCTAGGCTTAGGCTAGAGCACCCATAGGCTTAGGCAAGGGCACCCTTAGCCTTAGGCTAGGGCACCCCTAGGCTTAGGCTAGGGCACCCCTAGGCTTAGGCCAAGGCTAGGCTCCCCTAGCCTAAGGCTAGGGCTCCCCTAAGCTCAGGATAGGGCATCCATAGGCTTAGGCTACGGCATCCCTAGGATTAGGCTAAGGCTAGGGCTCCCCTTGCCTAAGGTGAGGGCACTCGTAGGCTTAGGATAGGGCACCCCTAGGCATAGGCTAAGGCTAGGGGACCCCTAGGCTTAGGCTAAGGCATCCCTAGGCTTAGGCAAGGGCACCCGTAGGCTTAGGCTAAGGCTCCCCTAGCCACAGGCTAGGGCACCCCTAGGCTTAGGCTAGGGCAATCCTAGGCTAGACTAAGGCTAGGGCTCCCCTAGCCTCAGTCTAGGGCACCCGTTGGCTCAGGCTACGGCACCCCTAGGCTCAGGCTAGGGCACCCCTAGGCTTAGGCTAGGGCACGCCTAGGCTTAGCCTAGGGCACACCTAGGCGTAGGCTAAGGCTAGGGCTCCCCTAGCCTAAGGCTAGGGCACCCCTAGGCTTAGGCTAGGGTAACCCTAGGCTTAGGCTCGGGCACCCCTAAGCTTAGGCTAAGGCTAGGGCTCCCCTAGGCTATGGCTAGGGCACCCCTAGGCTTAGGCTAGGGCACCCATAGGCTTAGGCTAGGGCACCCCTAGGCTTAGGCTAAGGCTAGGGGACCCCTAGGCGTAGGCTAAGGCACCCCTAGGCTTAGGCTAGGGCCCCCTAAGTTTACGCTAGGGCACCCCTAGGCTTTGGCTAAGGCTAGTGCTCCCCTAGCCTAAGGCTAGGGCACCCATAGGGTTAGACTAGGGCACCCCTAGGCTTAGGCTAGGGCACCCCCTAGGCTTAGGCTAGGGCAGCTATAGGCTTAGGCTAAGGCTAGGGCTCCTCTAGCCTAAGGCCTGGGCACCCCTAGGCTTAGGCTAGGGCACCCCTAGGCTTAGGCTAGGGCAACCCTAGGCTTAGGCTAGGGCACCGCTAGGCTTAGGCTAGGACACCCCTAGGCTTAGGCTAGGATACCCCTAGGCTTAGGCTAAGGCTAGGGCTCCCCTAGCCTAATGGTAGGGCACCCCTAGGCTTAGGCTAGGGCTCCCCTAGGCTATGGCTAGGGCACCCTTAGGCTTAGGCTAGGGCACCCATAGGCTTAGGCTAGGGGGCCCCTAGGCTTAGGCTAAGGCTAGGGGACCCCAAGGCTTAGGCTAAGGCACCCCTAGGCTTAGGCTAGGGCACCCCTAAGTTTACGCTAGGGCACCCCTAGGCTTAGGCTAAGGCTAGTGCTCCCCAAGCCTAAGGCTATGGTACCCATAGGGTTAGGCGAGGGCACCCCTAGGCTTAGGCTAGGGCACCCCTAGGCTTTGGCTAGGGCAGCCATAGGCTTAGGCTAAGGCTAGGGCTCCTCTAGCCTAAGGCCTGCGCACCCCTAGGCTTAGGCTAGGGCACCCCTAGGCTTAGGCTATGGCACCCCTAGGCTTAGGCTAGGGCACCGTTAGGCTTTGGCTAGGGCACCCCTAAGCTTAGGCTAAGGCTAGGGGACCCCTAGGCTTAGGCTAAGGCATGCCTAGGCTTAGGAAAGGGCACCCTAAGCTTAGGTTAGGGCACCCTTAGGCTTAGGCTAGGGCACCCCTAGGCTTAGGCTAAGGCTAGGTCACCCCTATGCTTAGGCTAGGGCACTCCTATGCTTAGGCTAGGGCACCCCTAGGCTGAGGCAAGGGCACCCCTAGGCTGAGGCTAGGGCACCCATAGGCTTAGGCTAAGGCTAGGGCTCCTCTAGCCCAAGGCTAGGGCACCCCTAGGCTTAGGCTAGGGCACCCCTAGGCTTAGGTAGGGTACCCCTTGGCTTAGGCTAGGGCACCCCTAGACTTAGGCTAGGGCACCCCTAGGCTTAGGCTAGGGCACCCTAGGCTTAGGATAAGGCTAGGGCTCCTCTAGCCTAATGCTAGGGCATCCCTAGGCTTGGGCTAGGGCACCCCTAGGCTTAGGCTAGGGCACCCATAGGCTTAGACTAAGGCTAGGGCTCCCCTAGCCTAAGGCTAGGTCACCCCTAGGCTTAGGGTAGGGCACCCCTAGGCTTAGGCTAGGTCACATCTAGGCTTAGGGTAGGGCACCCCTATGCTTAGGCTAAGGCAAGGGCTCCACTAGACTAAGGCTAGGGCACCCCTAGCCTTAGGCTAGGGCACCCGTATCCTTAGGCTAGGGCACCCCTAGGCTTAGGCTAGGTTACCCCTATTCTTAGGCTAAGGCACCCCTAGGCTTGGGCTAGGGCAGCCCTAGGCTTAGGCTAAGGTTAGGGCTCCCCTAACCTAAGGCTACGGCAACCCTAGGCTTAGGCTAGGGCACCCCTAGGCTTAGGATAGGGCACCATAAGGCTTAGACTAGGGCACCCCTAGGCTTATGCTAAGTCTAGGGCTCCCCTAGTCTAAGGCTTGGGCACCCCTAGGCTTAGGCTAGGGCACCCCTAGGCTTAGGCTATGGCACCCCTCGGCTTAGGCTAGGGCACCCCTAGGCTTAGGCTAGGGCACCCCTAGGCTTAGGCTAAGGCTAGGGCTCCTCTAGCCTAAGGCTAGGGCAAGCCTAGGTTAGGCTAGGGCACCCCTGGGCTTAGGGTAGGGCACCCCTAGGCTTAGGGTAGGGCACCCCTCGTCTTAGGCTAGGGCATGCCTAGGCTTAGGCTAGGGCAGCCATAGGCTTAGGCTAAGGCTAGGGCTCCTCTATCCTAAGGCCTGGGCACCCATAGGCTTAGGCTAGGGCACCCTAGGCTTAGGCTACGGCACCCCTAGGCTTAGGCTAAGGCTAGGTAACCCCTAGGCTTAGGCTAAGGCACCACTAAGCTTAGGCTAGGGCACCCCTAGGCTTAGGCTAAGGCTAGGTCACCCCTAGGCTTAGGCTAAGGCACCACTAGGATTAGGCTAGGGCACTCCTAGGCTTAGGCTAGGGCACCCCTAGGCTGAAACTAGGGCACCCGTAGACTTAGGCTAAGGCTAGGGCTCCCCTAGCCTAACCCTAGGGCACACCTAGGCTTACTCTAGGGGACCCCTAGGCTTAGTCTAGGGAAACCCTAACTTAGGCTAGGGCACCCCTAGGCTTAGGCTAAGGCTAGGGCGCCCCTAGCCTAAGGCTAGGGCACCACTAGGCTTAAGCTAGGGCACCACTAGGCTTAGGCTAGGGCTCCCTAGGCTTAGGCTAAGGCTTGGGGACCCCTAGACTTAGGCTAAGGCATCCCTAGGCTTAGGCAAGGGCACCCTAGGCTTAGGTTAGGGAGCCCTTAGGCTTAGGCTAGGGCACCCCTAGGCTGAGGCTAAGACTAGGTCACCCCTAGGCTTAGTCTAAGGCACCACTAGTCTTAGGCTAGGGCACCCCTAGGCTTAGGCTAGGGCACTCCTAGGCTTAGGCTAGGTCACCCCTAGGCTGAGGCTAGGGCACCCCGAGGCTGAGGCTAGGGCACCCATAGGCTTAGGCTACGGCCAGGGCTCCCCTAGCCTAAGGCTAGGGCACCCCTAAGTTTAAGCTAGGGCACCAGTAGGCTTAGGCTAAGGCTAGGTCTCCCCTATCCTAAGGCTAGGGCACCCCTAGGCTTTGGCTAGGGCACTCCTAGGCTTAGGCTAGGGCACCCCTAGGATTAGGCTAAGGCTAGGGCTCCACAAGCCTAACCCTAGGGCACACCTAGGCTTAGGCTAGGGACCCCTAGGCTTAGGCTAGGGCACCCCTAAGCTTAGGCTAGGGCACCCCAAGGCTTAGGCTAGGCCACCCCTAGGCTTAGGCTAAAGCTAGGGCTCCCCCAGCCTAAGGCTAGGGCACCACTAGGCCTAGGCTAGGGCACCCTTAGGCTTAGGATAGGGCACCCCTAAGCTTAGGCTAGAGCACCCCCAGGCTTAGGATAGGGCACCCCTAGGCTTAGGCTACGACACCCCTAGGCTTAGGCTAAGGCTAGTGCTCCCCTAGCCTAAGGCAAGGGCACCCCTAGGGTTAGGCTAGGGCACCCCTAGGCTTAGGCTAGGGCAGCCGTATGCTTAGGCTAAGGATAGGGCTCGCCTAGCCTAAGGCTAGGGCACCCCTAGGCTTAGGCTAGAGCACCCATAGGCTTAGGCAAGGGCACCCTTAGCCTTAGGCTAGGGCACCCCTAGGCTTAGGCTAGGGCACCCCTAGGCTTAGGCCAAGGCTAGGCTCCCCTAGCCTAAGTCTAGGGCTCCCCTAAGCTCAGGATAGGGCATCCATAGGCTTAGGCTACGGCATCCCTAGGATTAGGCTAAGGCTAGGGCTCCCCTTGCCTAAGGTGAGGGCACTCGTAGTCTTAGGATAGGGCACCCCTAGGCATAGGCTAAGGCTAGGGGACCCCTAGGCTTAGGCTAAGGCATCCCTAGGCTTAGGCAAGGGCACCCGTAGGCTTAGGCTAAGGCTCCCCTAGCCACAGGCTAGGGCACCCGTAGGCTTAGGCTAGGGCACCCCTAGGCTTAGGCTAGGGCAATCCTAGGCTAGACTAAGGCTAGGGCTCCCCTAGCCTCAGTCTAGGGCACCAGTTGGCTCAGGCTAGGGCACCCCTAGGCTCAGGCTAGGGCACCCCTAGGCTTAGGCTAGGGCACGCCTAGGCTTAGGCTAGGGCACCCCTAAGCTTAGGCTAGGGCACACCTAGGCGTAGGCTAAGGCTAGGGCTCCCCTAGCCTAAGGCTAGGGCACCCCTAGGCTTAGGCTAGGGTAACCCTAGGCTTAGGCTCGGGCACCCCTAAGCTTAGGCTAAGGCTAGGGCTCCCCTAGGCTATGGCTAGGGCACCCCTAGGCTTAGGCTAGGGCACCCATAGGCTTAGGCTAGGGCACCCCTAGGCTTAGGCTAAGGCTAGGGGACCCCTAGGCGTAGGCTAAGGCACCCCTAGGCTTAGGCTAGGGCACCCCGAAGTTTACGCTAGGGCACCCCTAGGCTTTGGCTAAGGCTAGTGCTCCCCTAGCCTAAGGCTAGGGAACCCATAGGGTTAGACTAGGGCACCCCTAGGCTTAGGCTAGGGCACCCCCTAGGCTTAGGCTAGGGCAGCTATAGGCTTAGGCTAAGGCTAGGGCTCCTCTAGCCTAAGGCCTGGGCACCCCTAGGCTTAGGCTAGGGCACCCCTAGGCTTAGGCTAGGGCAAACCTAGGCTTAGGCTAGGGCACCGCTAGGCTTAGGCTAGGACACCCCTAGGCTTAGGCTAGGATACCCCTAGGCTTAGGCTAAGGCTAGGGCTCCCCTAGCCTAAGGGTAGGGCACCCCTAGGCTTAGGCTACGGCTCCCCTAGGCTATGGCTAGGGCACCCCTAGGCTTAGGCTAGGGCACCCATAGGCTTAGGCTAGGGCGCCCCTAGGCTTAGGCTAAGGCTAGGGGACCCCAAGGCTTAGGCTAAGGCACCCCTAGGCTTAGGCTAGGGCACCCCGAAGTTTACGCTAGGGCACCCCGAAGTTTACGCTAGGGCACCCCTAGGCTTAGGCTAAGGCTAGTGCTCCCCTAGCCTAAGGCTAGGGTACCCATAGGGTTAGGCGAGGGCACCCCTATGCTTAGGCTAGGGCACCCCTAGGCTTAGGCTAGGGCAGCCATAGGCTTAGGCTAAGGCTAGGGCTCCTCTAGCCTAAGGCCTGGGCACCCCTAGGCTTAGGCTAGGGCACCCCTAGGCTTAGGCTATGGCACCCCTAGGCTTAGGCTAGGGCACCGTTAGGCTTTGGCTAGGGCACCCCTAGGTTTAGGCTAAGGCTAGGGGACCCCTAGGCTTAGGCTAAGGCATGCCTAGGCTTAGGAAAGGGCACCCTAAGCTTAGGTTAGGGCACCCTTCGGCTTAGGCTAGGGCACCCCTAGGCTTAGGCTAAGGCTAGGTCACCCCTATGCTTAGGCTAGGGCACCCCTAGGCTTAGGCTAGGGCACCCCTAGGCTTAGGTAGGGTACCCCTTGGCTTAGGCTAGGGCACCGCTAGACTTAGGCTAGGGCACCCCTAGGCTTAGGCTAAGGCACCCTAGGCTTAGGATAAGGCTAGGGCTCCTCTAGCCTAATGCTAGGGCATCCCTAGGCTTGGGCTAGGGCACCCCTAGGCTTAGGCTAGGGCACCCCTAGGCTTAGACTAAGGCTAGGGCTCCCGTAGCCTAAGGCTAGGTCACCCCTAGGCTTAGGGTAGGGCACCCCTAGGCTTAGGCTAGGTCACATCTAGGCTTAGGGTAGGGCACCCCTATGCTTAGGCGAAGGCAAGGGCTCCACTAGACTAAGGCTAGGGCACCCCTAGCCTTAGGCTAGGGCACCCGTATCCTTAGGCTAGGGCACCCCTAGGCTTAGGCTAGGTTACCCCTATTCTTAGGCTAAGGCACCCCTAGGCTTGGGCTAGGGCACTCCTAGGCTTAGGCTAAGGTTAGGGCTCCCCTAGCCTAAGGCTACGGCAACCCTAGGCTTAGGCTAGGGCACCCCTAGGCTTATGCTAAGTCTAGGGCTCCCCTAGTCTAAGGCTAGGTCACCCCTAGGCTTAGGCTAAAGCTAGGGCTCCCCTAGCCTAAGGCTAGGGCACCACTAGGCCTAGGCTAGGGCACCCTTAGGCTTAGGCTAGGGCACCCCTAAGCTTAGGCTAGAGCACCCCCAGGCTTAGGATAGGGCACCCCTAGGCTTAGGCTACGACACCCCTAGGCTTAGGCTAAGGCTAGTGCTCCCCTAGCCTAAGGCAAGGGCACCCCTAGGGTTAGGCTAGGGCACCCCTAGGCTTAGGCTAGGGCAGCCGTATGCTTAGGCTAAGGATAGGTCTCGCCTAGCCTAAGGCTAGGGCACCCCTAGGCTTAGGCTAGAGCACCCATAGGCTTAGGCAAGGGCACCCTTAGCCTTAGGCTAGGGCACCCCTAGGCTTAGGCTAGGGCACCCCTAGGCTTAGGCCAAGGCTAGGCTCCCCTAGCATAAGGCTAGGGCTCCCCTAAGCTCAGGATAGGGCATCCATAGGCTTAGGCTACGGGATCCCTAGGATTAGGCTAAGGCTAGGGCTCCCCTTGCCTAAGGTGAGGGCACTCGTAGGCTTAGGATAGGGCACCCCTAGGCATAGGCTAAGGCAAGGGGACCACTAGGCTTAGGCTAAGGCATCCCTAGGCTTAGGCAAGGGCACCCGTAGGCTTAGGCTAAGGATCCCCTAGCCACAGGCTAGGGCACCCGTAGGCTTAGGCTAGGGCACCCCTAGGCTTAGGCTAGGGCAATCCTAGGCTAGACTAAGGCTAGGGCTCCCCTAGCCTCAGTCTAGGGCACCCGTTGGCTCAGGCTACGGCACCCCTAGGCTCAGGCTAGGGCACCCCTAGGCTTAGGCTAGGGCACGCCTAGGCTTAGGCTAGGGCACCCCTAAGCTTAGGCTAGGGCACACCTAGGCGTAGGCTAAGGCTAGGGCTCCCCTAGCCTAAGGCTAGGGCACCCCTAGGCTTAGGCTAGGGCAACCCTAGGCTTAGGCTCGGGCACCCCTAAGCTTAGGCTAAGGCTAGGGCTCCCCTAGGCTATGGCTAGGGCACCCCTAGGCTTAGGCTAGGGCACCCATAGGCTTAGGCTAGGGCACCCCTAGGCTTAGGCTAAGGCTAGGGGACCCCTAGGCGTAGGCTAAGGCACCCCTAGGCTTAGGCTAGGGCACCCCTAAGTTTACGCAAGGGCACCCCTAGGCTTTGGCTAAGGCTAGTGCTCCCCTAGCCTAAGGCTAGGGCACCCATAGGGTTAGACTAGGGCACCCCTAGGCTTAGGCTAGGGCACCCCCTAGGCTTAGGCTAGGGCAGCTATAGGCTTAGGCTAAGGCTAGGGCTCCTCTAGCCTAAGGCCTGGGCACCCCTAGGCTTAGGCTAGGGCACCCCTAGGCTTAGGCTAGGGCAACCCTAGGCTTAGGCTAGGGCACCGCTAGGCTTAGGCTAGGACACCCCTAGGCTTAGGCTAGGATACCCCTAGGCTTAGGCTAAGGCTAGGGCTCCCCTAGCCTAAGGGTAGGGCACCCCTAGGCTTAGGCTAGGGCTCCCCTAGGCTATGGCTAGGGCACCCCTAGGCTTAGGCTAGGGCACCCATAGGCTTAGGCTAGGGCGCCCCTAGGCTTAGGCTAAGGCTAGGGGACCCCAAGGCTTAGGCTAAGGCACCCCTAGGCTTAGGCTAGGGCACCCCGAAGTTTACGCTAGGGCACCCCTAGGCTTAGGCTAAGGCTAGTGCTCCCCTAGCCTAAGGCTAGGGTACCCATAGGGTTAGGCGAGGGCACCCCTAGGCTTAGGCTAGGGCACCCCTAGGCTTAGGCTAGGGCAGCCATAGGCTTAGGCTAAGGCTAGGGCTCCTCTAGCCTAAGGCCTGGGCACCCCTAGGCTTAGGCTAGGGCACCCCTAGGCTTAGGCTATGGCACCCCTAGGCTTAGGCTAGGGCACCGTTAGGCTTTGGCTAGGGCACCCCTAGGCTTAGGCTAAGGCTAGGGGACCCCTAGGCTTAGGCTAAGGCATGCCTAGGCTTAGGAAAGGGCACCCTAAGCTTAGGTTAGGGCACCCTTAGGCTTAGGCTAGGGCACCCCTAGGCTTAGGCTAAGGCTAGGTCACCCCTATGCTTAGGCTAGGGCACTCCTATGCTTAGGCTAGGGCACCCCTAGGCTGAGGCAAGGGCACCCCTAGGCTGAGGCTAGGGCACCCATAGGCTTAGGCTAAGGCTAGGGCTCCCCTAGCCCAAGGCTAGGGCACCCCTAGGCTTAGGCTAGGGCACCCCTAGGCTTAGGTAGGGTACCCCTTGGCTTAGGCTAGGGCACCGCTAGACTTAGGCTAGGGCACCCCTAGGCTTAGGCTAGGGCACCCTAGGCTTAGGATAAGGCTAAGGCTCCTCTAGCCTAATGCTAGGGCATCCCTAGGCTTGGGCTAGGGCACCCCTAGGCTTAGGCTAGGGCACCCATAGGCTTAGACTAAGGCTAGGGCTCCCCTAGCCTAAGGCTAGGTCACCCCTAGGCTTAGGGTAGGGCACCCCTAGGCTTAGGCTAGGTCACATCTAGGCTTAGGGTAGGGCACCCCTATGCTTAGGCTAAGGCAAGGGCTCCACTAGACTAAGGCTAGGGCACCCCTAGCCTTGGGCTAGGGCACCCGTATCCTTAGGCTAGGGCACCCCTAGGCTTAGGCTAGGTTACCCCTATTCTTAGGCTAAGGCACCCCTAGGCTTGGGCTAGGGCAGCCCTAGACTTAGGCTAAGGTTAGGGCTCCTCTAGCCTAAGGCTACGGCAACCCTAGGCTTAGGCTAGGGCACCCCTAGGCTTAGGATAGGGCACCATAAGGCTTAGACTAGGGCACCCCTAGGCTTATGCTAAGTCTAGGGCTCCCCTAGTCTAAGGCTTGGGCACCCCTAGGCTTAGGCTAGGGCACCCCTAGGCTTAGGCTATGGCACCCCTCGGCTTAGGCTAGGGCACCCCTAGGCTTAGGCTAGGGCACCCCTAGGCTTAGGCTAAGGCTAGGGCTCCTCTAGCCTAAGGCTAGGGCAAGCCTAGGTTAGGCTAGGGCACCCCTGGGCTTAGGGTAGGGCACCCCTAGGTTTAGGGTAGGGCACCCCTCGTCTTAGGCTAGGGCACGCCTAGGCTTAGGCTAGGGCAGCCATAGGCTTAGGCTAAGGCTAGGGCTCCTCTATCCTAAGGCCTGGGCACCCATAGGCTTAGGCTAGGGCACCCCTAGGCTTAGGCTACGGCACCCCTAGGCTTAGGCTAAGGCTAGGTAACCCCTAGGCTTAGGCTAAGGCACCACTAAGCTTAGGCTAGGGCACCACTAGGCTTAGGCTAAGGCTAGGTCACCCCTAGGCTTAGGCTAAGGCACCACTAGGATTATGCTAGGGCACTCCTAGGCTTAGGCTAGGGCACCCCTAGGCTGAAGCTAGGGCACCCATAGGCTTAGGCTAAGGCTAGGGCTCCAATAGCCTAAGGCTAGGGCAACCCTAGGCTTAGGCTAGGGCACCCGTAGGCTTAAACTAGGGCCCCCGTAGACTTAGGCTAAGGCTAGGGCTCCCCTAGCCTAACCCTAGGGCACACCTAGGCTTACGCTAGGGGACCACTAGGCTTAGGCTAGGGCACCCCTAACTTAGGCTAGGGCACCCCTAGGCTTAGGCTAAGGCTAGGGCTCCCCTAGCCTAAGGCTAGGGCACCACTAGGCTTAAGCTAGGGCACCCCTAGGCTTAGGCTAGGGCACCCTAGGCTTAGGCTAAGGCTTGGGGACCCCTAGGCTTAGGCTAAGGCATCCCTAGGCTTAGGCAAGGGCACCCTAGGCTTAGGTTAGGGAGCCCTTAGGCTTAGGCTAGGGCACCCCTAGGCTTAGGCTAAGACTAGGTCACCCCTAGGCTTAGTCTAAGGCACCACTAGTCTTAGGCTAGGGCACCCCTAGGCTTAGGCTAGGGCACTCCTAGGCTTAGGCTAGGTCACCCCTAGGCTGAGGCTAGGGCACCCCGAGGCTGAGGCTAGGGCACCCATAGGCTTAGGCTACGGCCAGGGCTCCCCTAGCCTAAGGCTAGGGCACCCCTAAGTTTAAGCTAGGGCACCAGTAGGCTTAGGCTAAGGCTAGGTCTCCCCTATCCTAAGGCTAGGGCACCCCTAGGCTTTGGCTAGGGCACTCCTAGGCTTAGGCTAGGGCACCCCTAGGATTAGGCTAAGGCTAGGGCTCCACAAGCCTAACCCTAGGGCACACCTAGGCTTAGGCTAGGGACCCCTAGGCTTAGGCTAGGGCACCCCTAAGCTTAGGCTAGGGCACCCCAAGGCTTAGGCTAGGTCACCCCTAGGCTTAGGCTAAAGCTAGGGCTCCCCTAGCCTAAGGCTAGGGCACCACTAGGCCTAGGCTAGGGCACCCTTAGGCTTAGGCTAGGGCACCCCTAAGCTTAGGCTAGAGCACCCCCAGGCTTAGGATAGGGCACCCCTAGGCTTAGGCTACGACACCCCTAGGCTTAGGCTAAGGCTAGTGCTCCCCTAGCCTAAGGCAAGGGCACCCCTAGGGTTAGGCTAGGGCACCCCTAGGATTAGGCTAGGGCAGCCGTATGCTTAGGCTAAGGATAGGGCTCGCCTAGCCTAAGGCTAGGGCACCCCTAGGCTTAGGCTAGAGCACCCATAGGCTTAGGCAAGGGCACCCTTAGCCTTAGGCTAGGGCACCCCTAGGCTTAGGCCAAGGCTAGGCTCCCCTAGCCTAAGGCTAGGGCTCCCCTAAGCTCAGGATAGGGCATCCATAGGCTTAGGCTACGGCATCCCTAGGATTAGGCTAAGGCTAGGGCTCCCCTTGCCTAAGGTGAGGGCACTCGTAGTCTTAGGATAGGGCACCCCTAGGCATAGGCTAAGGCTAGGGGACCCCTAGGCTTAGGCTAAGGCATCCCTAGGCTTAGGCAAGGGCACCCGTAGGCTTAGGCTAAGGCTCCCCTAGCCACAGGCTAGGGCACCCGTAGGCTTAGGCTAGGGGACCCCTAGGCTTAGGCTAGGGCAATCCTAGGCTAGACTAAGGCTAGGGCTCCCCTAGCCTCAGTCTAGGGCACCCGTTGGCTCAGGCTACGGCACCCCTAGGCTCAGGCTAGGGCACCCCTAGGCTTAGGCTAGGGCACGCCTAGGCTTAGGCTAGGGCACCCCTAAGCTTAGGCTAGGGCACACCTAGGCGTAGGCTAAGGCTAGGGCTCCCCTAGCCTAAGGCTAGGGCACCCCTAGGCTTAGGCTAGGGTAACCCTAGGCTTAGGCTCGGGCACCCCTAAGCTTAGGCTAAGGCTAGGGCTCCCCTAGGCTATGGCTAGGGCACCCCTAGGCTTAGGCTAGGGCACCCTTAGGCTTAGGCTAGGGCACCCCTAGGCTTAGGCTAAGGCTAGGGGACCCCTAGGCGTAGGCTAAGGCACCCATAGGCTTAGGCTAGGGCACCCCTAAGTTTACGCTAGGGCACCCCTAAGCTTTGGCTAAGGCTAGTGCTCCCCTAGCCTAAGGCTAGGGCACCCATAGGGTTAGACTAGGGCACCCCTAGGCTTAGGCTAGGGCACCCCCTAGGCTTAGGCTAGGGCAGCTATAGGCTTAGGCTAAGGCTAGGGCTCCTCTAGCCTAAGGCCTGGGCACCCCTAGGACTAGGCTAGGGTACCCCTAGGCTTAGGCTAGGGCACCGCTAGGCTTAGGCTAGGACACCCCTAGGCTTAGGCTAGGATACCCCTAGGCTTAGGCTAAGGCTAGGGCTCCCCTAGCCTAAGGGTAGGGCACCCCTAGGCTTAGGCTAGGGCTCCCCTAGGCTATGGCTAGGGAACCCCTAGGCTTAGGCTAGGGCACCCATAGGCTTAGGCTAGGGCGCCCCTAGGCTTAGGCTAAGGCTAGGGGACCCCAAGGCTTAGGCTAAGGCACCCCTAGGCTTAGGCTAGGGCACCCCTAAGTTTACGCTAGGGCACCCCTAGGCTTAGGCTAAGGCTAGTGCTCCCCTAGCCTAAGGCTAGGGTACCCATAGGGTTAGGCGAGGGCACCCCTAGGCTTAGGCTAGGGCACCCCTAGGCTTAGGCTAGGTCAGCCATAGGCTTAGGCTAAGGCTAGGGCTCCTCTAGCCTAAGGCCTGGGCACCCCTAGGCTTAGGCTAGGGCACCCCTAGGCTTAGGCTATGGCACCCCTAGGCTTAGGCTAGGGCACCGTTAGGCTTTGGCTAGGGCACCCCAAGGCTTAGGCTAAGGCTAGGGGATCCCTAGGCTTAGGCTAAGGCATGCCTAGGCTTAGGAAAGGGCACCCTAAGCTTAGGTTAGGGCACCCTTAGGCTTAGGCTAGGGCACCCCTAGGCTTAGGCTAAGGCTAGGTCACCCCTATGCTTAGGCTAGGGCACTCCTATGCTTAGGCTAGGGCATCCCTAGGCTGAGGCAAGGGCACCCCTAGGCTGAGGCTAGGGCACCCATAGGCTTAGGCTAAGGCTAGGGCTCCCCTAGCCCAAGGCTAGGGCACCCCTAGGCTTAGGCTAGGGCACCCCTAGGCTTAGGTAGGGTACCCCTTTGCTTAGGCTAGGGCACCGCTAGACTTAGGCTAGGGCACCCCTAGGCTTAGGCTAGGGCACCCTAGGCTTAGGATAAGGCTAGGGCTCCTCTAGCCTAATGCTAGGGCATCCCTAGGCTTGGGCTAGGGCACCCCTAGGCTTAGGCTAGGGCACCCATAGGCTTAGACTAAGGCTAGGGCTCCCCTAGCCTAAGGCTAGGTCACCCCTAGGCTTAGGGTAGGGCACCCCTAGGCTTAGGCTAGGTCACATCTAGGCTTAGGGTAGGGCACCCCTATGCTTAGGCTAAGGCAAGGGCTCCACTAGACTAAGGCTAGGGCACCCCTAGCCTTAGGCTAGGGCACCCGTATCCTTAGGCTAGGGCACCCCTAGGCTTAGGCTAGGTTACCCCTATTCTTAGGCTAAGGCACCCCTAGGCTTGGGCTAGGGCAGCCCTAGGCTTAGGCTAAGGTTAGGGCTCCCCTAGCCTAAGGCTACGGCAACCCTAGGCTTAGGCTAGGGCACCCCTAGGCTTAGGATAGGGCACCATAAGGCTTAGACTAGGGCACCCCTAGGCTTATGCTAAGTCTAGGGCTCCCCTAGTCTAAGGCTTGGGCACCCCTAGGCTTAGGCTAGGGCACCCCTAGGCTTAGGCTATGGCACCCCTCGGCTTAGGCTAGGGCACCCCTAGGCTTAGGCTAGGGCACCCCTAGGCTTAGGCTAAGGCTAGGGCTCCTCTAGCCTATGGCTAGGGCAAGCCTAGGTTAGGCTAGGGCACCCCTGGGCTTAGGGTAGGGCACCCCAAGGCTTAGGGTAGGGCACCCCTCGTCTTAGGCTAGGGCACGCCTAGGCTTAGGCTAGGGCAGCCATAGGCTTAGGCTAAGGCTAGGGCTCCTCTATCCTAAGGCCTGGGCACCCATAGGCTTAGGCTAGGGCACCCCTAGGCTTAGGCTACGGCACCCCTAGGCTTAGGCTAGGGCACCCCTAGCCTTAGGCTAGGGCACCCATAGGCTTAGGCTAGGGCAACCCTAGGCTTAGGCTAGGGCAGCAATAGGCTTAGGCTAGGGCAGCCATAGGCTTAGGCTAAGGCTAGGGCTCCTCTATCCTAAGGCCTGGGCACCCCTAGCCTAAGGCTAGGGCAGCCCTAGGTATAGGCTAGGGCACCCCTAGGCTTAGGCTGGGGAACGCCTAGGCTTAGGCTAGGGCACCCCTAGGCTTAGGCTTAGGCTAGGGCACAGCTAGCCTAAGGCTAGGGCAAGCATAAGCTTAGGCTAGGGCACCCCTATGCTTAGGGTAGGGTACACCTAGGCTTAGGCTAGGGCACGCCTAGGCTTAGGCTAGGGCACCCCTAGGCTTAGGCTAGGGCACCCCTAGGCTTAGGCTAATGCACGCCTAGGCTTAGGCTAGGGCAGCCAAAGGCTTATGCTAAGGCTAGGGCTCCTCTATCCTAAGGCCTGGGCACCCCTAGGCTTAGGCTAGGGCACCCCTAGGCTTAGGCTACGGCACCCCTAGGCTTAGGCTAGGGCACCCCTAGGCTTAGGCTAGGGCACCCCTAGGCTTAGGCTAGGGCAACCCTAGGCTTAGGCTAGGGCAGCCATAGGTTTAGGCTAAGGCTAGGGCTCCTCTATCCTAAGGCTGGGCACTCCTAGCCTAAGGCTAGGGCACCACTAGGCTTAGGCTAGGGCACCCCTAGGCTTAGGCTAGGGCACCCCTAGGCTTAGGCTACGGCACCCCTAGCTTAGGCTTAGGCTAGGGCAAGCCTAAGCTTAGGCTAGGGCACCCCTAGGCTTAGGGTAGGGCACCCCTAGGCTTAGGCTATGGCACGCCTAGGCTTAGGCTAGGGCACCCCTAGGCTTAGGCTAAGGCACCATTAGTCTTAGGCTAGGTCACTCCTAGGCTTAGGCAAGGGCAACACTAGACTGAAGCTAGGGCACCCAGAGGCTTAGGCTAAGGCTAGGGCTCCCCTAGCCTAAGCCTAGGGCACCCCTAGGCTTACGCTAGGGGACCCCTAGGCTTAGGCTATGGCACCCTTAAATTAGGCTAGGGCACCCATAGTCTTAGGCTAGGGCACCCCTAGGCTTAGGCTAAGGCTAGGGCTCCCCTAGCCTAAGGCTAGGGCACCCCTAGGCTTAGGCTAGGGCACCCCTAGGCTTAGGCTAGGGCACACCTAGGCATAGGCTAGGGCACCCTAGGCTTAGGCTAAGGCTAGGGGATCCCTAGGCTTAGGCTAAGGCATCCCTAGGCTTAGGCAAGGGCACACTAGGCTTAGGCTAGGGCACTCCTAGGCTTAGGCTAGGGCACCCCTAGGCTGAGGCTAAGGCACCCCTAGGCTGAGGCTAGGGCACCCCTAGGCTTAGGCTAAGGCTAGGGCTCCCCTGGCTTAAGGCTAGGGCACCCCTAGGTTTAGGCTAGGACACCCCTAGGCTTAAGCTAGGGCACCAGTAGGCTTTGGCTAAGGCTAGGTCTCCCCTATCCTAAGGCTAGGGTACTCCTAGGCTTTGGCTAGGGCACTCCTAGGCTTAGGCTAGGGCACCCCTAGGATTAGGCTAAGGCTAGGGCTCCCCTAACCTAACCCTAGGGCACCCCTAGGCTTAGGCTAGGGACCCCTAGGCTTAGGCTAAGGCTAGGGGACCCCTAGGCTTAGGATAAGGCATCCCTAGGCTTAGGCAAGGGCACCCGTAGGCTTAGGCTACGGCTCCCCTAGCCACAGGCTAGGGCACCCGTAGGATTAGGCTAGGGCACCACTAGTCTTAGGCTAGGGCAATCCTAGGCTAGACTAAGGCTAGAGCTCCCGTAGCCTCAGTATAGGGCACCCGTTGGCTCAGGCTAGGGCACCCCTAGGCTCAGGCTAGGGCACCCCTAGGCTTAGGTTAGGCAAGCCTAGGCTTAGGCTAGGGCACCCCTAAGCTTGGGCTAGGGCACACCTAGGCGTAGGCTAAAGCTAGGGCTCCCCTTGCCTAAGGCTAGGGCACCCCTAGGCTTAGGCTAGGGTAACCCTAGGTTTAGGATCGGGCACCCCTAAGCTTAGGCTAAGGCTAGGGCTCCCCTAGGCTATGGCTAGGGCACCCCTAGGCTTAGGCTAGGGCACCCATAGGCTTAGGCTAGGGCACCCCTAGGCTTAAGCTAAGCCTAGGGGACCCCTAGGCTTAGGCTAAGGCACCCCTAGGCTTAGGCTAGGACACCCCTAAGTTTACGCTAGGGCACCCCTAGGCTTTGGCTAAGGCTAGTGCTCCCCTATCCTAAGGCTAGGGCACCCATAGGGTTAGGCTAGGGCACCCCTAGGCTTAGGCTAGGGCACCCCTAGGCTTAGGCTAGGGCAGATATAGGCTAAGGCTAAGGCTAGGGCTCCTCTAGCCTAAGGCCTGGGCACCCCTAGGCTCAGGCTAGGGCACCCCTAGGCTTAGGCTAGGGCAACCCTAGGCTTAGGCTAGGGCACCCCTAGGCTTAGGCTAGGGCACGCCTAGGATTAGGCTAGGGAACCCCTAGGCTTAGGCTAAGGCTAGTGCTCCCCTAGCCTAAGGCTAGGGCACCCCTAGTGTTAGGCTAGGGCTCCCCTAGGCTATGGCTAGGGCACCCCTAGGCTTAGGCTAGGGCACCCATAGGCTTAGGCTAGGGCGCCCCTAAGCTTAGGCTAAGGCTAGGGCTCCCCCAGCATAAGGCTAGGGCACCACTAGGCTTAGGCTAGGGCACCCCTAGGCTTAGGCTAGGGCACACCTAGGCTTAGGCTAGGGCACCCTAGGCTTAGGCTAAGGCTAGGGGACCCCTAGGCTTAGGCTAAGGCATCCCTAAGCTTAGGCAAGGGCACACTAGGCTTAGGCTAGGGCACTCCTAGGCTTAGGCTAGGGCACCCCTAGGCTGAGGCTAGGTCACCCCTAGGCTGAGGCTAGGGCACCCCTAGGCTTAGGCTAAGGCTAGGGCTCCCCTAGCTTAAGGCTAGGGCCCCCTAGGTTTAGGCTAGGGCACCCCTAGGCTTAAGCTCGGGCACCAGTAGGCTTTGGGTAAGGCTAGGTCTCCCCTATCCTAAGGCTAGGGCACCCCTAGGCTTTGGCTAGGGCACTCCTAGGCTTAGGCTAGGGCACCCCTAGGATTAGGCTAAGGCTAGGGCTCCCCTACCCTAACCCTAGGGCACCCCTAGGCTTAGGCTAGGGACCCCTAGGCTTAGGCTAAGGCTAGGGGACCCCTAGGCTTAGGCTAAGGCTTCCCTAGGCTTAGTCAAGGGCACCCGTAGGCTTAGGCTACGGCTCCCCTAGCCACAGGCTAGGGCACCCGTAGGCTTAGGCTAGGGCACCCCTAGGCTTAGGCTAGGGCAATCCTAGGCTAGACTAAGGCTAGGGCTCCCCTAGCCTCAGTCTAGGGCACCCTTTGGCTCAGGATAGGGCACCCCTAGGCTCAGGCTAGGGCACCCCTAGGCTTAGGCTAGGGCACGCCTAGGCTTAGGCTAGGGCACCCCTAAGCTTAGGCTAGGGCACACCTAGGCGTAGGCTAAGGCTAGGGCTCCCCTAGCCTAAGGCTAGGGCACCCCTAGGCTTAGGCTAGGGTAACCCTAGGCTTAGGCTCGGGCACCCCTAAGCTTAGGCTAAGGCTAGGGCTCCCCTAGGCTATGGCTAGGGCACCCCTAGGCTTAGGCTAGGGCACCCATAGGCTTAGGCTAGGGCACCCCTAGGCTTAGGCTAAGGCTAGGGGACCCCTAGGCTTAGGCTAAGGCACCCCTAGGCTTAGGCTAGGGCACCCCTAAGTTTACACTAGGGCTCCCCTAGGCTTTGGCTAAGGCTAGTACTCCTCTAGCCTAAGGCTAGGCGTCCATAGGGTTAGGCTAGGGCACCCCTAGGCTTAGGCTAGGGCAACCCAAGGCTTAGGCTAGGGCACCCCTAGGCTTAGGCTAGGGCACGCCTAGGATTAGGCTAGGGAACCCCTAGGCTTAGGCTAAGGCTAGTAGTCCCCTAGCCTAAGGCTAGGGAACCCCTAGTGTTAGGCTAGGGCTCCCCTAGGCTATGGCTAGGGCACCCCTAGGCTTAGGCTAGGGCACCCATAGGCTTAGGCTAGGGCGCCCCTAAGCTTAGGCTAAGGCTAGGGGACCCCTAGGCTTAGGCTAAGGCTCCCCTAGGCATAGGCTAGGGCACCCCTAAGTTTACGCTAGGGCATCCCTAGGCTTAGGCTAAGGCTAGTGCTCCCCTAGCCTAAGGCTAGGGTACCCATAGGCTTAGGCTAGGGCACCGCTAGGCTTTGGCTAGGGCACCCATAGGCTTAGGCTAAGGCTAGGGGACCCCTAGGCTTAGGCTAAGGCATCCCTAGGCTTAGGCAAGGGCACCCTAGGCTTAGGTTAGGGCACCCTTAGGCTTAGGCTAGGGCCCCCTAGGCTTAGGCTAAGGCTAGGTCACCCCTAGGCTTAGTCTAAGGCACCACTAGGCTTAGGCTAAGGCACCCCTAGGCTTAGGCTAGGGCACTACTATGCTTAGGCTAGGGCACCCCTAGGCTGAGGCAAGGGCACCCCTAGGCTGAGACAAGGGCACCCCTAGGCTGAGGCTAGGGCACCCGTAGGCTTAGGCTAAGGCTAGGTCTCCCCTATCCTAAGGCCAGGGCACCCCAAGGCTTTGGCTAGAGCACTCCTAGGCTTAGGCTAGGGCACCCCTAGGATTAGGCGAAGGCTAGGGCTCCCCTAGCCTAAGCCTAGGGCACCCCTAGGCTTATGCTAGGGACCCCTAGGCTTAGACTAGGGCACCCCTAAGCTTAGGAAAGGGCACCCCTAGTCTTAGGCTAGGGTACCCCTAGGCTTAGGGTAAGGCTAGGGCTCCCCTAGCCTAAGGCTAGGGCACCATTAGGCTTAGGCAAGGGCACCCTTAGGCTTAGGCTAGGGCACCCCTAAGCTTAGGTTTGGGGACCCCTAGGCTTAGGCTAGGGCACTCCAAGGCTTAGGCTAGGGCACCCCTAAGCTTAGGTAGGGAACCCCTAGGCTTAGGTTAGGGCACCGCTATGCTTAGGCTAGGCACCCCAAGACTTAGGCTGGGGCACCCCTAGGTTTAGGCTAAGGCTATGGCTCCCCTAGCCTAAGGCTAGGGCACCCCTAGGCTTAGCCTAGGGCACCCCTAGGCTTAAGCTTGGGCACCCGTAGGCTTAGGCTAGGGCACCCCTAGGATTAGGTGAAGGCTAGGGCTCCCCTAGCCTAAGCCTAGGGCACCCCTAGGCTTAGGCTAGGGACCCCTAGGCTTAGGCTAGTGCACCCCTAAGCTTAGGCAAGGGCACCCCTAGTCTTAGGCTAGGGCACCCTAGGCTTAGGGTAAGGTTAGGGCTCACCTAGCCTAAGGCTAGGGCACCACTAGGCTTAGGCAAGGGCACCCTTAGGCTTAGGCTAGGGCACCCCTAAGCTTAGGTTTGGGCACCCCTAGGCTTAGGATAGGGCACCCCAAAGCTTAGGCTAGGGCACCCCTTGGCTTAGGCTAGAGCACCCCTAGGCTTAGGTAGGGAACCCCTAGGCTTAGGTTAGGGCACCCCTATGCCTAGGCTAGGCACCCCTAGACTTAGGCTGGGGCACCCCTAGGTTTAGGCTAAGGCTAGGGCTCTCGTAGCCTAACGCTAGGGTACCCCTTGGCTTAGGCTAGGGCACCGCTAGACTTAGGCTAGGGCACGCCTAGGCTTAGGCTAAGGCTAGGGCTCCTCTATCCTAAGGCCTGGGCACCCCTAGCCTAAGGCTAGGGCAGCCCTAGGTATAGGCTAGGGCACCCCTAGGCTTAGGCTGGGGAACGCCTAGGCTTAGGCTAGGGCACCCCTAGGCTTAGGCTTAGGCTAGGGCACAGCTAGCCTAAGGCTAGGGCAAGCATAAGCTTAGGCTAGGGCACCCCTATGCTTAGGGTAGGGCACACCTAGGCTTAGGCTAGGGCACGCCTAGGCTTAGGCTAGGGCACCCCTAGGCTTAGGCTAGGGCACCCCTAGGCTTAGGCTAATGCACGCCTAGGCTTAGGCTAGGGCAGCCAAAGGCTTATGCTAAGGCTAGGGCTCCTCTATCCTAAGGCCTGGGCACCCCTAGGCTTAGGCTAGGGCACCCCTAGGCTTAGGCTACGGCACCCCTAGGCTTAGGCTAGGGCACCCCTAGGCTTAGGCTAGGGCACCCCTAGGCTTAGGCTAGGGCAACCCTAGGCTTAGGCTAGGGCAGCCATAGGTTTAGGCTAAGGCTAGGGCTCCTCTATCCTAAGGCTGGGCACTCCTAGCCTAAGGCTAGGGCACCACTAGGCTTAGGCTAGGGCACCCCTAGGCTTAGGCTAGGGCACCCCTAGGCTTAGGCTACGGCACCCCTAGCTTAGGCTTAGGCTAGGGCAAGCCTAAGCTTAGGCTAGGGCACCCCTAGGCTTAGGGTAGGGCACCCCTAGGCTTAGGCTATGGCACGCCTAGGCTTAGGCTAGGGCACCCCTAGGCTTAGGCTAAGGCACCATTAGTCTTAGGCTAGGTCACTCCTAGGCTTAGGCAAGGGCAACACTAGACTGAAGCTAGGGCACCCAGAGGCTTAGGCTAAGGCTAGGGCTCCCCTAGCCTAAGCCTAGGGCACCCCTAGGCTTACGCTAGGGGACCCCTAGGCTTAGGCTATGGCACCCTTAAATTAGGCTAGGGCACCCATAGTCTTAGGCTAGGGCACCCCTAGGCTTAGGCTAAGGCTAGGGCTCCCCTAGCCTAAGGCTAGGGCACCCCTAGGCTTAGGCTAGGGCACCCCTAGGCTTAGGCTAGGGCACACCTAGGCATAGGCTAGGGCACCCTAGGCTTAGGCTAAGGCTAGGGGATCCCTAGGCTTAGGCTAAGGCATCCCTAGGCTTAGGCAAGGGCACACTAGGCTTAGGCTAGGGCACTCCTAGGCTTAGGCTAGGGCACCCCTAGGCTGAGGCTAAGGCACCCCTAGGCTGAGGCTAGGGCACCCCTAGGCTTAGGCTAAGGCTAGGGCTCCCCTGGCTTAAGGCTAGGGCACCCCTAGGTTTAGGCTAGGACACCCCTAGGCTTAAGCTAGGGCACCAGTAGGCTTTGGCTAAGGCTAGGTCTCCCCTATCCTAAGGCTAGGGTACTCCTAGGCTTTGGCTAGGGCACTCCTAGGCTTAGGCTAGGGCACCCCTAGGATTAGGCTAAGGCTAGGGCTCCCCTAACCTAACCCTAGGGCACCCCTAGGCTTAGGCTAGGGACCCCTAGGCTTAGGCTAAGGCTAGGGGACCCCTAGGCTTAGGATAAGGCATCCCTAGGCTTAGGCAAGGGCACCCGTAGGCTTAGGCTACGGCTCCCCTAGCCACAGGCTAGGGCACCCGTAGGATTAGGCTAGGGCACCACTAGTCTTAGGCTAGGGCAATCCTAGGCTAGACTAAGGCTAGAGCTCCCGTAGCCTCAGTATAGGGCACCCGTTGGCTCAGGCTAGGGCACCCCTAGGCTCAGGCTAGGGCACCCCTAGGCTTAGGTTAGGCAAGCCTAGGCTTAGGCTAGGGCACCCCTAAGCTTGGGCTAGGGCACACCTAGGCGTAGGCTAAAGCTAGGGCTCCCCTAGCCTAAGGCTAGGGCACCCCTAGGCTTAGGCTAGGGTAACCCTAGGTTTAGGATCGGGCACCCCTAAGCTTAGGCTAAGGCTAGGGCTCCCCTAGGCTATGGCTAGGGCACCCCTAGGCTTAGGCTAGGGCACCCATAGGCTTAGGCTAGGGCACCCCTAGGCTTAAGCTAAGCCTAGGGGACCCCTAGGCTTAGGCTAAGGCACCCCTAGGCTTAGGCTAGGACACCCCTAAGTTTACGCTAGGGCACCCCTAGGCTTTGGCTAAGGCTAGTGCTCCCCTATCCTAAGGCTAGGGCACCCATAGGGTTAGGCTAGGGCACCCCTAGGCTTAGGCTAGGGCACCCCTAGGCTTAGGCTAGGGCAGATATAGGCTAAGGCTAAGGCTAGGGCTCCTCTAGCCTAAGGCCTGGGCACCCCTAGGCTCAGGCTAGGGCACCCCTAGGCTTAGGCTAGGGCAACCCTAGGCTTAGGCTAGGGCACCCCTAGGCTTAGGCTAGGGCACGCCTAGGATTAGGCTAGGGAACCCCTAGGCTTAGGCTAAGGCTAGTGCTCCCCTAGCCTAAGGCTAGGGCACCCCTAGTGTTAGGCTAGGGCTCCCCTAGGCTATGGCTAGGGCACCCCTAGGCTTAGGCTAGGGCACCCATAGGCTTAGGCTAGGGCGCCCCTAAGCTTAGGCTAAGGCTAGGGCTCCCCCAGCATAAGGCTAGGGCACCACTAGGCTTAGGCTAGGGCACCCCTAGGCTTAGGCTAGGGCACACCTAGGCTTAGGCTAGGGCACCCTAGGCTTAGGCTAAGGCTAGGGGACCCCTAGGCTTAGGCTAAGGCATCCCTAAGCTTAGGCAAGGGCACACTAGGCTTAGGCTAGGGCACTCCTAGGCTTAGGCTAGGGCACCCCTAGGCTGAGGCTAGGTCACCCCTAGGCTGAGGCTAGGGCACCCCTAGGCTTAGGCTAAGGCTAGGGCTCCCCTAGCTTAAGGCTAGGGCCCCCTAGGTTTAGGCTAGGGCACCCCTAGGCTTAAGCTCGGGCACCAGTAGGCTTTGGGTAAGGCTAGGTCTCCCCTATCCTAAGGCTAGGGCACCCCTAGGCTTTGGCTAGGGCACTCCTAGGCTTAGGCTAGGGCACCCCTAGGATTAGGCTAAGGCTAGGGCTCCCCTACCCTAACCCTAGGGCACCCCTAGGCTTAGGCTAGGGACCCCTAGGCTTAGGCTAAGGCTAGGGGACCCCTAGGCTTAGGCTAAGGCTTCCCTAGGCTTAGTCAAGGGCACCCGTAGGCTTAGGCTACGGCTCCCCTAGCCACAGGCTAGGGCACCCGTAGGCTTAGGCTAGGGCACCCCTAGGCTTAGGCTAGGGCAATCCTAGGCTAGACTAAGGCTAGGGCTCCCCTAGCCTCAGTCTAGGGCACCCTTTGGCTCAGGATAGGGCACCCCTAGGCTCAGGCTAGGGCACCCCTAGGCTTAGGCTAGGGCACGCCTAGGCTTAGGCTAGGGCACCCCTAAGCTTAGGCTAGGGCACACCTAGGCGTAGGCTAAGGCTAGGGCTCCCCTAGCCTAAGGCTAGGGCACCCCTAGGCTTAGGCTAGGGTAACCCTAGGCTTAGGCTCGGGCACCCCTAAGCTTAGGCTAAGGCTAGGGCTCCCCTAGGCTATGGCTAGGGCACCCCTAGGCTTAGGCTAGGGCACCCATAGGCTTAGGCTAGGGCACCCCTAGGCTTAGGCTAAGGCTAGGGGACCCCTAGGCTTAGGCTAAGGCACCCCTAGGCTTAGGCTAGGGCACCCCTAAGTTTACACTAGGGCACCCCTAGGCTTTGGCTAAGGCTAGTACTCCTCTAGCCTAAGGCTAGGCGTCCATAGGGTTAGGCTAGGGCACCCCTAGGCTTAGGCTAGGGCAACCCAAGGCTTAGGCTAGGGCACCCCTAGGCTTAGGCTAGGGCACGCCTAGGATTAGGCTAAGGAACCCCTAGGCTTAGGCTAAGGCTAGTAGTCCCCTAGCCTAAGGCTAGGGCACCCCTAGTGTTAGGCTAGGGCTCCCCTAGGCTTAAGCTTGGGCACCCGTAGGCTTAGGCTAGGGCACCCCTAGGATTAGGTGAAGGCTAGGGCTCCCCTAGCCTAAGCCTAGGGCACCCCTAGGATTAGGCTAGGGACCCCTAGGCTTAGGCTAGTGCACCCCTAAGCTTAGGCAAGGGCACCCCTAGTCTTAGGCTAGGGCACCCTAGGCTTAGGGTAAGGTTAGGGCTCACCTAGCCTAAGGCTAGGGCACCACTAGGCTTAGGCAAGGGCACCCTTAGGCTTAGGCTAGGGCACCCCTAAGCTTAGGTTTGGGCACCCCTAGGCTTAGGATAGGGCACCCCAAAGCTTAGGCTAGGGCACCCCTTGGCTTAGGCTAGAGCACCCCTAGGCTTAGGTAGGGAACCCCTAGGCTTAGGTTAGGGCACCCCTATGCCTAGGCTAGGCACCCCTAGACTTAGGCTGGGGCACCCCTAGGTTTAGGCTAAGGCTAGGGCTCTCGTAGCCTAACGCTAGGGTACCCCTTGGCTTAGGCTAGGGCACCGCTAGACTTAGGCTAGGGCACGCCTAGGCTTAGGCTAAGGCTAGGGCTCCTCTATCCTAAGGCCTGGGCACCCCTAGCCTAAGGCTAGGGCAGCCCTAGGTATAGGCTAGGGCACCCCTAGGCTTAGGCTGGGGAACGCCTAGGCTTAGGCTAGGGCACCCCTAGGCTTAGGCTTAGGCTAGGGCACAGCTAGCCTAAGGCTAGGGCAAGCATAAGCTTAGGCTAGGGCACCCCTATGCTTAGGGTAGGGCACACCTAGGCTTAGGCTAGGGCACGCCTAGGCTTAGGCTAGGGCACCCCTAGGCTTAGGCTAGGGCACCCCTAGGCTTAGGCTAATGCACGCCTAGGCTTAGGCTAGGGCAGCCAAAGGCTTATGCTAAGGCTAGGGCTCCTCTATCCTAAGGCCTGGGCACCCCTAGGCTTAGGCTAGGGCACCCCTAGGCTTAGGCTACGGCACCCCTAGGCTTAGGCTAGGGCACCCCTAGGCTTAGGCTAGGGCACCCCTAGGCTTAGGCTAGGGCAACCCTAGGCTTAGGCTAGGGCAGCCATAGGTTTAGGCTAAGGCTAGGGCTCCTCTATCCTAAGGCTGGGCACTCCTAGCCTAAGGCTAGGGCACCACTAGGCTTAGGCTAGGGCACCCCTAGGCTTAGGCTAGGGCACCCCTAGGCTTAGGCTACGGCACCCCTAGCTTAGGCTTAGGCTAGGGCAAGCCTAAGCTTAGGCTAGGGCACCCCTAGGCTTAGGGTAGGGCACCCCTAGGCTTAGGCTATGGCACGCCTAGGCTTAGGCTAGGGCACCCCTAGGCTTAGGCTAAGGCACCATTAGTCTTAGGCTAGGTCACTCCTAGGCTTAGGCAAGGGCAACACTAGACTGAAGCTAGGGCACCCAGAGGCTTAGGCTAAGGCTAGGGCTCCCCTAGCCTAAGCCTAGGGCACCCCTAGGCTTACGCTAGGGGACCCCTAGGCTTAGGCTATGGCACCCTTAAATTAGGCTAGGGCACCCATAGTCTTAGGCTAGGGCACCCCTAGGCTTAGGCTAAGGCTAGGGCTCCCCTAGCCTAAGGCTAGGGCACCCCTAGGCTTAGGCTAGGGCACCCCTAGGCTTAGGCTAGGGCACACCTAGGCATAGGCTAGGGCACCCTAGGCTTAGGCTAAGGCTAGGGGATCCCTAGGCTTAGGCTAAGGCATCCCTAGGCTTAGGCAAGGGCACACTAGGCTTAGGCTAGGGCACTCCTAGGCTTAGGCTAGGGCACCCCTAGGCTGAGGCTAAGGCACCCCTAGGCTGAGGCTAGGGCACCCCTAGGCTTAGGCTAAGGCTAGGGCTCCCCTGGCTTAAGGCTAGGGCACCCCTAGGTTTAGGCTAGGACACCCCTAGGCTTAAGCTAGGGCACCAGTAGGCTTTGGCTAAGGCTAGGTCTCCCCTATCCTAAGGCTAGGGTACTCCTAGGCTTTGGCTAGGGCACTCCTAGGCTTAGGCTAGGGCACCCCTAGGATTAGGCTAAGGCTAGGGCTCCCCTAACCTAACCCTAGGGCACCCCTAGGCTTAGGCTAGGGACCCCTAGGCTTAGGCTAAGGCTAGGGGACCCCTAGGCTTAGGATAAGGCATCCCTAGGCTTAGGCAAGGGCACCCGTAGGCTTAGGCTACGGCTCCCCTAGCCACAGGCTAGGGCACACGTAGGATTAGGCTAGGGCACCACTAGTCTTAGGCTAGGGCAATCCTAGGCTAGACTAAGGCTAGAGCTCCCGTAGCCTCAGTATAGGGCACCCGTTGGCTCAGGCTAGGGCACCCCTAGGCTCAGGCTAGGGCACCCCTAGGCTTAGGTTAGGCAAGCCTAGGCTTAGGCTAGGGCACCCCTAAGCTTGGGCTAGGGCACACCTAGGCGTAGGCTAAAGCTAGGGCTCCCCTAGCCTAAGGCTAGGGCACCCCTAGGCTTAGGCTAGGGTAACCCTAGGTTTAGGATCGGGCACCCCTAAGCTTAGGCTAAGGCTAGGGCTCCCCTAGGCTATGGCTAGGGCACCCCTAGGCTTAGGCTAGGGCACCCATAGGCTTAGGCTAGGGCACCCCTAGGCTTAAGCTAAGCCTAGGGGACCCCTAGGCTTAGGCTAAGGCACCCCTAGGCTTAGGCTAGGACACCCCTAAGTTTACGCTAGGGCACCCCTAGGCTTTGGCTAAGGCTAGTGCTCCCCTATCCTAAGGCTAGGGCACCCATAGGGTTAGGCTAGGGCACCCCTAGGCTTAGGCTAGGGCACCCCTAGGCTTAGGCTAGGGCAGATATAGGCTAAGGCTAAGGCTAGGGCTCCTCTAGCCTAAGGCCTGGGCACCCCTAGGCTCAGGCTAGGGCACCCCTAGGCTTAGGCTAGGGCAACCCTAGGCTTAGGCTAGGGCACCCCTAGGCTTAGGCTAGGGCACGCCTAGGATTAGGCTAGGGAACCCCTAGGCTTAGGCTAAGGCTAGTGCTCCCCTAGCCTAAGGCTAGGGCACCCCTAGTGTTAGGCTAGGGCTCCCCTAGGCTATGGCTAGGGCACCCCTAGGCTTAGGCTAGGGCACCCATAGGCTTAGGCTAGGGCGCCCCTAAGCTTAGGCTAAGGCTAGGGCTCCCCCAGCATAAGGCTAGGGCACCACTAGGCTTAGGCTAGGGCACCCCTAGGCTTAGGCTAGGGCACACCTAGGCTTAGGCTAGGGCACCCTAGGCTTAGGCTAAGGCTAGGGGACCCCTAGGCTTAGGCTAAGGCATCCCTAAGCTTAGGCAAGGGCACACTAGGCTTAGGCTAGGGCACTCCTAGGCTTAGGCTAGGGCACCCCTAGGCTGAGGCTAGGTCACCCCTAGGCTGAGGCTAGGGCACCCCTAGGCTTAGGCTAAGGCTAGGGCTCCCCTAGCTTAAGGCTAGGGCCCCCTAGGTTTAGGCTAGGGCACCCCTAGGCTTAAGCTCGGGCACCAGTAGGCTTTGGGTAAGGCTAGGTCTCCCCTATCCTAAGGCTAGGGCACCCCTAGGCTTTGGCTAGGGCACTCCTAGGCTTAGGCTAGGGCACCCCTAGGATTAGGCTAAGGCTAGGGCTCCCCTACCCTAACCCTAGGGCACCCCTAGGCTTAGGCTAGGGACCCCTAGGCTTAGGCTAAGGCTAGGGGACCCCTAGGCTTAGGCTAAGGCTTCCCTAGGCTTAGTCAAGGGCACCCGTAGGCTTAGGCTACGGCTCCCCTAGCCACAGGCTAGGGCACCCGTAGGCTTAGGCTAGGGCACCCCTAGGCTTAGGCTAGGGCAATCCTAGGCTAGACTAAGGCTAGGGCTCCCCTAGCCTCAGTCTAGGGCACCCTTTGGCTCAGGATAGGGCACCCCTAGGCTCAGGCTAGGGCACCCCTAGGCTTAGGCTAGGGCACGCCTAGGCTTAGGCTAGGGCACCCCTAAGCTTAGGCTAGGGCACACCTAGGCGTAGGCTAAGGCTAGGGCTCCCCTAGCCTAAGGATAGGGCACCCCTAGGCTTAGGCTAGGGTAACCCTAGGCTTAGGCTCGGGCACCCCTAAGCTTAGGCTAAGGCTAGGGCTCCCCTAGGCTATGGCTAGGGCACCCCTAGGCTTAGGCTAGGGCACCCATAGGCTTAGGCTAGGGCACCCCTAGGCTTAGGCTAAGGCTAGGGGACCCCTAGGCTTAGGCTAAGGCACCCCTAGGCTTAGGCTAGGGCACCCCTAAGTTTACACTAGGGCACCCCTAGGCTTTGGCTAAGGCTAGTACTCCTCTAGCCTAAGGCTAGGCGTCCATAGGGTTAGGCTAGGGCACCCCTAGGCTTAGGCTAGGGCAACCCAAGGCTTAGGCTAGGGCACCCCTAGGCTTAGGCTAGGGCACGCCTAGGATTAGGCTAAGGAACCCCTAGGCTTAGGCTAAGGCTAGTAGTCCCCTAGCCTAAGGCTAGGGCACCCCTAGTGTTAGGCTAGGGCTCCCCTAGGCTATGGCTAGGGCACCCCTAGGCTTAGGCTAGGGCACCCATAGGCTTAGGCTAGGGCGCCCCTAAGCTTAGGCTAAGGCTAGGGGACCCCTAGGCTTAGGCTAAGGCTCCCCTAGGCATAGGCTAGGGCACCCCTAAGTTTACGCTAGGGCATCCCTAGGCTTAGGCTAAGGCTAGTGCTCCCCTAGCCTAAGGCTAGGGTACCCATAGGCTTAGGCTAGGGCACCGCTAGGCTTTGGCTAGGGCACCCATAGGCTTAGGCTAAGGCTAGGGGACCCCTAGGCTTAGGCTAAGGCATCCCTAGGCTTAGGCAAGGGCACCCTAGGCTTAGGTTAGGGCACCCTTAGGCTTAGGCTAGGGCCCCCTAGGCTTAGGCTAAGGCTAGGTCACCCCTAGGCTTAGTCTAAGGCACCACTAGGCTTAGGCTAAGGCACCCCTAGGCTTAGGCTAGGGCACTACTATGCTTAGGCTAGGGCACCCCTAGGCTGAGGCAAGGGCACCCCTAGGCTGAGACAAGGGCACCCCTAGGCTGAGGCTAGGGCACCCGTAGGCTTAGGCTAAGGCTAGGTCTCCCCTATCCTAAGGCCAGGGCACCCCAAGGCTTTGGCTAGAGCACTCCTAGGCTTAGGCTAGGGCACCCCTAGGATTAGGCGAAGGCTAGGGCTCCCCTAGCCTAAGCCTAGGGCACCCCTAGGCTTATGCTAGGGACCCCTAGGCTTAGACTAGGGCACCCCTAAGCTTAGGAAAGGGCACCCCTAGTCTTAGGCTAGGGTACCCCTAGGCTTAGGGTAAGGCTAGGGCTCCCCTAGCCTAAGGCTAGGGCACCATTAGGCTTAGGCAAGGGCACCCTTAGGCTTAGGCTAGGGCACCCCTAAGCTTAGGTTTGGGGACCCCTAGGCTTAGGCTAGGGCACTCCAAGGCTTAGGCTAGGGCACCCCTAAGCTTAGGTAGGGAACCCCTAGGCTTAGGTTAGGGCACCGCTATGCTTAGGCTAGGCACCCCAAGACTTAGGCTGGGGCACCCCTAGGTTTAGGCTAAGGCTATGGCTCCCCTAGCCTAAGGCTAGGGCACCCCTAGGCTTAGCCTAGGGCACCCCTAGGCTTAAGCTTGGGCACCCGTAGGCTTAGGCTAGGGCACCCCTAGGATTAGGTGAAGGCTAGGGCTCCCCTAGCCTAAGCCTAGGGCACCCCTAGGCTTAGGCTAGGGACCCCTAGGCTTAGGCTAGTGCACCCCTAAGCTTAGGCAAGGGCACCCCTAGTCTTAGGCTAGGGCACCCTAGGCTTAGGGTAAGGTTAGGGCTCACCTAGCCTAAGGCTAGGGCACCACTAGGCTTAGGCAAGGGCACCCTTAGGCTTAGGCTAGGGCACCCCTAAGCTTAGGTTTGGGCACCCCTAGGCTTAGGATAGGGCACCCCAAAGCTTAGGCTAGGGCACCCCTTGGCTTAGGCTAGAGCACCCCTAGGCTTAGGTAGGGAACCCCTAGGCTTAGGTTAGGGCACCCCTATGCCTAGGCTAGGCACCCCTAGACTTAGGCTGGGGCACCCCTAGGTTTAGGCTAAGGCTAGGGCTCTCGTAGCCTAACGCTAGGGTACCCCTTGGCTTAGGCTAGGGCACCGCTAGACTTAGGCTAGGGCACGCCTAGCCTCAGTCTAGGGCACCCTTTGGCTCAGGATAGGGCACCCCTAGGCTCAGGCTAGGGCACCCCTAGGCTTAGGCTAGGGCACGCCTAGGCTTAGGCTAGGGCACCCCTAAGCTTAGGCTAGGGCACACCTAGGCGTAGGCTAAGGCTAGGGCTCCCCTAGCCTAAGGCTAGGGCACCCCTAGGCTTAGGCTAGGGTAACCCTAGGCTTAGGCTCGGGCACCCCTAAGCTTAGGCTAAGGCTAGGGCTCCCCTAGGCTATGGCTAGGGCACCCCTAGGCTTAGGCTAGGGCACCCATAGGCTTAGGCTAGGGCACCCCTAGGCTTAGGCTAAGGCTAGGGGACCCCTAGGCTTAGGCTAAGGCACCCCTAGGCTTAGGCTAGGGCACCCCTAAGTTTACACTAGGGCACCCCTAGGCTTTGGCTAAGGCTAGTACTCCTCTAGCCTAAGGCTAGGCGTCCATAGGGTTAGGCTAGGGCACCCCTAGGCTTAGGCTAGGGCAACCCAAGGCTTAGGCTAGGGCACCCCTAGGCTTAGGCTAGGGCACGCCTAGGATTAGGCTAAGGAACCCCTAGGCTTAGGCTAAGGCTAGTAGTCCCCTAGCCTAAGGCTAGGGCACCCCTAGTGTTAGGCTAGGGCTCCCCTAGGCTATGGCTAGGGCACCCCTAGGCTTAGGCTAGGGCACCCATAGGCTTAGGCTAGGGCGCCCCTAAGCTTAGGCTAAGGCTAGGGGACCCCTAGGCTTAGGCTAAGGCTCCCCTAGGCATAGGCTAGGGCACCCCTAAGTTTACGCTAGGGCATCCCTAGGCTTAGGCTAAGGCTAGTGCTCCCCTAGCCTAAGGCTAGGGTACCCATAGGCTTAGGCTAGGGCACCGCTAGGCTTTGGCTAGGGCACCCATAGGCTTAGGCTAAGGCTAGGGGACCCCTAGGCTTAGGCTAAGGCATCCCTAGGCTTAGGCAAGGGCACCCTAGGCTTAGGTTAGGGCACCCTTAGGCTTAGGCTAGGGCCCCCTAGGCTTAGGCTAAGGCTAGGTCACCCCTAGGCTTAGTCTAAGGCACCACTAGGCTTAGGCTAAGGCACCCCTAGGCTTAGGCTAGGGCACTACTATGCTTAGGCTAGGGCACCCCTAGGCTGAGGCAAGGGCACCCCTAGGCTGAGACAAGGGCACCCCTAGGCTGAGGCTAGGGCACCCGTAGGCTTAGGCTAAGGCTAGGTCTCCCCTATCCTAAGGCCAGGGCACCCCAAGGCTTTGGCTAGAGCACTCCTAGGCTTAGGCTAGGGCACCCCTAGGATTAGGCGAAGGCTAGGGCTCCCCTAGCCTAAGCCTAGGGCACCCCTAGGCTTATGCTAGGGACCCCTAGGCTTAGACTAGGGCACCCCTAAGCTTAGGAAAGGGCACCCCTAGTCTTAGGCTAGGGTACCCCTAGGCTTAGGGTAAGGCTAGGGCTCCCCTAGCCTAAGGCTAGGGCACCATTAGGCTTAGGCAAGGGCACCCTTAGGCTTAGGCTAGGGCACCCCTAAGCTTAGGTTTGGGGACCCCTAGGCTTAGGCTAGGGCACTCCAAGGCTTAGGCTAGGGCACCCCTAAGCTTAGGTAGGGAACCCCTAGGCTTAGGTTAGGGCACCGCTATGCTTAGGCTAGGCACCCCAAGACTTAGGCTGGGGCACCCCTAGGTTTAGGCTAAGGCTATGGCTCCCCTAGCCTAAGGCTAGGGCACCCCTAGGCTTAGCCTAGGGCACCCCTAGGCTTAAGCTTGGGCACCCGTAGGCTTAGGCTACGGCACCCCTAGGATTAGGTGAAGGCTAGGGCTCCCCTAGCCTAAGCCTAGGGCACCCCTAGGCTTAGGCTAGGGACCCCTAGGCTTAGGCTAGTGCACCCCTAAGCTTAGGCAAGGGCACCCCTAGTCTTAGGCTAGGGCACCCTAGGCTTAGGGTAAGGTTAGGGCTCACCTAGCCTAAGGCTAGGGCACCACTAGGCTTAGGCAAGGGCACCCTTAGGCTTAGGCTAGGGCACCCCTAAGCTTAGGTTTGGGCACCCCTAGGCTTAGGATAGGGCACCCCAAAGCTTAGGCTAGGGCACCCCTTGGCTTAGGCTAGAGCACCCCTAGGCTTAGGTAGGGAACCCCTAGGCTTAGGTTAGGGCACCCCTATGCCTAGGCTAGGCACCCCTAGACTTAGGCTGGGGCACCCCTAGGTTTAGGCTAAGGCTAGGGCTCTCGTAGCCTAACGCTAGGGTACCCCTTGGCTTAGGCTAGGGCACCGCTAGACTTAGGCTAGGGCACGCCTAGGCTTAGGCTAGGGCACCCTAGGCTTAGGATAAGGCTAGGGCTTCTCTAGCCTAACGCTAGGGCATCCCTAGGCTTGGGCTAGGGCACACCTAGGCTTAGGTTAGGGCACCCCTAGGCTTAGACTAAGGCTAGGGCTCCCCTAGCCTAAGGCTAGGTCACCCCTAGGCTTAGGCTAGGGCAAGCCTAGGCTTAGTCTAGGGCACCCCTAGGCTTAGGCTACGGCACCCCTAGGCTTAGGCTAAGGCTAGGGGATCCCTAGGCTTAGGCTAAGGCACCCCTAGGCTTAGGCTACGGCACCCCTAATTTTACGTTAGGGCACCCCTAGGCTTTGGCTAAGGCTAGTGCTCCCCTAGCCTACGGCTAGGGCACCCATAGGGTTAGGCAAGGGCACCCCTAGGCTTAGGCTAGGGCACCCCTAGGCTTAGGCTAGGGCAGCTATAGGCTTAGGCTAAGGCTAGGGCTCCTCTAGCCTAAGGCCTGGGCACCCCTAGGCTTAGGCTAGGGCACCCCATGGCTTAGGCAAGGGCAACCCTAGGCTTAGGCTAGGGCACCCCTAGGCTTAGGCTAGGACACCCCTAGGCTTAGGCTAGGACACCCCTAGGCTTAGGCTAACGCTAGGGCTCCCCTAGCCTAAGGGTAGGGCACCCCTAGGCTTAGGCTAGTGCACCCCAAGGCTTAGGCTAGAGCACCCCTAGGCTTAGGGTAGGGCACCCCTAGCCTTAGGGTAGGGCACCCCTAGGCTTAGGCTAGGGCACGCCTAGGATTAGGCTAGGGCACCCCTAGGCTTAGGCTAAGGCTAGTGCTCCCCTAGCCTAAGGGTAGGGCACCCCTAGGCTTAGGCTAAGGCTAGGGCTCCCCTAGCCTAAGGGTAGGGCACCCCTAGGCTTGGGCTAGGGCACCCCAAGGCTTAGGCTAGAGCACCCCTAGGCTTAGGGTAGGGCACCCCTAACCTTGGGGTAGGGCACCCCTAGACTTAGGCTAGGGCACGCCTAGGCTTAGGCTAGGGCGCCCCTAAGCTAAGGCTAAGGCTAGGGGAACCCTAGGCTTAGGCTAAGGCACCCCTAGGCTTAGGCTAGGGCACCCCTAAGTTTACGCTAGGGCACCCCTAGGCTTAGGCTAAGGCTAGTGCTCCCGTAGCCTAAGGCTAGGGTACCCATAGTGTTAGGCCAGGGCACCCCTAGGCTTAGGCTAGGGCACCCCTAGGCTTAGGCCAGGGCACCTCTAGGCTTAGGCTATGGCACCCCTAGGCTTAGTCTAAGGCACCACTAGGCTTAGGCTAGGGCACCCCTAGGCTTAGGCTAGGGCACTCCTATGCTTAGGCTAGGGCAGCCCTAGTCTGAGGCAGGGCACCCCTAGGCTCAGGCAAGGGCACCCCTAGGCTGAGGCTAGGGCACCCATAGGCTTAGCCTAAGGCTAGGGCTCCCCTAGCCTAAGGCTAGGGCACCCCTAGGCTTAGGCTAGGGCACCCCTAGGCTTAAGCTAGGGCACCCGTAGGCTTAGGCTAAGGCTAGGTCTCCCCTATCCTAAGGCCAGTGCACCCGTAGGATTTGGCTAGGGTACTCCTAGGATTAGGCGAATGCTAGGGCTCCCCTAGCCTAAGCCTAGGGCACCCCTAGGCTTAGGCATGGGACCCCTAGGCTTAGGCTAGGGCAACCCTAAGCTTTGGCAAGGGCACCCCTAGTCTTAGGGTAAGGATAGGGCTCCCCTAGCCTAAGGCAAGGGCACCCGTAGGCTTAGGCTACGGCTCCCCTAGCCTCAGGCTAGGGCACCCCTAGGCTTAGGCTAGGGCACCCCTAAGCTTAGGCTAGGGCACCCCAAGGCTTAGGCTAGGGCACCCGTAGGCTTAGGCTAAGGCTAGGGCTCCCCTAGCCTAAGGCTAGGGCACCACTAGGCGTAGGCTAGGGCACCCTTTGGCTTAGGCTAGGGTCCCCTAAGCTTAGGCTAGGGCACCCCTAGGATTAGAATAGGGCACCCCTAGGCTTAGGCTAGGGCACCCCTAGGCTTAGGCTAGGTCACATCTAGGCTTAGGGTAGGGCACCCCTAGGCTTAGGCTAGAGCACCCGTAGGCTTAGGCAAAGGCACCCTTAGCCTTAGTCTAGGGCACCCCTAGGCTTAGACTAGGGCACCCCTAGGCTTAGGCTAAGGCTAGGGCTCCCCTAGCCTAAGGCTAGGGCTCCCCTAGGCTCAGGCTAGGGCATCCCTAGGCTTAGGCTACGGCACCCCTAGGCTTAGGCTAAGGCTAGGGCTCCCATAGCTTAAGGTGAGGGCACCCGTAGGCTTAGGATAGGGCACCCCTAGGCTTAGGCTAAGGCTAGGGGACCCCTAGGCTTAGGATAAGGCATCCCTAGGCTTATGCAAGGGCACCCGTAGGCTTAGGCTACGGCTCCCCTAGCCTCAGGCTAGGGCACCCCTAGGCTTAGGCTAGGGCACCCCTAGGCTTAGGCTAGGGCACCACTAGGCTTAGGCTAGGGCAATCCTAGGCTAGACTCAGGCTAGGGCTCCCCTAGCCTCAGGCTAGGGCACCCCTAGGCTCAGGCTAGGGCACCCCTAGGCTCAGGCTAGGGCACCCCTAGGCTTAGGCTAGGACACCCCTAGGCTTAGGCTAGGGCACCCCTAAGCTTAGGCTAGGGCACCCCTAGGCATAGGCTAAGGCTAGGGCTCCCCTAGCCTAAGACTAGGGCACCCCTAGGCTTAGGCTAGGGCAACCCTAGGCTTAGGCTCGGGCACCCCTAAGCTTAGGCTAAGGCTAGGGCTCCCATAGGCTATGGCTAGGGCACCCATAGTGTTAGGCTAGGGCACCCTTTGGCTTAGGCTAGGGCACCCCTAGGCTTAGGCTAGGGCAGCCATAGGCTTACGCTAAGGCTAGGGCTCCTCTAGCCTAAGCCTTGGGCACCCCTAGGCTTAGGCTAGGGCACCCCTAGGCTTAGGTTAGGGCACCCCTAGGCTTAGGCTAAGGCACCCCTAGGCTTACGCTAGGGCACCAATAAGCTTAGGCTAGGGCACCCCTTGTCTTAGGCTAGGGCACCCCTAGGCTTAGGCTAAGGCTAGGGCACCCTTTGGCTAAGGCTAGGGCACCCCTAGGCTTAGGCTAGGGCATCCCTAGGCTTAGGCTAGGGCAATCCTAGGCTAGACTAAGGCTAGGCCTCTCCTAGCCTCCGTCTAGGGCACCCATTGGCTCAGGCTAGGGCACCCCTAGGCTCAGGCTAGGGCACCCCTAGGCTAAGGCTAGGGCAGCCTTGGCTTAGTCTAGGGCACCCCTAAGCTTAGGCTAGGGCACACCTAGGCGTAGGCTAAGGCTAGGGCTCCCGTAAACTAAGGCTAGGGCACCCCTATTCTTAGGCTAGGGTAACCCTAGGCTTAGGCTCGTGCACCCCTAAGCTTAGGCTAAGGCTAGGGCTCCCCTAGGCTATGGCTAGGGCACCCCTAGGCTTAGGCTACGGCACACATAGGCTTAGGCTAGGGCACCCCTAGGCTTAGGCTAAGGCTAGGGGACCCCTAGGCTTTGGCTAAGGCACCCCTAGGCTTAGGCTAGGGCACCCCTAAGTTTACGCTAGGGCACCCCTAGGCTTTGGCTAAGGATAGTGCTCCCCTAGCCTAAGGCTAGGTCACCCATAGGGTTAGGCTAGGGCACCCCTAGGCTTAGGCTAGGGCACCCCTAGGCTTAGGCTAGGGCAGCTATAGGCTTAGGCTAAGGCTAGGGCTCCTCTAGCCTAAGGCCTGGGCACCCCTAGGCTTAGGCTAGGGCACCCCTAGGCTTAGGCTAGGGCAACCCTAGGCTTAGGCTAGGGCACCCCTAGGCTTAGGCTAGGACACCCCTAGGCTTAGGCTAGGACACCCCAAGGCTTAGGCTAAGGCTAGGGCTCCCCTAGCCTAAGGGTAGGGCACCCCTAGGCTTAGGCTAGGGCACCCCAAGGCTTAGGCTAGGGCACCTCTAGGCTTAGGATAGGGCACCCCTAGCCTTAGGGTAGGGCACCCCTAGGCTTAGGCTAGGCACGCCTAGGATTAGGCTAGGGCACCCCTAGACATAGGCTAAGGCTTGTGCTCCCCTAGCCTAAGGCTAGGGCACCCCTAGGGTTAGGCTAGGGCCCCCCTAGGCTATGGCTAGGGCACCCCTAAGCTTAGGCTAGGGCACCCATAGGCTTAGGCTAGGGCGCCCCTAAGCTTAGGCTAAGGCTAGGGGACCCCTAGGCTTAGGCTAAGGCACCCCTAGGCTTAGGCTAGGGCACCCCTAAGTTTACGCTAGGGGACCCCTAGGCTTAGGCTAAGGCTAGTGCTCCCTTAGCCTAAGGCTAGGGTACCCATAGGGTTAGGCGAGGGCACCCCTAGGCTTAGGCTAGGGCACCCCTTGGCTTAGGCTAGGGCAGCCATAGGCTTAGGCTAAGGCTAGGGCTCCTCTAGCCTAAGGCCTGGGCACCCCTAGGCTTAGGCTAGGGCACCCCTAGGCTGAGGCTAAGGCATCCCCAGGCTTAGGCAAGGGCACCCTAGGCTTAGGTTAGGGCACCCCTAGGCTTAGGCTAGGTCACATCTAGGCTTAGGGTAGGGCACCCCTAGGCTTAGGCTAGACCACCCGTAGGCTTAGGCAAAGGCACCCTTAGCCTTAGTCTAGGGCACCCCTAGGCTTAGACTAGGGCACCCCTAGGCTTAGGCTAAGGCTAGGGCTCCCCTAGCCTAAGGCTAGGGCTCCTCTAGGCTCAGGCTAGGGCACCCCTAGGATTAGGCTAAGGCTAGGGCTCCCATAGCTTAAGGTGAGGGCACCCGTAGGCTTAGGATAGGGCATCCCTAGGCTTAGGCTAAGGCTAGAGGACCCCTAGGCTTAGGATAAGGCATCCCTAGGCTTATGCAAGGGCACCCGTAGGCTTAGGCTACGGCTCCCCTAGCCTCAGGCTAGGGCACCCCTAGGCTTAGGCTAGGGCACCCCTAGGCTTAGGTTAGGGCACCCCTAGGCTTAGGCTAGGGCAATCCTAGGCTAGACTCAGGCTAGGGCTCCCCTAGCCTCAGGCTAGGGCACCCCTAGGCTCAGGCTAGGGCACCCCTAGGCTCATGCTAGGGCACCCCTAGGCTCAGGCTAGGACACCCCTAGGCTTAGGCTAGGGCACCCCTAAGCTTAGGCTAGGGAACCCCTAGGCGTAGGCTAAGGCTAGGGCTCCCCTAGCCTAAGGCTAGGGCACCCCTAGGCTTAGGCTAGGGCAACCCTAGGCTTAGGCTCGGGCACCCCTAAGCTTAGGCTAAGGCTAGGGCTCCCATAGGCTATGGCTAGGGCACCCATAGTGTTAGGCTAGGGCACAGTTTGGCTTAGGCTAGGGCACCCCTAGGCTTAGGCTAGGGCAGCCACAGGCTTAGGCTAAGGCTAGGGCTCCTCTAGCCTAAGCCTTGGGCACCCCTAGGCTTAGGCTAGGGCACCCCTAGGCTTAGGTTAGGGCACCCCTAGGCTTAGGCTAAGGCACCCCTAGGCTTACGCTAGGGCACCAATAAGCTTAGGCTAGGGCACCCCTTGTCTTAGGCTAGGGCACCCCTAGGCTTAGGCTAGGGCAATCCTAGGCTAGACTAAGGCTAGGGCTCCCCTAGCCTCCGTCTAGGGCACCCGTTGGCTCAGGCTAGGGCACCCCTAGGCTCAGGCTAGGGCACCCCTAGGCTAAGGCTAGGGCAGCCTTGGCTTAGTCTAGGGCACCCCTAAGCTTAGGCAAGGGCACACCTAGGCGTAGGCTAAGGCTAGGGCTCCCGTAAACTAAGGCTAGGGCACCCCTAGGCTTAGGCTAGGGTAACCCTAGGCTTAGGCTCGTGCACCCCTAAGCTTAGGCTAAGGCTAGGGCTCCCCTAGGCTATGGCTAGGGCACCCCTAGGCTTAGGCTAGGGCACACATAGGCTTAGGCTAGGGCACCCCTAGGCTTAGGCTAAGGCTAGGGGACCCCTAGGCTTAGGCTAAGGCACCCCTAGGCTTAGGCTAGGGCACCCCTAAATTTACGCTAGGGCACCCCTAGTCTTTGGCTAAGGATAGTGCTCCCCTAGCCTAAGGCTAGGTCACCCATAGGGTTAGGCTAGGGCACCCCAAGGCTTAGGCTAGGGAACCCCTAGGCTTAGGCTAGGGCAGCTATAGGCTTAGGCTAAGGCTAGGGCTCCTCTAGCCTAAGGCCTGGGCACCCCTAGGCTTAGGCTAGGGCACCTCTAGGCTTAGGCTAGGGCAACCCTAGGCTTAGGCTAGGGCACCCCTAGGCTTAGGTTAGGACACCCCTAGGCTTAGGCTAGGACACCCCTAGGCTTAGGCTAAGGCTAGGGCTCCCCTAGCCTAAGGGTAGGGCACCCCTAGGCTTAGGCTAGGGCACCCCAAGGCTTAGGCTAGGGCACCTCTAGGCTTAGGGTAGGGCACCCCTAGCCTTAGGGTAGGGCTCCCCTAGGCTTAGGCTAGGTACGCCTAGGATTAGGCTAGGGCACCCCTAGGCTTAGGCTAAGGCTTGTGCTCCCCTAGCCTAAGGCTAGGGCACCCCTAGGGTTAGGCTAGGGCCCCCCTAGGCTATGGCTAGGGCACCCCTAGGCTTAGGCTAGGGCACCCATAGGCTTAGGCTAGGGCGCCCCTAAGCTTAGGCTAAGGCTAGGGGAACCCTAGGCTTAGGCTAAGGCACCCCTAGGCTTAGGCTAGGGCACACCTAAGTTTACGCTAGGGCACCCCTAGGCTTAGGCTAAGGCTAGTGCTCCCCTAGCCTAAGGCTAGGGTACCCATAGGGTTAGGCGAGGGCACCCCTAGGCTTAGGCTAGGGCACCCCAAGGCTTAGGCTAGGGCACCCCTCGGCTTAGGCTAGAGCACCCCTAGGCTTAGGTAGGGAACCCCTAGGCTTAGGTTAGGGCACCCCTATGCTTAGGCTAGGCACCCCTAGACTTAGGCTGGGGCACCCCTAGGTTTAGGCTAAGGCTAGGGCTCTCTTAGCCTAACGCTAGGGTACCCCTTGGCTTAGGCTAGGGCACCGCTAGACAGGCTAGGGCAACCCTAGGCTTAGGCTAGGGCACCCTAGGCTTAGGATAAGGCTAGGGCTCCTCTAGCCTAACGCTAGGGCATCCCTAGGCTTGGGCTAGAGCACACCTAGGCTTAGGCTAGGGCACCCCTAGGCTTAGGCTACGGCACCCCTAGGCTTAGGCAAAGGCTAGGTCACCCTTAGGCTTAGGCTAGGGCAACCCTAGGCTTAGGCTAGGGCACCCCTAGGCTTAGGCTACGGCACCCCTAGGCTTAGGCTAAGGCTAGGGGACCCCTAGGCTTAGGCTAAGGCACCCCTAGGCTTAGGCTAGGGCACCCCTAAGTTTACGCTAGGGCACCCCTAGGCTTTGGCTAAGGCTAGTGCTCCCGTAGCCTACGGCTAGGGCACCCATAGGGTTAGGCAAGGGCACCCCTAGGCTTAGGCTAGGGCACCCCTAGGCTTAGGCTAGGGCAGCTATAGGCTTAGGCTAAGGCTAGGGCTCCTCTAGCCTAAGGCCTGGGCACCCCTAAGCTTAGGCTAGGGCACCCCATGGCTTAGGCTAGGGCAACCCTAGGCTTAGGCTAGGGCACCCCTAGGCTTAGGCTAGGACACCACTAAGCTTAGGCTGGGACACCCCTAGGCTTAGGCTAAGGCTAGGGCGCCCCTAGCCTAAGGGTAGGGCACCCCTAGGCTTAGGCTAGGGCACCCCAAGGCTTAGGCTAGAGCACCCCTAGGCTTAGGGTAGGGCACCACTAGCCTTAGGGTAGGGCATCCCTAGGCTTAGGCTAGGGCACGCCTAGGATTCGGCTAGGGCACCCCTAGGCTTAGGCTAAGGCTAGTGCTCCCCTAGCCTAAGGCTAGGGCACCCCTAGGGTTAGGCTAGGGCTCCCCTAGGCTATGGCTAGGGCACCCCTAGGCTTAGGCTAGGGCACCCATAGGCTTAGGCTAGGGCGCCCCTAAGCTAAGGCTAAGGCTAGGGGAACCCTAGGCTTAGGCTAAGGCACCCCTAGGCTTAGGCTAGGGCACCCCTAAGTTTACGCTAGGGCACCCCTAGGCTTAGGCTAAGGCTAGTGCTCCCCTAGCCTAAGGCTAGGTTACCCTTAGGGTTAGGCGAGGGCACCCCTAGGCTGAGGCTAGGGCACCCCTAGGCTTAGGCTAGGGCAGCCGTAGGCTTAGGCTAAGGCTAGGGCTCCTCTAGCCTAAGGCCTGGGCACCCCTAGGCTTAGGCTAAGGCATCCCTAGGCTTAGGCAAGGGCACCCTAGGCTTAGGTTTGGGCACCCTTAGGCTTAGGCTAGGGCCCCCTAGGCTTAGGCTAAGGCTAGATCACCCCTAGGCTTAGTCTAAGGCACCACTAGGCTTAGGCTAGGGCACCCTTAGGCTTAGGCTAGGGCACTCCTATGCTTAGGCTAGGGCACCCCTAGTCTGAGGCAAGGGCATCCCTAGGCTCAGGCAAGGGCACCCCTAGGCTGAGGCTAGGGCACCCATAGGCTTAGGCTAAGGGTAGGGCTCCCCTAGCCTAAGGCTAGGGCACCCCTAGGCTTAGGCTAGGGCACCCCTAGGCTTAAGCTAGGGCACCCGTAGGCTTAGGCTAAGGCTAGGTCTCCCCTATCCTAAGGCCAGGGCACCCCTAGGCTTTGGCTAGGGCACTCCTAGGCTTAGGCTAGGGCACCCCTAGGATTAGGCGAAGGCTAGGGCTCCCCTAGCCTAAGCCGAGGGCACCCCTAGGCTTAGGCATGGGACCCCTAGGCTTAGGCTAGGGCACCCCTAAGCTTTGGCAAGGGCACCCCTAGTCTTAGGCTAGGGCACCCCTAGGCTTAGGGTAAGGCTAGGGCTCCCCTAGCCTAAGGCAAGGGTACCCGTAGGCTTAGGCTACGGCTCCCCTAGCCTCAGGCTAGGGCACCCCTAGGCTTAGGCTAGGGCACCCCTAGGCTTAGGCTAGGGCACCCTTAAGCTTAGGCTAGGGCAATCCTAGGTTAGACTAAGGCTAGGGCTCCCCTAGCCTCAGGCTAGGGCCACCCTAGGCTCAGGCTAGGGCACCCCTAGGCTTAGGCTAGGACACCCCTAGGCTTAGGCTAGGGCACCCCTAAGCTTAGGCTAGGGCACCCCTAGGCGTAGGCTAAGGCTAGGTCTCCCCTAGCCTAAGGCTAGGGCACCCCTAGGCTTAGGCTAGGGCAACCCTAGGCTTAGGCTAGGGCAACCCTAGGCTTAGGCTAAGGCTAGGGCTCCCCTAGGCTATGGCTAGGGCACCCCTAGGCTTAGGCTAAGGCACCCCTAGGCTTAGGCTAGGACACCCCTAAGTTTACGCTAGGGCACCCCTAGGCTTTGGCTAAGGCTAGTGCTCCCCTAGCCTAAGGCTAGGGCACCCATAGGGTTAGGCTAGGGCACCCCTAGGCTTAGGATAGGGCACCCCTAGGCTTAGGGTAGGGCAGCCATAGGCTTAGGCTAAGGCTAGGGCTCCTCTAGCCTAAGCCTTGGGCACCCGTTGGCTTAGGCTAGGGCACCCCTAGGCTTAGGCTAGGGCACCCCTAGGCTTAGGCTAGGGCACCCCTAGGCTTAGGCTAGGGCAATCCTAGGCTAGACTAAGGCTAGGGCTCCCCTAGCCTCAGTCTAGGGCACCCCTAGGCTCAGGCTAGGGCACCCCTAGGCTTAGGCTAGGGCACGCCTAGGCTTAGGCTAGGGCACCCTAAGCTTAGGCTAGGGCACACCTAGGCGTAGGATAAGGCTAGGGCTCCCCTAGACTAAGGCTATTGCACCCCTAGGTTTAGGCTAGGGTAACCCTAGGCTTAGGCTCGGGCACCCCTAAGATTAGGCTAAGGCTAGGGCTCCCCTAGGCTATGGCTAGGGCACCCCTAGGCTTAGGCTAGGGCACCCATAGGCTTAGGCTAGGGCACCCCTAGGCTTAGGCTAAGGCTAGGGGACCCCTAGGCTTAGGCTAAGGCACCCTAGGCTTAGGCTTGGGCACCCCTAAGTTTACGCTAGGGCACCCCTAGGCTTTGGCTAAGGCTAGTGCTCCCCTAGCCTACGGCTAGGGCACCCGTAGGGTTAGGCTAGGGCACCCCTAGGCTTAGGCTAGGGCACCCCTAGGCTTAGGCTAGGGCAGCTATAGGCTTAGGCTAAGGCTAGGGCTCCTCTAGCCTAAGGCCTGGGCACCCCTAGGCTTAGGCTAGGGCACCCCTAGGCTTAGGCTAGGGCAACCCTAGGCTTAGGCTAGGGCACCCCTAGGCTTAGGCTAGGACACCCCTAGGCTTAGGCTAGGACACCCCTAGGCTTAGGCTAAGGCTAGGGCTCCCCTCGCCTAAGGGTAGGGCACCCCTAGGCTTAGGCTAGGGCACCCCAATGCTTAGGCTAGGGCACCCCTAGGCTTAGGGTAGGGCACTCCTAGCCTTAGTGTAGGGCACCCCTAGCCTTAGGCTAGGGCACGCCTAGGATTAGGCTAGGGCACCCCTAGGCTTAGGCTAAGGCTAATGCTCCCCTAGCCTAAGGCTAGGGCACCCCTAGGGTTAGGCTAGGGCTCCCCTAGGCTATGGCTAGGCCACCCCTAGGCTTAGGCTAGGGCACACATAGGCTTAGGTTAGGGCACCCCTATGCTAAGGCTAGGAACCCCTAGACTTAGGCTGGGGCACCCCTAGGTTTAGGCTAACGCTAGGGCTCTCCTAACCTAAGGCTAGGTCACCCCTAGGCTTAGTCTAGGGAACCGCTAGGTTTAGGCTAGGGCACCCCTAGGCTTAGGGTAGGTCACATCTAGGGTTAGTGTAGGGCACCCCTATGCTTAGGCTAAGGGAAGGGCTCTACTAGACTAAGGCTAGGGCACCCCTAGCCTTAGGCTAGGGCACCCGTAAGCTTAGGCTAGGGCACCCCTAGGCTTAGGCTAGGGCACCCCTAGGCTTAGGCTACAGCACCCCTAGGCTTGGGCTAGGGCAGCCCTAGGCTTAGGCTAAGGTTAGGGCTCCCCTAGCCTAAGGCTACGGCAACCCTAGGCTTAGGGTAGGGCACCCCTAGGCTTAGGGTAGGGCACCCCTCGTCTTAGGCTAGGGCAGCCATAGGCTTAGGCTAGGGCACCCCTAGGCTTAGGTTATGGCACCCCTAGGCTTAGGATAGGGCACACCTAGCCTTAGGCTAGGGCACCCCTAAGCTTAGGCTAGGGCAACCCTAGGCTTAGGCTAGGGCAGCCATAGGCTTAGGCTAGGACACCCCTAGGCTTAGGCTTAGGCTAGGGCTCAGCTAGCCTAAGGCTAGGGCAAGCCAAAGCTTAGGCTAGGGCACCCCTAGGCTTAGGGTAGGGCACCCCTAGGCTTAGGCTAGGGCACACCTAGGCTTAGGCGGGGGCACCCCTAGGCTTAGGCTAGGGCACCCCTAGGCTTAGGCTAAGGCTAGGGCTCCCCTAGGCTATGGCTAGGGCACCCCTAGGCTTAGGCTAAGGCACCCCTAGGCTTAGGCTAGGACACCCCTAAGTTTACGCTAGGGCACCCCTAGGCTTTGGCTAAGGCTAGTGCTCCCCTAGCCTAAGGCTAGGGCACCCATAGGGTTAGGCTAGGGCACCCCTAGGCTTAGGATAGGGCACCCCTAGGCTTAGGGTAGGGCAGCCATACGCTTAGGCTAAGGCTAGGGCTCCTCTAGCCTAAGCCTTGGGCACCCCTAGGCTTAGGCTAGGGCACCCCTAGGCTTAGGTTAGGGCACCCCTAGGCTTAGGCTAGGGCACCCCTAGGATTACGCTACGGCACCAATAAGCTTAGGCTAGGGCACCCCTTGTCTTAGGCTAGGGCACCCCTACCTTAGGCTAAGGCTAGGGCACCCGTTGGCTTAGGCTAGGGCACCCCTAGGCTTAGGCTAGGGCACCCCTAGGCTTAGGCTAGGGCAATCCTAGGCTAGACTAAGGCTAGGGCTCCCCTAGCCTCAGTCTAGGGCACCCGTTGGCTCAGGCTAGGGCACCCCTAGGCTCAGGCTAGGGCACCCCTAGGCTTAGGCTAGGGCACGCCTAGGCTTAGGCTAGGGCACCCTAAGCTTAGGCTAGGGCACACCTAGGCGTAGGATAAGGCTAGGGCTCCCCTAGACTAAGGCTAGTGCACCCCTAGGTTTAGGCTAGGGTAACCCTAGGCTTAGGCTCGGGCACCCCTAAGATTAGGCTAAGGCTAGGGCTCCCCTAGGCTATGGCTAGGGCACCCCTAGGCTTAGGCTAGGGCACCCATAGGCTTAGGCTAGGGCACCCCTAGGCTTAGGCTAAGGCTAGGGGACCCCTAGGCTTAGGCTAAGGCACCCTAGGCTTAGGCTTGGGCACCCCTAAGTTTACGCTAGGGCACCCCTAGGCTTTGGCTAAGGCTAGTGCTCCCCTAGCCTACGGCTAGGGCACCCGTAGGGTTAGGCTAGGGCACCCCTAGGCTTAGGCTAGGGCACCCCTAGGCTTAGGCTAGGGCAGCTATAGGCTTAGGCTAAGGCTAGGGCTCCTCTAGCCTAAGGCCTGGGCACCCCTAGGCTTAGGCTAGGGCACCCCTAGGCTTAGGCTAGGGCAACCCTAGGCTTAGGCTAGGGCACCCCTAGGCTTAGGCTAGGACACCCCTAGGCTTAGGCTAGGACACCCCTAGGCTTAGGCTAAGGCTATGGCTCCCCTAGCCTAAGGGTAGGGCACCCCTAGGCTTAGGCTAGGGCACCCCAATGCTTAGGCTAGGGCACCCCTAGGCTTAGGGTAGGGCACTCCTAGCCTTAGTGTAGGGCACCCCTAGCCTTAGGCTAGGGCACGCCTAGGATTAGGCTAGGGCACCCCTAGGCTTAGGCTAAGGCTAATGCTCCCCTAGCCTAAGGCTAGGGCACCCCTAGGGTTAGGCTAGGGCTCCCCTAGGCTATGGCTAGGCCACCCCTAGGCTTAGGCTAGGGCACCCATAGGCTTAGGTTAGGGCACCCCTATGCTTAGGCTAGGCACCCCTAGACTTAGGCTGGGGCACCCCTAGGTTTAGGCTAACGCTAGGGCTCTCCTAACCTAAGGCTAGGTCACCCCTAGGCTTAGTCTAGGGAACCGCTAGGTTTAGGCTAGGGCACCCCTAGGCTTAGGGTAGGTCACATCTAGGGTTAGTGTAGGGCACCCCTATGCTTAGGCTAAGGGAAGGGCTCCACTAGACTAAGGCTAGGGCACCCCTAGCCTTAGGCTAGGGAACCCGTAAGCTTAGGCTAGGGCACCCCTAGGCTTAGGCTAGGGCACCCCTAGGCTTAGGCTACGGCACCCCTAGGCTTGGGCTAGGGCAGCCCTAGGCTTAGGCTAAGGTTAGGGCTCCCCTAGCCTAAGGCTACGGCAACCCTAGGCTTAGGGTAGGGCACCCCTAGGCTTAGGGTAGGGCACCCCTCGTCTTAGGCTAGGGCAGCCATAGGCTTAGGCTAGGGCACCCCTAGGCTTAGGTTATGGCACCCCTAGGCTTAGGATAGGGCACACCTAGCCTTAGGCTAGGGCACCCCTAAGCTTAGGCTAGGGCAACCCTAGGCTTAGGCTAGGGCAGCCATAGGCTTAGGCTAGGACACCCCTAGGCTTAGGCTTAGGCTACGGCTCAGCTAGCCTAAGGCTAGGGCAAGCCAAAGCTCAGGCTAGGGCACCCCTAGGCTTAGGGTAGGGCACCCCTAGGCTTAGGCTAGGGCACGCCTAGGCTTAGGCGAGGGCACCCCTAGGCTTAGGATAGGGCACCCCTAGGCTTAGGATAGGGCACGACTAGGCTTAGGCTAGGGCACCCCTAGGCTTAGGCTACGACACCCCTAGGCTTGGGCTAGGGCACCCCAAGGCGTAGGCTAAGGTAAGGGCTCCCCTAGCCTAAGGCTAAGGCACCCCTAGGCTTAGGCTAGGGCACTCCTAGGCTTAGGATAGGACACCACAAGGCTAACGCTAGGGCTCCCCTAGCCTGAGACTAGGGCACCCCTAGGCTTAGGCTAGGGCACCACTAGGCTTAGGCTAGGGCACCCCTAGGCTTAGGTTAGGGCACCCCTAGGCTTAGGCTAGGGCACCCGTAGGCTTAGGCTAAGGCTAGGGCTCCCCTATCCTAACCCTATGGCACCCCTAGGCTTAGGCTAGGGCACTCCAAGGCTTAGGCTAGGGCACCCCTAGTCTTAGGCTAGGGCACCCCTAGGCTTAGGCTAAGGCTAGGACTCAGCTAGCCTAAGGCTAGGGCACCCCTAGGCTTAGGTTAGTGCACCACTAGGCTTTGGGTAGGGCACCCCTAGGCTTAGGCTAGGTCACATCTAGGCTTAGGGTAGGGCACCCCTATGCTTAGGCTAAGGCAAGGGCTCCACTAGACTAAGGCTAGGGCACCCCTAGCCTTAGGCTAGGGCACCCGTAAGCTTAGGCTAGGGCACCCCTAGGCTTAGGCTAGGGCACCACTAGGCTTAGGCTACGGCACCTCTAGGCTTGGGCTAGGGCACCCCTAGGCTTAGGCTAAGGTTAGGGCTCCCCTAGCCTGAGGTTACGGCACCCCTAGGCTTAGGCTAGGGCACCCCTAGGCTTAGGAGAGGGCACCACTAGGCTTAGACTAGGGCACCCCTAGGCTTAGGCTAGGGCACCCTTAGGCTTAGGCTAGGGCACCCCTAGTCTTAGGCTAGGGCACCCCTAGGCTTAGGCTAAGGCTAGGGCTCCTCTAGCTTAAGGCTATGGCACCCCTAGGCTTAGGTTAGGGCACCGCTAGGCTTAGGCAAGGGCACCCCTAGGCTTAGGCTAAGTCTAGGGCTCCCCTAGCCTAAGGCTTGGACACCCCTAGGTTTAGGCTAGGGCACCCCTAGGCTTAGGCTAGGGCACTCCTAGGCTTAGGCTAGGGCACCCCTAGGCTTAGTCTAGGGCACCCCTAGGCTTAGGTTAGGGCACCCTTAGGCTTAGGCTAGGGCACCCCTAGTCTTAGGCTAGGGCACCCCTAGGCTTAGGCTAAGGCTAGGGCTCCTCTAGCTTAAGGCTATGGCACCCCTAGGCTTAGGTTAGGGCACCGCTAGGCTTAGGCAAGGGCACCCCTAGGCTTAGGCTTAGGCTAGGGCTCAGCTTGCCTAAGGCTAGGGCAAGCCTAGGCTTAGGCAAGGGCACCCCTGGGCTTAGGGTAGGGCATCCCTAGGCTTAGGGTAGGGCACCCCTCCGCTTAGGCAAGGGCACGCCTAGGCTTAAGCTAGGGTACCCCTAGGCTTAGGCTAAGGCTAGTGTTTCCCTAGCCTAAGGCTAGGGCACCACTAGGCGGAGGCTAGGGCACCCCTAGGCTTAGGCAAGGGCAGCCATAGGCTTAGGCTAAGGCTAGGGCTCCTCTAGCCTAAGGCCTGGGCACCCCTAGGCTTAGGCTAGGGCAACCCTAGGCTTAGGCTAGGGTACCCCTATGCTTACTCTAAGGCTAGGGCACCCCTAGGCTTAGGCTAGGGCAACCCTAGGCTTAGGCTCGGGCACCCCTAAGCTTAGGCTAGGGCTCCCCTAGGCTATGGCTAGGGCACCCCTAGGCTTAGTCTAGGGCACCCCTAGGCTTAGGCTAGGGCAACCCTAGGCTTAGGCTCGGGCACCCCTAAGCTTAGGCTAAGGCTAGGGCTCCCGTAGGCTATGGCTACGGCACCCCTAGGCTTAGGCTAAGGCTATGGCTCCCATAGCCTAAGGTGAGGGCACCCGTAGGCTTAGGATAGGGCACCCCTAGGCTTAGGCTAATGCTAGGGGACCCCTAGGCTTAGGCTAAGGCATCCCTAGGCTTAGGCAAAGGCACCCGTAGGCTTAGGCTACGGCTCCCCTAGCCTCAGGCTAGGGCACCCCTAGGCTTAGGCTAGGGCACCCCTAGGCTTAGGTTGGGCAATCCTAGGCTAGACTACGGCTAGGGCTCCCCTAGCCTCAGGCTAGGGCACCCGTAGGCTCATGCTAGGGCTCCCCTAGCCTCAGGATAGGGCAACCGTAGGCTCAGGCTAGGACACCCCTGGGCTCAGGCTAGGGCACCCCTAGGCTCAGGCTAGGGCACCCCTATGCTTAGGCTAGGGCACCCCTAGGCTTAGGCTAAGGCTAGTGCTCCCCTAGCCTAAGGCTAGGGCACCCCTAGGGTTAGGCTAGGGCACCCCTAGGCTTAGGCTAGGGCACCCCAAGGCTTAGGCTAGGGTACCCCTATGCTTACTCTACGGCTTGGGAACCCCTTGGCTTAGGCTAGGGCACCCCTAGGCTTAGGCTAGGGTACCCCTAGGCTTAGGCTTAGGCTAGTGCTCCCCTAGCCTAAGGCTAGGGCACCCCTAGAGTTAGGCTAGGGCACCCATAGGCTTAGGCAAAGGCTAGGGCTCCTCTATCGTAAGGCCTGGGCACCCCTAGCCTTAGGCTAGGGCACCCCTAGGCTGAGGCTAGGGCACCCCAAGGCTTAGGCTAGGGCACCCCTAGGCTTAGGTAGGGAACCCCTAGGCTTAGGTTAGGGCACCACTATGCTTAGGCTAGGCACCCCTAGACATAGGCTGGGGCACCCCTAGGTTTAGGCTAAGGCTAGGGCTCTCCTAGCCTAAGGCTAGGTCACCCCTAGGCTTAGTCTAGGGAACCGCTAGGTTTAGGCTAGGGCACCCCTAGGCTTAGGGTAGGTCACATCTAGGGTTAGGGTAGGGCACCCCTATGCTTAGGCTAAGGCAAGGGCTCCACTAGACTAAGGCTAGTGCTCCCCTAGCCTACGGCTAGGGCACCCATAGGGTTAGGCTAGCGCACCCCTAGGCTTAGGCTAGGGCACCCCTAGGCTTAGGCTAGGGCAGCTATAGGCTTAGGATAAGGCTAGGGCTCCTCTAGCCTAAGGCCTGGGCACCCCTAGGCTTAGTCTAGGGAACCGCTAGGTTTAGGCTAGGGCACCCCTAGGCTTAGGGTGGGTCACATCTACGGTTAGGGTAGGGCACCCCTATGCTTAGGCTAAGGCAAGGGCTCCACTAGACTAAGGCTAGGGCACCCCTAGCCTTAGGCTAGGGCACCCGTAAGCTTAGGCTAGGGCACCCCTAGGCTTAGGCTAGGGCACCCCTAGGCTTAGGCTAGGGCACCCCTAGGCTTAGGCTAAGGCTAGGGCTCCCCTAGGATAACCCTAGGGCACTCCTAGGCTTAGGCTAGGCCACCCCAAGGCTTAGGCTACGGCACCCCTAGTCTTAGGCTAGGGCACCCCTAGGCCTAGGCTAAGGCTAGGGCTCCTCTAGCCTAAGGCTAGGGCAAGCCTAGATTAGGCTAGGGCACCCCTGGCTTAGGGTAGGGCACCCCTAGGCTTAGGGTAGGGCACCCCTCGGCTTAGGCTAGGGCACGCCTAGGCTTAGGCTAGGGCAGCCATAGGCTTAGGCTAAGGCTAGGGCTCCTCTATCCTAAGGCCTGGGCACCCATAGGCTTAGGCTAGGGCACCCCTAGGCTTAGGCTATGGCACCCCTAGGCTTAGGCTAGGGCACCCCTAGGCTTAGGCTATGGCACCCCTAGGCTTAGGCTAGGGCACCCCTAGGCTTAGGCTAGGGCAGCCATAGGCTTAGGCTAGGGCACCCCTAGGCTTAGGCTTAGGCTAGGGCTCAGCTAGCCTAAGGCTAGGGCAAGCCTATGCTTAGGCTAGGGCACCCCTAGGCTTAGGGTAGGGCACCCCTAGGCTTAGGCTAGGTCACGCCTAGGCTTAGGCTAGGGCACCCATAGGCTTAGGCTAGGGCACCCCTAGGCTTAGGATAGGGCACGCCTAGGCTTAGGCTAGGGCAGCCATAGGCTTAGGCTAAGGCTAGGGCTCCTCTATCCTAAGGCCTGGGCACCCCTAGGCTTAGGCTAGGGCACCCCTAGGCTTAGGCTACGGCACCCCTAGGCTTAGGCTAGGGCACCCCTAGGCTTAGGCTAGGGCACCCCTAGGCTTAGGCTAGGGCAACCCTAGGCTTAGGCTAGGGCAGCCATAGGCTTAGGCTAGGGCAGCCATAGGCTTAGGCTAAGGCTAGGGCTCCTCTATCCTATGGCCTGGGCACCCCTAGCCTAAGGCTAGTGCACCCCTAGGCTTAGGCTAGGGCACCCCGAGGCTTAGGCTAGGGCACCCCTAGGCTTAGGCTAGGGCACCCCTAGGCTTAGGCTAGGGCACCCCTAGGCTTAGGCTTAGGCTAGGGCTCAGCTAGCCTAAGGCTAGGGGAAGCCTAAGCTTAGGCTAGGGCACCCCTAGGCTTAGGGTAGGGCACCCCTAGGCTTAGGCTAGGGCACGCCTAGGCTTAGGCTAGGGCACCCCTAGGCTTAGGTTAGGGCACCCCTAGGCTTAGGCTAGGGCACGCCTAAGCTTAGGCTAGGGCACCCCTAGGCTTAGGCTTAGGCTAGGGCTCAGCTAGCCTTAGGCTAAGGGCAAGTTTAAGCTTAGGCTAGGGCACCCCTAAGCTTAGGGTAGGGCACCCCTAGGCTTAGGCTAGGGCACGCCTAGGCTTAGGCTAAGGCATCCCTAGGCTTAGGCTAAGGCTAGTGCTCCCCTAGCCTAAGTCTAGGTCACCCTAGGCTTAGGCTAGGGCACCCCTAGGCTTAGGCTAGGGCACCCCTAAGCTTAGGGTAGGGCACCACTAGGCTTAGGCTAGGGCACCCCTAGGCTTAGGCTAGGGCACCCCTAAGCTTAGGCTAAGGCTAGGTCACCCCTAGGCTTAGGCTAAGGCACCACTAGGCTTAGGCTAGGGCACACCTAAGTTTAGGCTAGGGCACTCCTAGGCTTAGGCAAGGGCAACCCTAGACTGAAGCTAGGGCACCCATAGGCTTAGGCTAAGGCTAGGGCTCCAATAGCCTAAGGCTAGGGCACCCCTAGGCTTAGGCTAGGGCACCCCTAGGCTTAAACTAGGGCACCCGTAGACTTAGGCTAAAGCTAGGGCTCCCCAAGCCTAACCCTAGGGCACCCCTAGGCTTATGCTAGGGGACCCCTAGGCTTAGGCTAGGGCACCCCTAAATTAGGCTAGGGCACCCATAGTCTTAGGCTAGGGCACCCCTAGGCTTAGGCTAAGGCTAGGGCTCCCCTAGCCTATGGCTAGGGCACCACTAGGCTTAGGCTAGGGCACCCCTAGGCTTAGGCTAGGGCACACCTAGGCTTAGGCTAGGGCACCCTAGGCTTAGGCTAAGGCTAGGGGACCCCTAGGCTTAGGCTAAGGCATCCCTAGGCTTAGGCAAGGGCACCCTAGGCTTAGGCTAGGGCACTCCTAGGCTTAGGCTAGGGCACCCCTAGGCTGAGGCTAGGGCACCCCTAGGCTGAGGCTAGGGCATCCCTAGGCTTAGGCTAAGGCTAGGGCTCCCCTAGCTTAAGGCTAGGGCACCTCTAGGTTTAGGCTTGGGCACCCCTAGGCTTAGGCTAGGGCACCACTAAGCTTAGGATAGGGCACCCCAAGGCTTAGGCTAGGGCACCCCTAGGCTTAGGTTAGAGCACCCGTAGGCTTAGGCAAAGGCACCCTTAGCCTTAGGCTAGGGCACCCCTAGGCTTAGACTAGGGCACCCCTAGGCTTAGGCTAAGGCATCCCTAGGCTTAGGCTACGGCACCCCTAGGCTTAGGCTAAGGCTAGGGCTCCCATAGCCTAAGGTGAGGGCACCCGTAGGCTTAGGATAGGGCACCCCTAGGCTTAGGCTAAGGCTAGGGGACCCCTAGGCTTAGGCTAAGGCATCCCTACGCTTAGGCAAGGGCACCCGTAGGCTTAGGCTACGGCTCCCCTAGCCTCAGACTAGGGCACCCCTAGGCTTAGGCTAGGGCACCCCTAGGCTTAGGCTAGGGCACCCCTAGGCTTAGGCTAGGGGAATCCTAGGCTAGACTAAGGCTAGGGCTTCCCTAGCCTCAGGCTAGGGCACCCTAGGCTCAGGCTAGGGCACCCCTAGGCTTAGGCTAGGACACCCCTAGGCTTAGGCTAGGGCACCCCTAAGCTTAGGCTAGGGCACCCCTAGGCGTAGGCTAAGGCTAGGGCTCCCCTAGCCTAAGGCTAAGGCACCCCTAGGCTTAGGCTAGGGCAACCCTAGGCTTAGGCTCGGGCACCACTAAGCTTAGGCTAAGGCTAGGGCTCCCCTAGGCTATGGCTAGGGCACCCATAGTGTTAGGCTAGGGCTCCCCTAGGCTTAGGCTAGGGCACCCCTAGGCTTAGGCTAGGGCAGCCATAGGCTTAGGCTAGGGCAGCCATAGGCATAGGTTAAGGCTAGGGCTCCTCTAGCCTAAGCCTTGGGCACCCCTAGGCTTAGGCTAGGCACCCCTAGGCTTAGGTTAGGGCACCCCTAGGCTTAGGCTAGGGCACCCCTAGGCTTACGCTAGGGCACCAATAAGCTTAGGCTAGGGCACCCGTTGTCTTAGGCTAGGGCACCCCTAGGCTTAGGCTAGGGCACACTTAGGCTTAGGCTAGGGCACCGCTAGGCTTAGGCTACGATACCCCTAGGCTTGGGCTAGAGCACCCCAAGGCTTAGGCTAAGGTTAGGGTTCCCCTAGCATAAGGCTAGGGCACCCCTAGGCTTAGGCTAGGGCACCCCTAGGCTTAGGATAGGGCACCCCTAGGCTTAGGCTAAGGCTAGTGCTCCCCTAGCCTAAGGCTAGGGTACCCATAGGGTTAGGCGAGGGCACCCCTAGGCTTAGGCTAGGGCACCCCTAGGCTTAGGCTAGGGCACCCCTAGGCTTAGGCTAGGGCACCCCTAGGCTTAGGCTAAGGCTAGGGCTCCCCTAGCCTAACCCTGGGGCACCCCTAGGCTTAGGCTAGGGCACCCCAAGGCTTAGGCTAGGGCACCCCTAGTCTTAGGCTAGGGCACCCCTAAGCTTAGGCTAAGGCTACGGCTCAGCTAGCCTAAGGCTAGGGCACCCCTAGGCTTAGGAGAGGGCACCACTAGGCTTAGACTAGGGCACCCCTAGGCTTAGGCTAAGTCTAGGGCTCCCCTAGCCTAAGGCTTGGACACCCCTAGGCTTAGGCTAGGGCACCCCTAGGCTTAGGCTAGGGCACCCCTAGGCTTAGGCTAGGGCACCCCTAGGCTTAGGCTAGGGCACCCATAGGCTTAGGCTAAGACTAGGGCTCCCCTAGCATAACCCTAGTGCACCCCTAGGCTTAGGCTATGGCACCCCAAGGCTTAGGCTAGGGCACCCCTAGTCTTAGGCTAGGGCACCCCTAGGCTTAGGCTAAGGCTAGGGCTCCTCTAGCTTAAGGCTATGGCACCCCTAGGCTTAGGTTAGGGCACCGCTAGGCTTAGGCAAGGGCACCCCTAGGCTTAGGCTTAGGCTAGGGCTCAGCTAGCCTAAGGCTAGGGCAAGCGTAGGCTTAGGCAAGGGCACCCCTGGGCTTAGGGTAGGGCATCCCTTGGCTTAGGGTAGGGCACCCCTCGGCTTAGGCAAGGGCACGGCTAGGCTTAGACTAGGGTACCCCTAGGCTTAGGCTAAGGCTAGTGTTTCCCTAGCCTAAGGCTAGGGCACCACTAGGCGGAGGCTAGGGCATCCCTAGGCTTAGGCTAGGGCACCCCTAGGCTTAGGCAAGGGCAGCCATAGGCTTAGGCTAAGGCTAGGGCTCCTCTAGCCTAAGGCCTGGGCACCCCTAGGCTTAGGCTAGGGCAACCCTAGGCTTAGGCTAGGGTACCCCTATGCTTACTCTAAGGCTAGGGCACCCCTTGGCTTAGGCTAGGGCACCCCAAGGCTTAGCTAGGGCACCCGTAGGCTTAGGCTAAGGCTAGTGCTCTCCTAGCCTAAGGCTAGGGCACCCCTAGGGTTAGGCTAGGGCACCCCTAGGCTTAGGCTAGGGCACCCCTAGGCTTAGGCTAGGGCAACCCTAGGCTTAGGCTCAGGCACCCCTAAGCTTAGGCTAGGGCTCCCCTAGGCTATGGCTAGGGCACCCCTAGTCTTAGGCTAGGGCACTCCTAGGCTTAGGCTTGGGCAACCCTAGGCTTAGGCTCGGGCACCCCTAAGCTTAGGCTAAGGCTAGGGCTCCCCTAGGCTATGGCTACGGCACCCCTAGGCTTAGGCTAAGGCTATGGCTCCCATAGCCTAAGGTGAGGGCACCCGTAGGCTTAGGATAGGGCACCCCTAGGCTTAGGCTAATGCTAGGGGACCCCTAGGCTTAGGCTAAGGCATCCCTAGGCTTAGGCAAAGGCACCCACCCGTAGGCTTAGGCTACGGCTCCCCTAGCCTCAGGCTAGGGCACCCCTAGGCTTAGGCTAGGGCACCCCTAGTCTTAGGCTAGGGCAATCCTAGGCTAGACTAAGGCTAGGCTTCCCCTAGCCTCAGGCTAGGGCACCCGTAGGCTCAGGCTAGGGCTCCCCTAGCCTTAGGATAGGGCAACCGTAGGCTCAGGCTAGGACACCCCTGGGCTCAGGCTAGGGCACCCCTAGGCTCAGGCTAGGGCACCCCTAGGCTTAGGCTAGGGCACCCCTAGGCTTGGGCTAAGGCTAGTGCTCCCCTAGCCTAAGGCTAGGGCACCCCTAGGGTTAGGCTAGGGCACCCCTAGGCTTAGGCTAGGGCACCCCTAGGCTTAGGCTAGGGTACCCCTATGCTTACTCTACGGCTAGGGCACCCCTTGGCTTAGGCTAGGGCACCCCTAGGCTTAGGCTAGGGCACCCCTAGGCTTAGGCTAAGGCTAGTGCTCCCCTAGCCTAAGGCTAGGCCACCCCTAGAGTTAGGCTAGGGCACCCATAGGCTTAGGCAAAGGCTAGGGCTCCTCTATCGTAAGGCCTGGGCACCCCTAGCCTTAGGCTAGGGCACCCCTAGGCTGAGGCTAGGGCACCCCTAGGCTTAGGCTAGGGCACCCCTAGGCTTAGGCTACGGCAGCCATAGGCTTAGGATAGGGCACCCCTAGGCTTAGGCTAGGGCAACCCTAGGCTTAGGCTAGGGCAGCCATAGGCTTAGGCTAGGGCAGCCATAGGCTTAGGCTAAGTCTAGGGCTCCTCTATCCTAAGGCCTGGGCACCCCTAGCTTAAGGCTAGGGCACCCCTAGGCTTAGGCTAGGGCACCCCTAGCCTTAGGCTTGGGCACCCCAAGGCTTAGGCTAGGGCACCCCTAGGCTTAGGCTAGGGCACCCCTAGGCTTAGGCTTAGGCTAGGGCTCAGCTAGCCTAAGGCTAGGGCAAACCTAGGCTTATGCTAGGGCACCCCTAGGCTTAGGGTAGGGCACCACTAGGCTTAGGCTAGGGCACGCCTAGGCTTAGGCTAGGACACCCCTAGGCTTAGGCTAAGGCTAGTGCTCCCCTAGCCTAAGGCTAGGGTACCCATATGGTTAGGGTAGGGCACCCCTAGGCTTAGGCTAGGGCAACCCTAGGCTTAGGCTCGGGCACCCCTAAGCTTAGGCTAGGGCTCCCCTAGGCTATGGCTAGGGCACCCCTAGGCTTAGGCTAGGGCACCCCTAGGCTTAGGCTAGGGCAACCCTAGGCTTAGGCTCGGGCACCCCTAAGCTTAGGCTAAGGCTAGGGCTCCCCTAGGCTATGGCTACGGCACCCCTAGGCTTAGGCTAAGGCTATGGCTCCCATAGCCTAAAGTGAGGGCACCCGTAGGCTTAGGATAGGGCACCCCTAGGCTTAGGCTAATGCTAGGGGACCCCTAGGCTTAGGCTAAGGCATCCCTAGGCTTAGGCAAAGGCACCCGTAGGCTTAGGCTACGGCTCCCCTAGCCTCAGGCTAGGGCACCCCTAGGCTCAGGCTAGGGCACCCCTAGGCTTAGGCTCGGGCACCCCTAAGCTTAGGCTAAGGCTAGGGCTCCCCTAGGCTATGGCTACGGCACCCCTAGGCTTAGGCTAGGGCACCCCTATACTTAAGCTAGGGCACCCGTAGGCTTAGGCTAAGGCTAGGTCTCCCCTATCCTAAGGCTAGGGCACCCCTAAGCTTAGGCTAGGGCACCCCTAGGCTTAGGCTAGGGCACCCCAAGGTATAGGCTAGGGCACCCCTAGGCTTAGGCTAGGGCACCCCTAGGCTTAGGTAGGGAACTCCTAGGCTTAGGTTAGGGCACCCCTATGCTTAGGCTAGGCACCCCTAGATTTAGGCTTGGGCACCCCTAGGTTAAGCTAAGGCTAGGGCTCTCCTAGCCTAAGGCTAGGGTACCCCTTGGCTTAGGCTAGGGCACCCCAAGGCTTAGGCTAGGGTACCCCAAGGCTTAGGCTAGGGCACCCCTAGTCTTAGGCTAGGGCACCCCAAGGCTTAGGCTAGGGCACCCCTAGGCTTAGGCTAGGGCACCCCTAGGATTAGGTAGGGAACTCCTAGGCTTAGGCTAGGGCACCCCTAGGCTTAGGCTAGGGCATCCTAGGCTTAGTCTAAGGCTAGGGCTCCCTTAGCCTAAGGCTAGGTCACCCCTAGGCTTAGTCTAGGGAACCCCTAGGTTAGGCTAAGGCGCCCCAAGGCTGACGCTAAGGCTAGGGCCCCCCTAGCCTAATGTTAGGGAACCCCTAGGCTTAGGCTAGGGCAGGCCTAGGCTTAGGCTATGACACCCGTAGGCTAAGGCTAGAGCACCCCTAGTCTTAGACTAGGGCACCCCTAGGCTTAGGCTAAGGCTAGGGCTCCCCTAGCCTAAAGCTAGGGCACCCCTAGGCTTAGGCTAGGGCACCCCTAGGCTTAGGCTAGGGCACCCCTAGGCTTAGGCTAGGGCACCCCATGGCTTAGGATAGGGCACCCCTAGGCGTAGGCTAAGGCTAGGGCTCCACTAGACTAAGGCTAGGGAACACCTAGGCTTAGGCTAGGGCACCCTTAAGCTTAGGCTAGGACACCACTAGGCTTACGCTAGGGCACCCCTAGGCTTAGGCTAGGGCAACCCTAGGCTTAGGCTCGGGCACCCCTAAGCTTAGCCTAAGGCTAGGGCTCCCCTAGGCTATGGCTAGGGCACCACTAGGCTTAGGCTAGGGCACCAATAGGCTTAGGCTAGTTTACCCCTAGGCTTAGGCTAAGGCTAGGGGACCCCTAGGCTTAGGCTAAGGCACCCCTAAGCTTAGGCTAGGGCACCCCTCAGTTTAGGCTAGGGCACCCTTAGGCTTAGGCTAAGGCTAGTGCTCCCTTAGCCTAAGGCTAGGGCACCCATAGGCTTAGGCTAGGGCACCCCTAGGCTTAGGCTAGGGCACCCCTAGGCTTAGGCTAGGGCACCCCCAGGCTTACGCTAGGGCACCAATAAGCTTAGGCTAGGGCACGATTGTCTTAGGCTAGGGCACCCCTAGGCTTAGGCTAAGGCTAGGGCACCCCTTGGCTTAGACTAGGGCACCCCTAGGCTTAGGCTAGGGCACCCCTAGGCTTACGCTAGGGCACCCCTAGGCTTAGGCTAGGGCACCCCTAGAGTTAGGCTACGACACCCCTAGGCTTGGGCTAGGGTACCCCTAGGCTTAGGCTTAGGTTAGGGCTCCCCTAGCCTAAGGCTAGGGCACCCCTAGGCTTAGGCTAGGGCACCCCTAGGCTTAGGACAGGGCACCACTAGGCTAAGGCTAGGGCTCCCCTAGCCTAAGGCTAGGGCACCCCTAGGCTTAGGCTAGGGCACCCCTAGGCTTAGGCGAGGGCACCCCTAGCCTAACCCTTGGGCACCCCTAGGCTTAGGCTAGGGCACCCCAAGGCTTAGGCTAGGGCACCCCTAGTCTTAGGCTAGGGCACCCCTAGGCTTAGGCTAAGGCTAGCGCTCAGCTAGCCTAAGGCTAGGGCACCTCTAGGCTTAGGCTAGGGCACCCCTAGGCTTAGGCTAGGGCACCCCTAGGCTTAGGCTAGGGCACCCCTAAGCTTAGGCTAGGGCACCCTTAGGCGTAGGTGAAGGCTAGGGCTCCCCTAGCCTAAGGCTAGGGCACCCCTAGCCTAAGGCTAGGGCACCCCTAGGCTTAGGCTTGGGCAACCCTAGCCTTAGGCTCGGGCACACCTAAACTTAGGCTAAGGCTAGGGCTCCCTAAGGCTATGGCTAGGGCACCCCTAGGCTTAGGCTAAGGCTAGGGGACCTCTAGGCTTAGGCTAAGGCACCCCTAGACTTAGGCTAGCGCACCCCTAAGTTTAGGCTAGGGCACCCTTAGGCATAGGCTAAGGCTAGTGCTCCCCTAGCCTAAGGCTAGGGCACCCATTGTGTTAGGCTAGGGCACCTCTAGGCTTAGGCTAGGGCACCCCTAGGCTTAGGCTACGGCAGCCATAGGCTTAGGCTAAGGCTAGGGCTCCTCTAGCCTGAGGCCTGGGCACCCCTAGGCTTAGGCTAAGGCACCCCTAGGCTTACGCTAGGGCACCAATAAGCTTAGGCTAGGGCACCCCTAGTCTTAGACTAGGGCACCCCAAGGCTTAGGCTAAGGTTAGGGCACCCCTTGGCTTTGGCTAGGGCATCCCTAGGCTTAGGCTAGGGCACCCCTAGGCTTAGGCTAAGGCTAGTGCTCCCCTAGCATAAGGTTAGGGCACCACTAGGGTTAGGCTAGGGCACCCCTAGGCTTAGGCTAGGGCAACCCTAGGCTTAGGCTAGGGCAGCCATAGGCTTAGGCTAAGGCTAGGGCTCCTCTATCCTAAGGCCTGGGCACCCCTAGCCTTAGGCTAGGGCACCCCTCGGCTGAGGCTAGGGCACCCCTAGGCTTAGGGAAGGCCACCCCTAGGCTTAGGCTAGGGCACCCCAAGGCTTAGGCTAGGGCACCCCTAGGCTTAGGCTAGGGCAACCCTAGGCTTAGGCTAGGGCAGCCATAGGCTTCGGCTAGTGCAGCCATAAGCTTAGGCTAAGGCTAGGGCTCCTCTATCCTAAGGCCTGGGTACCCCTAGCCTAAGGCTAGGGCACCCCTAGGCTTAGGCTTGGGCACCCCTTGGCTTAGGCTAGGGCACCCCTAGGCTTAGGCTAGGGCACCCCTAACCTTAGGCTTAGGCTAGGGCTCAGCTAGCCTAAGGCTAGGGCAAGCCTAGGCTTATGCTAGGGCACCCCTAGGCTTAGGGTAGGGCACCCCTAGGCTTAGACTAGGGCACGCCTAGGCTTAGGCTAGGGCACCCCTAGGCTTAGGCTAAGGCTAGTGCTCCCCTAGCCTAAGGCTAGGGTACCCCTAGGGTTAGGCTAGGGCACCCCAAGGCTTAGGCTAGGGCAACCCTAAGCTTAGGCTAGGGCAGCCATAGGCTTAGGCTAAGGCTAGGGCTCCTCTATCCTAAGGCCTGGGCACCCCTAGGCTTAGACTAGGGCACGCTTAGGCTTAGGCTAGGGCACCCCTAGGCTTAGGCTAGGGCACCCCTAGGCTTAGGCTAGTGCACCCCTAGGCTTTGGCTAAGGCACCTCTAGGCTTAGGCTAAGGCTAGGTCACCCCTAGGCTTAAGCTAAGGCTAGGTCACCCCTAGGCTTAGGCTAGGGCACCCCTAGGCTTAGGCTAGGGCACCCCTAGGCGTAGGCTAAGACTAGGTCACCCCTAGGCTTAGGCTAAGGCACCCCTAGTCTTAGGCTAGGGCACCCCTAGGCTTAGGCTAAGGCTAGGGTTCCCCTAGCCTAAGGCTAGGGCACCACTAGGCTTAGGCTAGGGCACCCCTAGGCTTAGGCTAGGGCACTCCTAGGCTTAGGCTAGGGCAGCCCTAGGCTGAAGCTAGGGCACCCGTAGGCTTAGGCTAAGGCTAGGGCTCCAATAGCCTAAGGCTAGGGCACCCCTAGGCTTAGGCAAGGGCACCCCTAGGCTTAAACTAGGGCACCCGTAGACTTAGGCTAAGGCTAGGGCTCCCCTAGCCTAAGCCTAGGGCACCCCTAGGCTTACGCTAGGGGACCTCTAGGCTTAGGCTAGGGCACCACTAACTTAGGCTCGGGCACCCCTAGTCTTAGGCTAGGGCACCCCTAGGCTTAGGCTAAAGCTAGGGCTCCCCTAGCCTAAGGCTAGGGCACCACTTGGCTTAGGCTAGGGTACCCCTAGGCTTAGGCTAGGGCACCCCTAGGCTTAGGCTAGGGCACCCTAGGCTTAGGCTAAGGCTAGGGGACCCCTAGGCTTAGGCTAAGGCATCCCTAGGCTTAGGCAAGGGCACCCTAGGCTTAGGCTAAGGCTAGGGCTCCCCTAGGCTTAGTCTTGGGCAACCCTAGCCTTAGGCTCGGGCACACCTAAACTGAGGCTAAGGCTAGGGCTCCCCTAGGCTATGGCTAGGGCACCCCTAGGCTTAGGCTAAGGCTAGGGGACCTCTAGGCTTAGGCTAAGGCACCCCTAGACTTAGGCTAGGGCACCCCTACGTTTAGGCTAGGGCACCCTTAGGCATAGGCTAAGGCTAGTGCTCCCCTAGCCTAAGGCTAGGGCACCCATAGTGTTAGGCTAGGGCACCCCTAGGCTTAGGCTAAGGCACCCCTAGGCTTAGGCTAGGGCAGCCATAGGCTTAGGCTAAGGCTAGGGATCCTCTAGCCTAAGGCTTGGGCACCCCTAGGCTTAGGCTAGGGCACCCCTAGGCTTAGGCAAGGGCACCCCTAGGCTTAGGCTAGGGCACCCCTAGGCTTACGCTAGGGCACCAATAAGCTTAGGCTAGGGCACCCCTTGTCTTAGGCTAGGGCACCCCTAGGCTTAGGCTAAGGCTAGGGCACCCCTTGGCTTAGACTAGGGCACCCTAGGCTTAGGCTAGGGCACCCCTAGGCTTAGGCTAGGGCACCCGTAGACTTAGGCTACGACACCCCTAGGCTTGGGCTAGGGCACCCCTAGGCTCAGGCTAGTGCACCCCTAGGCTTAGGGTAGGGCACCTCTAGGCTTAGGCTAGGGCACCCCTAGGCTTAGGCTAAGGGTAGGGCTCCCCTAGCCTAACCCTTGGGCACCCCTAGGCTTAGGCTAGGGCACCCCAAGGCTTAGGCTAGGGCACCCCTAGTCTTAGGCTAGGGCACCCCTAGGCTTAGGCTAAGGCTAGGGCTCAGCTAGCCTAAGGCTAGGGCACCTCTAGGCTTAGGCTAGGGCACCCCTAGGCTTAGGCTAGGGCACCCCTAGGCTTAGGCTAGGGCACCCCTAGGCTTAGGCTAGGGCACCCCTAAGCTTAGGCTAGGGCACCCTTAGGCGTAGGCGAAGGCTAGGGCTCCCCTAGCCTAAGGCTAGGGCACCCCTAGCCTAAGGCTAGGTCACCCCTAGGCTTAGGCTTGGGCAACCCTAGCCTTAGGCTCGGGCACACCTAAACTTAGGCTAAGGCTAGGGCTCCCCTAGGCTATGGCTAGGGCACCCCTAGGTTAGGCTAAGGCTAGGGGACCTCTAGGCTTAGGCTAAGGCACCCCTAGACGTAGGCTAGGGCACCCCTAAGTTTAGGCTAGGGCACCCTTAGGCATAGGCTACGGCTAGTGCTCCCCTAGCCTAAGGCTAGGGCACCCATTGTGTTAGGCTAGGGCACCTCTAGGCCTAGGCTAGGGCACCCCTAGGCTTAGGCTATGGCAGCCATAGGCTTAGGCTAAGGCTAGGGCTCCTCTAGCCTGAGGCCTGGGCACCACTAGGCTTAGGCTAGGGCACCCCTAGGCTTACGCTAGGGCACCAATAAGCTTAGGCTAGGGCACCCCTAGTCTTCGGCTAGGGCACCCCAAGGCTTAGGCTAAGGCTAGGGCACCCCTTGGCTTAGCTAGGGCACCCCTAGGCTTAGGCTAGGGCACCCCTAGGCTTAGTCTAAGGCTAGGGCACCCCTTGGCTTTGGCTAGGGCACCCCTAGGCTTAGGCTAGGGCACCCCTAGGCTTAGGCTAAGGCTAGTGCTCCCCTAGCCTAAGGCTAGGGCACCACTAGGGTTAGGCTAGGGCACCCCTAGGCTTAGGCTAGGGCAACCCTAGGCTTAGGCTAGGGCAGCCATAGGCTTCGGCTAGGGCAGCCATAAGCTTAGGCTAAGGCTAGGGCTCCTCTATCCTAAGGCCTGGGTACCCCTAGCCTAAGGCTAGGGCACCCCTAGGCTTAGGCTAGGGCACCCCTAGGCTTAGGGTAGGGCACCCCTAGGCTTAGGCTAGGGCACGCCTAGGCTTAGGCTAGGGCACCCCTAGGCTTAGTCTAAGGCTAGGGCACCCCAAGGCTTAGGCTAGGGCAACCCTAGGCTTAGGCTAGGGCAGCCATAGGCTTAGGCTAAGGCTAGGGCTCCTCTATCCTAAGGCCTGGGCACCCCTAGGCTTAGACTAGAGCACCCTTAGGCTTAGGCTAGGGCACCCCTAGGCTTAGGCTAGGGCACCCCTATGCTTAGACTAGTGCACGCCTAGGCTTAGGCTAGGGTACCCCTAGGCTTAGGCTAAGGCTAGTGCTCCCCTAGCCTAAGGCTAGGGTACCCCTAGGGTTAGGCTAGGGCACCCCAAGGCTTAGGCTAGGGCAACCCTAAGCTTAGGCTAGGGCAGCCATAGGCTTAGGCTAAGGCTAGGGCTCCTCTATCCTAAGGCCTGGGCACCCCTAGGCTTAGACTAGGGCACCCTTAGGCTTAGGCTAGGGCACCCCTAGGCTTAGGCTAGGGCACCCCTAGGCTTAGGCTAGTGCACCCCTAGGCTTAGGCTAAGGCACCTCTAGGCTTAGGCTAAGGCTAGGTCACCCCTAGGCTTAGGCTAAGGCTAGGTCACCCCTAGGCTTAGGCTAGGGCACACCTAGGCTTAGGCTAGGGCACCCCTAGGCTTAGGCTAAGGCTAGGGTTCCCCTAGCCTAAGGCTAGGGCACCACTAGGCTTAGGCTAGGGCACCCCTAGGCTTAGGCTAGGGCACTCCTAGGCTTAGGCTAGGGCAGCCCTAGGCTGAAGCTAGGGCACCCGTAGGCTTAGGCTAAGGCTAGGGCTCCAATAGCCTAAGGCTAGGGCACCCCTAGGCTTAGGCTTGGGGACCCCTAGGCTTAAACTAGGGCACCCGTAGACTTAGGCTAAGGCTAGGGCTCCCCTAGCCTAACCCTAGGGCACCCCTAGGCTTACGCTAGGGGACCACTAGGCTTAGGCTAGGGCACCCCTTACTTAGGCTCTGGCACCCCTAGTCTTAGGCTAGGGCACCCCTAGGCTTAGGCTAAGGCTAGGGCTCCCCTAGCCTAAGGCTAGGGCACCACTTGGCTTAGGCTGGAGTACCCCTAGGCTTAGGCTAGGGCACCCCTAGGCTTAGGCAAGGGCACCCTAGGCTTAAGTTAGGGCACCCTTAGGCTTAGGCTAGGGCACCCCTAGGCTTAGGCTGAGACTAGGTCACCCCTAGGCTTAGTCTAAGGCACCACTAGTCTTAGGCTAGGGCACCCCTAGGCTTAGGCTAAGGCTAGGGGACCCCTAGGCTTAGGCTAAGGCATCCCTAGGCTTAGGCAAGGGCACCCTAGGCTTAGGTTAGGGCACCCTTAGGCTTAGGCTAGGGCAGCCCTATGCTTAGGCTAAGGCTAGGGCTCGCCTAGCCTAAGGCTAGGGCACCCCTAGGCTTAGGCTAGAGCACCCGTAGGCTTAGGCAAGGGCACCCTTAGCCTTAGGCTAGGGCACCCTTAGGGTTAGGCTAGGGCACCCCTAGGCTTAGGCCAAGGCTAGGGCTCCCCTAGGCTAAGGCTGGGTCTCCCATAGGCTCAGGCTAGGGCATCCCTAGGCTTAGGCTATGGCATCCCTAGGCTTAGGCTAAGGCTAGGGTTCCCCTAGCCTAAGGTGAGGGCACCCGTAGGCTTAGGATAGGGGACCCCTAGGCTTAGGCTAAGGCCAGGGGACCCCTAGGCTTAGGCTAAGGCATCCCTAGGCTTAGGCAAGGGCACCCGTAGGCTTAGGCTACGACTCCCCTAGACACAGGCTAGGGCACCCCTAGGCTTAGGCTAGTGCACCCCTAGTCTTAGGCTAGGGCAATCCTAGGCTAGACTAAGGCTAGGGCTCCCCTAGCCTCAGGCTAGGGCACCCGTAGGCTCAGGCTACGGCACCCCTAGGCTCAGGCTAGGGCACCCCTAGGCTTAGGCTAGGGTACTCCTAGGCTTAGGCTAGGGCACCCCTAAGCTTATGCTTGGGCACCCCTAGGCTTAGGCTAAGACTAGGTCACCCCTATGCTTAGTCTAAGGCACCACTAGTCTTAGGCTAGGGCACCCCTAGTCTTAGGCTAGGGCAACCCTAGGCTTAGGCTCGGGCACCCCTAAGCTTAGGCTAAGGCTAGGGCTCCCCTAGGCTATGGCTAGGGCAACCCTAGGCTTATGCTAGGGCACCCATAGGCTTAGTCTAGGGCACCCATAGGATTAGGCTAAGGCTAGGGGACCCCTAGGCTTAGGCTAAGGCACCCCTAGGCTTAGGCTAGGGCACCCCTAAGTTTACGCTAGGGCACCCCTAGGCTTAGGCTAAGCCTAGTGCTCCCCTAGCCTAAGGCTAGGGCACCCATAGGGTTACGCTAGGGCACCCCTAGGTTTAGGCTAGGGCACCCCTAGGCTTAGGCTAGGGCAGCCATAGGGTTAGGCTAAGGCTAGGGCTCCTCTACCTTAAGGCCTGGGCACCCCTAGGCTTAGGATAGCGCAACCCTAGGTTTAGGCTTGGGCACCCCTAGGCTTAGGCTACGGCTAGTGGTCCCCTAGCCTAAGGCTAAGGCACCCCTTGGGTTAGGCTAGGGCTCCCCTGGGCTATGGCTAAGGCACCCCTAGGCTTAGGCTAGGGCACCCATAGGCTTAGGCTAGGGCGCCCCTAGGCTTAGGCTAAGGCTAGGGGACCCCTGGGCTTTGGCTAAGGCACCACAGGCTTAGGCTAGGGCACCCCTAAGTTTACGCTAGGGCACCCCTAGGCTTAGGCTAAGGCTAGTGCTCCACTAGCCTAAGGCTAGGGCACCCATAGGGTTAGCCTAGGGCACCACCTAGGCTTAGGCTAGGGCACCCCTAGTCTTAGGCTAGGGCAGCCATAGGCTTAGGCTAAGGCTAGGGCTCCTCTAGCCTAAGGCCTGGGCACCCCTAGGCTTAGGCTAGGGCACCCCAAGGCTTAGGCTATGGCACCCCTAGGCTTAGGCTAGGGTACCCCTAGGCTTTGGCTAGGGCACCCCTAGGCTTAGGCTAATGCTAGGGGACTCCTAGGCTTAGGCTAAGGCATCCCTAGGCTTAGGCTAAGGCTAGGTCACCCCTAGGCTTAGTCTATGGCACCACTAGGCTTAGGCTAGCGCACCCCTAGGCTTAGGCTAGGGCACTCCTATGCTTAGGCTAGGGCACCCCTAGGCTGAGGCTAGGGCACCCCTAGGCTGAGGCTAGGGCACCCATAGGCTTAGGCTAACTCTAGGGCTCCCCTAGCCTAAGTCTAGGGTACCCCTAGGCTTAGGCTAGGGCACCCCTAGGCTTAAGCTAGGGCACCCGTAGGCTTAGGCTAAAGCTAGGTCTCCCCTATCCTTAGGCTAGGGCACCACTAGGCTTTGGCTTGGGCACTCCTAGGATTAGGCTAAGGCTAGGGCTCCCCTAGCCTAACCCAAGGGCACCCCTAGGATTAGGCTAAGGACCCCTAGGCTTATGCTAGGGCACCCCTAAACTTAGGCTAGGGCATCCCTAGTCTTAGGCTAGGGCACCCCTAGGCTTAGGCTAAGGCTAGGGCTCCCCTAGCCTAAGGCTAGGGCACCACTAGGCTTAGGCAAGGGCACCCTTAGGCTTAAGCTAGGGCACCCCTAATCTTAGGCTAGGGCACCCCTAGGCTTAGGCTAGGGCACCCCAAGGCTTAGGCTAGGGCACCCCTAGGCTTAGGTAGGGAACCCCTAGGCTTAGGTTAGGGCACCCCTATGCTTAGGCTAGGCACCCCTAGACTTAGGCTCGGGCACCCCTAGTTTTAGCCTAAGGCTAGGGCTCTCCTAGCCTAAGGCTAGGGTACCCCTTGGCTTAGGCTAGGGCACCCCTAGACTTAGGCTAGGGCACCCCTAGGCTTAGGCTAGGGCACCCCTAGGCTTAGGGTAAGGCTAGGGCTCCACTAGACTAAGGCTAGGGCACCTCTAGCCTTAGGCAAGGGCACCCCTAGGCTTAGGCTAGGGCACCTCTCGGCTTAGGATAGGGAACCCCTAGGCTTAGGCTAGGGCACCCCTAGGCTTAGGCTAAGGCTAGGGCTCCACTAGCCTAAGGCTAGGGCACCCCTAGGCTTAGACTAGGTCACCCCTAGGATTAGGCTAGAGCACCCCTAGGCTTAGGGTAGGGCACCCGTAGGCTTAGGCTAGGCTAGGGCACCCCTAGGCTTAGGATAAGGCTAGGGCTCCCCTAGCCTAAGGCTAGCACACCCCTACGCTTAGGCTAGGGCACCCCTAGGCGTAGGCTAGGTCACCCCTAGGCTTAGGCTAGGGCACCCCTAGGCTTACGCTAGGGCACCCCTAAGCTTAGGCTAGGGCACCCTAGTCTTAGGCTAGGGCACCCCTAGGCTTAGGCTAAGGCGTGGTCTCCCCTAGCCTAAGGCTAGGGCACCCCTAGGCTTAGGCTAGGGCACCACTTGGCTATGGCTAGGGCACCCCTAGGCTTAGGCTAGGGCACCCCTAGGCTTAGGCTAGGGCACCCGTAGGCTTAGGCTAGGGAACCCCTAGGCTTAGGTAGGGAACCCCTAGGCTTAGGTTAGGGCACCCTTATGCTTAGGCTAGGCACTCCTAGACTTAAGCTAGGGCACCCCTAGGCTTAGGCTGGGGCACCTCTAGGCTTAGGCTAAGTCTAGGGCTCCTCTAGCCTAACGCTAGGGCATCCCTAGGCTTCGGCTAGGGCACCCCTAGGCTTAGGCTAGGGCACCCCTAGGCTTAGGCTAGGGCACCCCAAGCCTTCGGCTGAGGCTAGGTCTCCCCTAGCCTAAGGCTAGGGTACACCTAGGCTTAGGCTAGGGCACCCCTAGACTTAGGCTAGGGCACCCCTAGGCTTAGGCTAGGGAACCCCTAGGCTTAGGCTAAGCTAGGGCTCCTCTAGCCTAACGCTAGGGCATCCCTAGGCTTGGGCTAAGGTACCCCTAGGCTTAGGCTAGAGCACCCCTAGGCTTAGACTAAGACTAGGGCTCCACTAGCCTAAGGCTAGGGCACCCCTAGCCTTAGGCTAGGGCACCCCTTGGCTTAGGCTAGGGAACCCCTAGGCTTAGGCTAGGGTACCCCAAGGCTTAGGCTAGTGCACCCCAAGGCTTCGGCTAGGGAACCCCTAGGCTTAGGCTAAGGCTAGGGCTCCTGTAGCCTAACGCTAGGGCATCCCTAGGCTTGGGCTAGGGCACCCCTAGGCTTAGACTAAGGCTAGGGCTCCCCTAGCCTAAGGCTAGGGCACCCTTTGCCTTAGGATAGGGCACCCCTAGGCTTAGGCTAGCTCACCCCTAGGCTTAGGCTAGGGAACCCCTAGGTTTAGGCTAGGGCGCCCCAAGGCTTTGGCTAAGGCTAGGGCTCCCCTAGCCTAAGGCTAGCGCACCCCTACGGTTAGGCTAGGGCACCCCTAGGCTTCGGTTAGGGCAGCCATAGGCTTAGGCTAAGACTAGGGCTCCTCTAGGCTAAGGCCTGGGCACCCCTAGGCTTAGGCTAGGGCACCCCTAGGCATAGGCTAGGGCAACCCTTGGCTTAGGCTAGGGCACCCCTAGACTTAGGCTAGGGCACCCCTAGGCTTAGGCTAGTGCACCCCTATGCTTAGGCTTAGGCTAGGGCTCAACAAGCCTAAGGCTAGAGCAAGCCTAGGCTTAGGCTAGGGCACCCCTAGGCTTAGGGTTGGGCACCCCTAGGCTTAGGGTAGGGCACCCCTAGGCTAAGGCTAGGCCACGCCTAGCCTTAGGCTAGGGCACCACTAGGCTTAGGCTAAGGCTAGTGCTCCCCTAGCCTAAGGCTAGGGCACCCCTAGGGTTAGACTAAGGCACCCCTAAGCTTAAGCTAAAGCTAGGGATACTCTAGCCTAAGGCCTGGGCACCCCTAGGCTTAGGCTAGGGCACCCCTAGGCTTAGGCTAGAGCACCCCTAGGCTTAGGCTAGGGCACCCCTAGGCTTAGGCTAGGGCACCCCTAGGCTTAGGCTAGGGCACCCCTAGGCTTAGTCTAAGGCTAGGGGACCCCTAGCCTAAGGCTAGGGTACCCCTAGGCTTAGGCTAGGGCACCCCTATGCTTAAGCTAGGGCAGCCGTAGGCTTAGGCTAAGGCTAGGTCTCCCCTATCCTAAGGCTAGGGCACCCCTAGGCTTTGGCTAGGGCACTCCTAGGTTTAGGCTAGAGCACCCTTAGGATTGGGCTAAGGCTAGGTCTCCCCTATTCTAAGGCTAGGGCACCCCTAGGCTTTGGCTAGGGCACTCCTAGGCTTAGGCTAGGGCACCCCTAGGATTAGGCTAAGGCTAGGGCTCCCCTCGCCTAACAATAGGGCACCCCTAGGCTTAGGCTAGGGACCCCTAGGCTTAGGCTAGGGCACCCCTAAGCTTAGGCTAGGGCACCCCTAGTCTTAGGATAGGGCACTCCTAGGCTAAGGCTAAGGCTAGGGCTCCCCTAGCCTAAGGCTAGGGCACCACTAGGCTTAGGCTAGGGCACCCTTAGGCTTAGGCTAGGGCACCCCTAAGCTTAGGCTAGGGCACCCTAGGCTTAGGCTAGGGCACCCCTAGCCTTAGGCTAGGGCACCCCAAGGCTTAGGCTAGAGCACCCATAGGCTTAGGCTAGAGCACCCATAGGCTTAGGCTAAGGCTAGTGCTCCCCTAGCCTAAGGCTAGGGCACCCCTAGGGTTAGGCTAGGGCACCCCTAGGCTTAGGCTAGGGCAGCCCTAGGCTTAGGCTAAAGCTAGGGCTCGCCTAGCCTAATGCTAGGGCACCCCTAGGCTTAGGCTAGAGCACCTGTAGGCTTAGGCAAGGGCACCCCTAGGCTTAGGCTAAGGTTAGGGCTCCCCTAGCCTAAGGTTAGCGCACCCCTAGGCTTAGGCTAGGGCACCCCTAGGCTTAGGCTACGGCAACCCTAGGCTTAGGCTAAGGCTAGCGCTCCCCAAGCCTAAGGCGAGGGCACCCGTAGGCTGAGGCTAGGGCACCCCTAGGCTTAGGTTAGGGAACCCCTAGGCTTAGGCTAGAGCACCCTTAGGCTTGGACTAAGGCTACGGCTCCCCTAACCTCAAGCTAGGGCACACATAGACTCAGGGTATGGCACCCCTAGGCTTAGGCTAGGGCAATCCTAGGCTAGACTAAAGCTAGGGCTCCCATAGCCTCAGGCTATGGCACCCGTAGGCTCAGGCTAGGGCACCCCTAGGCTTAGGCTAGGGCACCCCTAATCTTAGGCTAGGGAACCCCTATGTGAAGGCTAAGGCTAGGGCTCCTCTATCCCAAGGCTAGGGCACCCCTAGGCTTAGGCTAGGGCAACCCTAGGCTTAGGCTCGGGCACCCCTAAGCTTAGGCTAAGGCTAGGGCTCCCCTAGCCTATGTCTTGGGCACCCCTAGGCTTAGGCTAGGGCACCCATAGGCTTAAACTAGGGAACCCCTAGGTTTAGGCTAAGGCTAGGGGACCCCTAGGCTTAGGCTACGGCATCCCTAGGCTTAGGCAAGGGCACCCTAGTCTTAGGTTAGGGCACACTTAGGCTTAGGCTAGGGAACCCCTAGGCTTAGATTAAGACTAGGTCACCCCTAGGCTTAGTCTAAGGCACCCCTAGGCTTAGGCTAGGGCACTCCTAAGCTTAGGCTAGGGCACCCCTAGGCTGAGGCTAGGGAACCCCTAGGCTGAGGCTAGGGCACCCATAGGCTTAGGCTAAGGCTAGGGCTCCCCTAGCCTAAGGCTAGGGTACCCCTAGGCTTAGGCTAGGGCACCCCTATGCTTAAGCTAGGGCAACCGTAGGCTTAGGCTAAGGCTAGGTCTCCCCTATCCTAAGGCTAGGGCACCCCTAGGCTTTGGCTAGGGCACTCCTAGGTTTAGGCTAGAGCACCCTTAGGATTAGGCTAAGGCTAGGGCACCCCTATTCTAAGGCTAGGGCACCCCTAGGCTTTGACTAGGGCACTCCTAGGCTTAGGCTAGGGCACCCCTAGGATTAGGCTAAGGCTAGGGCTCCCCTCGCCTAACACTAGGGCACCCCTAGGCTTAGGCTAGGGACCCCTAGGCTTAGGCTAGGGTACCCCAAAGCTTAGGCTAGGGCACCCCTAGTCTTAGGATAGGGCACTCCTAGGCTTAGGCTAAGGCTAGGGCTCCCCTAGCCTAAGGCTAGGGCACCACTGGGCTTAGGCTAGGGCAGCCTTAGGCTTAGGCTAGGGCACCCCTAAGCTTAGGCTAGGGCACCCCTAGGCTTAGGCTAGGGCACCCCTAGCCTTAGGCTAGGGCACCCCAAGGCTTAGGCTAGAGCCCCCATAGGCTTAGGCTAAGGCTAGTGCTCCCCTAGCCTAAGGCTAGGGCACCCCTCGGCTTAGGCTAGGGGAGCCCTAGGCTTAGGCTAGGGCAGCCCTAGGCTTAGGCTAAAGCTAGGGCTCGCCTAGCCTAAGGCTAGGGCACCCCTAGGCTTAGGCTAGAGCACCTGTAGGCTTAGGCAAGGGCACCCCTAGGCTTAGGCTAAGGCTAGGGTTCCCCTAGCCTAAGGCTAGGGCACCCCTAGGCTTAGGCTAGGGCATCCCTAGGCTTAGGCTACGGCACCCCTAGGCTTAGGCTAAGGCTAGCGCTCCCCAAGCCTAAGGCGAGGGCACCCGTAGGCTGAGGCTAGGGCACCCCTAGGCTTAGGTTAGGGAACCCCTAGGCTTAGGCTAGAGCACCCTTAGGCTTGGACTAAGGCTACGGCTCCCCTAACCTCAGGCTAGGGCACCCCTAGACTCAGGCTATGGCACCCCTAGGCTTAGGCTAGGGCAATCCTAGGCTAGACTAAAGCTAGGGCTCCCATAGCCTCAGGCTATGGAACCCGTAGGCTCAGGCTAGGGCACCCCTAGGCTTAGGCTAGGGCACCCCTAATCTTAGGCTAGGGAAACCCTGGGCGAAGGCTAAGGCTAGGGCTCTTCTATCCCAAGGCTAGGGCACCCCTAGGCTTAGGCTAGGGCAACCCTAGGCTTAGGCTCGGGCACCCCTAAGTTTAGGCTAAGGCTAGGGCTCCCCTAGCCTATGGCTAGGGCACCCCTAGGCTTAGGCTAGGGCACCCATAGGCTTAAGCTAGGGAACCCCTAGGTTTAGGCTAAGGCTAGGGGACCCCTAGGCTTAGGCTAAGGCACCCCTAGGCTTAGGCTAGGGCACCCCTAAGTTTAGGCTAGGGCACCCCTAGGCTTAGGCTAAAGCTAGGGCTCCCCTAGGCTTAGGCTAGGGCACCCCTAGGCTAAGGCTACGGCACTCCTAGGCTCAGGTTAGGGTATCCCTAGGCTTAAGGTATGGCTAGGAGACCCCTAATGTTTAGGCTAGGGCACCCCAAGACTTAGGCTAACGCTATGGGACCCCTAGGCTTAGGCTAAGGTACCCCGAGGCTTAGAATAAGGCTAAGGGACCCCTAGGCTTAGGCTAAGGCACCCCTACACTTAGGCTAGGGCACCCATAGGCTTACGCTAAGGCTAGGGATCCCCTAGCCTAAGTATAGGGCACCCCTAGGCTTAGGCTAGGGCACCCCTAGGCTTAGGCTAGGGCACCCCTTTCTTAGGCTAGGGCACCCCTAGGCTTAGGCTAAGGCTAGGGCTCCCCTAGCCTAAGGCTAGGGCACCCCTAGCCTTAGGCTAGGGCACCCCTAAGCTTAGGCTTGGGCACCCCTAGGCTTAGGATAGAGCACCCCTAGGCTTAGGCTAGGGCACCCCTAGGCTTAGGCTAGGGCACCCCTAGGCTTAGGATAGGGCAGCCCTAGGCATATGCTAGGGCACCCCTAGGCTTAGGCTAAGGCTAGGGCTTCCCTAGCCTAAGGCTAGGGCACCCCTAGGCTTAGGCTAGGGCACCCGTAGGCTTAGGCTAGGGCACCCTTAGGCTTAGGTAGGGAACCCCTAGGCTTAGGTTAGGGCACCCTTATGCTTAGGCTAGGCACTCCTAGACTTAGGCAAGGGCACCCCTAGGCTTTGGCTGGGGCACCCCTAGGCTTAGGCTAAGTCTAGGGCTCCTCTAGCCTAACGCTAGGGCATCCCTAGGCTTGGGCTAGGGCACCCCTAGTCTTAGGCTAGGGCACCCCTAGGCTTAGGCTAGGGCACCCCAAGCCTTCGGCTGAGGCGAGGTCTCCCCTAGCCTAAGGCTAGGGTACACTTAGGCTTAAGCTAGGGCACCCCTAGACTTAGGCTAGGGCACCCCTAGGCTTAGGCTAGGGCACCCCTAGGCTTAGGCTAAGCTAGGGCTCCTCTAGCCTAACGCTATGGCATCACTAGGCTTGGGCTAAGGCACCCCTAGGCTTAGGCTAGGGCACCCCTAGGCTTAGACTAAGGCTAGGGCTCCCCTAGCCTAAGGCTAGGGCACCCCTAGCCTTAGGCTAGGGCACCCCTAGGCTTAGGCTAGGGCACCCCTAGTCTTAGGATAGGGCACCACTAGGCTTAGGGTAAGGCTAGGGCTCCTCTAGCCTAACGCTAGTGCACCATAGGCTTGGGCTAGGGCACCCCTAGGCTTAGGCTAGGGAACCCCTAGGTTTAGGATAGGGCGCCCCAAGGCTTTGGCTAAGGCTAGGGCTCCCCTAGCCTAAGGCTAGGGTACCCCTAGGCTTAGGCTAGGACACCCCTAGACTTAGGCTAGGGCACCTCTAGGCTTAGGCTAGGACAACCCTAGGCTTAGGCTAAGGCTAGGGCTCCTCTAGCCTAACGCTAGGGCATCCCTAGCCTTCGGCTAGGGCACCCCTAAGCTTAGGCTAAGGCTAGGGAACCCCTAGGTTTAGGATAGGACGCCCCAAGGCCTAGGCTAAGGCTAGGGCTCCTCTAGCCTAAGGCTAGGACACCCCTAGGCTTAGGCTAGGGCACCCCTAGGCTTAGGCTAGGAAAACCGTAGGCTTAGGCTAGGGCACCCGTAGGCTTAGGCTAGGGCACCCCTAGGCTTAGGCAAGGGAACCCCTAGGTTTAGGCTAGGGCGCCCCAAGGCTTTGGCTAAGGCTAGGGCTCCCCTAGCCTAAGACTTGGGCACCCCTAGGCTTAGGGTAGGGCAACCCTAGGCTTAGGCTAGGGCACCCCTAGGCTTAGGCTAGGGAAACCCTAGGTTTAGGCTAGGGCGCCCCAAGGCTTAGGCTAAGGCAAGGGCTCCCCTAGCCTAAGTCTAGGGCACCCCTAGGCTTAGGCTAGGGCACCCCTAGGCTTAGGCTAGGACACTGGTAGGCTTAGGCTAGGGCACCGCAAGGCTTAGGCTAGGGCACCACTAGGCTTAGAATAGGGCACCCATATGCTTAGGCTAGGGTACCCCTAGGCTTAGGCTAGGGCATCCCTAGGCTTAGGCTAGGGCACCCCTAGGCTTAGGATAGGGCACAACTAGGCTTAGGCTAAGGAAGCCCTAGGCTTAGGCTAGGGAAGCCCTAGGCTTAGGCTAGGGCACCCTTAGGCTTAGGCTAAGGCTAGGGCTTCCATAGCCTAAGGCTAGGGCACCCCTAGGATTAGGCTAGGGCACCCGTAGGCTTAGGCTAGGGCACCCCTAGGCTTAGGTAGGGAACCCCTATGCTTAGGCTAGGCACCCCTAGACTTAGGCTAGGGCACCCCTAGGCTTATGCTAGGGCAAGCCTAGGCTTAGGGTAAGGCTAGGGCTCCTCTAGCCTAACGCTAGGGCATCCCTAGGCTTTGTCTAGGGCACCCCTAAACTTAGGCTAAGGCTAGGGCTCCCCTAGCCTAAGGCTAGGGAACCCCTAGGTTTAGGCTAGGGCGCCGCAAGGCTTAGGCTAAGGCTAGGGCTCCCCTAGCCTAAGGCTAGCGCACCCCTACGGTTAGGCTAGGGCACCCCTAGGCTTCGGCTAGGGCAGCCATAGGCTTAGGCTAAGACTAGGGCTCCTCTAGGCTAAGGCCTGGGCACCCCTAGGCTTAGGCTAGGGTACCCCTAGGCTTCGGCTAGGGCAACCCTTGGCTTAGGCTAGGGCACCCCTAGGCTTAGGCTAGGGCACCCCTAGGCTTAGGCTAGTGTACCCCTAGGCTTAGGCTTAGGCTAGGGCTCAACTAGCCTAAGGCTAGAGCAAGGCTAGGCTTAGGCTAGGGCACCCCTAGGCTTAGGGTAGGGCACCCCTAGGCTTAGGGTAGGGCACCCCTAGGCTAAGGCTAGGCCACGCCTAGTCTTAGGCTAGGGCACCCCTAGGCTTAGGCTAAGGCTAGTGCTCCCCTAGCCTAAGGCTAGGGCACCCCTAGGGTTAGACTAAGGCACCCCTAAGCTTAAGCTAAAGCTAGGGCTACTCTAGCCTAAGGCCTGGGCACCCCTAGGCTTAGGCTAGGGCATCCCTAGGCTTAGGCTAGAGCACCCCTAGGCTTAGGCTAGGGCACCCCTAGGCTTAGGCTAGGGCACCCCTAGGCTTAGCCTAGGGAACCCCTAGGCTGAGTCTAAGAATAGGGAACCCCTAGGCTTAGGCTACGGCATCCCTAGGCTTAGGCAAGGGCACCCTAGTCTTAGGTTAGGGCACCCTTAGGCTTAGGCTAGGGAACCCCTAGGCTTAGCTTAAGACTAGGTCACCCCTAGGCTTAGTCTAAGGCACCCCTACGCTTAGGCTAGGGCACTCCTAAGCTTAGGCTAGGGCACCCCTAGGCTTAGGCTAGGGCAAGCCTAGGCTTAGGGTAAGGCTAGGGCTCCTCTAGCCTAACGCTAGGGCATCCCTAGGCTTTGTCTAGGGCACCCCTAAACTTAGGCTAAGGCTAGGGCTCCCCTAGCCTAAGGCTAGGGAACCCCTAGGTTTAGGCTAGGGCGCCGCAAGGCTTAGGCTAAGGCTAGGGCTCCCCTAGCCTAAGGCTAGCGCACCCCTACGGTTAGGCTAGGGCACCCCTAGGCTTCGGCTAGGGTAGCCATAGGCTTAGGCTAAGACTAGGGCTCCTCTAGGCTAAGGCCTGGGCACCCCTAGGCTTAGGCTAGGGCACCCCTAGGCTTCGGCTAGGGCAACCCTTGGCTTAGGCTAGGGCACCCCTAGGCTTAGGCTAGGGCACCCCTAGGCTTAGGCTAGTGTACCCCTAGGCTTAGGCTTAGGCTAGGGCTCAACTCGCCTAAGGCTAGAGCAAGGCTAGGCTTAGGCTAGGGCACCCCTAGGCTTAGGGTAGGGCACCCCTAGGCTTAGGGTAGGGCACCCCTAGGCTAAGGCTAGGCCACGCCTAGTCTTAGGCTAGGGCACCCCTAGGCTTAGGCTAAGGCTAGTGCTCCCCTAGCCTAAGGCTAGGGCACCCCTAGGGTTAGACTAAGGCACCCCTAAGCTTAAGCTAAAGCTAGGGCTACTCTAGCCTAAGGCCTGGGCACCCCTAGGCTTAGGCTAGGGCATCCCTAGGCTTAGGCTAGAGCACCCCTAGGCTTAGGCTAGGGCACCCCTAGGCTTAGGCTAGGGCACCCCTAGGCTTAGCCTAGGGAACCCCTAGGCTGAGTCTAAGAATAGGGAACCCCTAGGCTTAGGCTACGGCATCCCTAGGCTTAGGCAAGGGCACCCTAGTCTTAGGTTAGGGCACCCTTAGGCTTAGGCTAGGGAACCCCTAGGCTTAGGTTAAGACTAGGTCACCCCTAGGCTTAGTCTAAGGCACCCCTACGCTTAGGCTAGGGCACTCCTAAGCTTAGGCTAGGGCACCCCTAGGCTTAGGCTAAAGCTAGGGCACCCCTAAGCTTAGGCTTGGGCACCCCTAGGCTTAGGATAGAGCACCCCTAGGCTTAGGCTAGGGCACCCCTAGGCTTAGGCTAGGGCACCCCTAGGCTTAGGATAGGGCAGCCCTAGGCATATGCTAGGGCACCCCTAGGCTTAGGCTAAGGCTAGGGCTTCCCTAGCCTAAGGCTAGGGCACCCCTAGGCTTAGGCTAGGGCACCCGTAGGCTTAGGCTAGGGCACCCTTAGGCTTAGGTAGGGAACCCCTAGGCTTAGGTTAGGGCACCATTATGCTTAGGCTAGGCACTCCTAGACTTAGGCAAGGGCACCCCTAGGCTTTGGCTGGGGCACCCCTAGGCTTAGGCTAAGTCTAGGGCTCCTCTAGCCTAACGCTAGGGCATCCCTAGGCTTGGGCTAGGGCACCCCTAGTCTTAGGCTAGGGCACCCCTAGGCTTAGGCTAGGGCACCCCAAGCCTTCGGCTGAGGCGAGGTCTCCCCTAGCCTAAGGCTAGGGTACACTTAGGCTTAAGCTAGGGCACCCCTAGACTTAGGCTAGGGCACCCCTAGGCTTAGGCTAAGCTAGGGCTCCTCTAGCCTAACGCTATGGCATCCCTAGGCTTGGGCTAAGGCACCCCTAGGCTTAGGCTAGGGCACCCCTAGGCTTAGACTAAGGCTAGGGCTCCCCTAGCCTAAGGCTAGGGCACCCCTAGCCTTAGGCTAGGGCACCCCTAGGCTTAGGCTAGGGCACCCCTAGCCTTAGGCTAGGGCACCCCTAGGCTTAGGCTAGGGCACCCCTAGTCTTAGGATAGGGCACTACTAGGCTTAGGGTAAGGCTAGGGCTCCTCTAGCCTAACGCTAGGGCACCATGGGCTTGGGCTAGGGCACCCCTAGGCTTAGGCTAGGGAACCCCTAGGTTTAGGATAGGGCGCCCCAAGGCTTTGGCTAAGGCTAGGGCTCCCCTAGCCTAAGGCTAGGGTACCCCTAGGCTTAGGCTAGGACACCCCTAGACTTAGGCTAGGGCACCTCTAGGCTTAGGCTAGGACAACCCTAGGCTTAGGCTAAGGCTAGGGCTCCTCTAGCCTAACGCTAGGGCATCCCTAGGCTTCGGCTAGGGCACCCTTAAGCTTAGGCTAAGGCTAGGGAACCCCTAGGTTTAGGATAGGACGCCCCAAGGCCTAGGCTAAGGCTAGGGCTCCTCTAGCCTAAGGCTAGGACACCCCTAGGCTTAGGCTAGGGCACCCCTAAGCTTAGGCTAGGAAAACCGTAGGCTTAGGCTAGGGCACCCGTAGGCTTAGGCTAGGGCACCCCTAGGCTTAGGCAAGGGAACCCCTAGGTTTAGGCTAGGGCGCCCCAAGGCTTTGGCTAAGGCTAGGGCTCCCCTAGCCTAAGACTTGGGCACCCCTAGGCTTAGGGTAGGGCAACCCTAGGCTTAGGCTAGGGCACCCCTAGGCTTAGGCTAGGGAAACCCTAGGTTTAGGCTAGGGCGCCCCAAGGCTTAGGCTAAGGCAAGGGCTCCCCTAGCCTAAGTCTAGGGCACCCCTAGGCTTAGGCTAGGGCACCCCTAGGCTTAGGCTAGGACACCGGTAGGCTTAGGCTAGGGCACCGCAAGGCTTAGGCTAGGGCACCACTAGGCTTAGAATAGGGCACCCCTATGCTTAGGCTAGGGTACCCCTAGGCTTAGGCTAGGGCATCCCTAGGCTTAGGCTAGGGCACCCCTAGGCTTAGGATAGGGCACAACTAGGCTTAGGCTAAGGAAGCCCTAGGCTTAGGCTAGGGAAGCCCTAGGCTTAGGCTAGGGCACCCCTAGGCTTAGGCTAAGGCTAGGGCTTCCATAGCCTAAGGCTAGGGCACCCCTAGGATTAGGCTAGGGCACCCGTAGGCTTAGGCTAGGGCACCCCTAGGCTTAGGTAGGGAACCCCTATGCTTAGGCTAGGCACCCCTAGACTTAGGCTAGGGCACCTCTAGGCTTAGGCTAGGGCAACCCTAGGCTTAGGGTAAGGCTAGGGCTCCTCGAGCCTAACGCTAGGGCATCCCTAGGCTTTGTCTAGGGCACCCCTAAACTTAGGCTAAGGCTAGGGCTCCCCTAGCCTAAGGCTAGGGAACCCCTAGGTTTAGGCGAGGGCGCCGCAAGGCTTAGGCTAAGGCTAGGGCTCCCCTAGCCTAAGGCTAGCGCACCCCTACGGTTAGGCTAGGGCACCCCTAGGCTTCGGCTAGGGCAGCCATAGGCTTAGGCTAAGACTAGGGCTCCTCTAGGCTAAGGCCTGGGCACCCCTAGGCTTAGGCTAGGGCACCCCTAGGCTTCGGCTAGGGCAACCCTTTGCTTAGGCTAGGGCACCCCTAGGCTTAGGCTAGGGCACCCCTAGGCTTAGGCTAGTGTACCCCTAGGCTTAGGCTTAGGCTAGGGCTCAACTAGCCTAAGGCTAGAGCAAGGCTAGGCTTAGGCTAGGGAACCCCTAGGCTTAGGGTAGGGCACCCCTAGGCTTAGGGTAGTGCACCCCTAGGCTAAGGCTAGGCCACGCCTAGTCTTAGGCTAGGGCACCCCTAGGCTTAGGCTAGGGCATCCCTAGGCTTAGGCTAGAGCACCCCTAGGCTTAGGCTAGGGCACCCCTAGGCTTAGCTTAGGGAACCCCTAGGCTGAGTCTAAGAATAGGGAACCCCTAGGCTTAGGCTACGGCATCCCTAGGCTTAGGCAAGGGCACCCTAGTCTTAGGTTAGGGCACCCTTAGGCTTAGGCTAGGGAACCCCTAGGCTTAGGTTAAGACTAGGTCACCCCTAGGCTTAGTCTAAGGCACCCCTACGCTTAGGCTAGGGCACCCCTAGGCTGAGGCTAGGGAACCCCTAGGCTGAGGCTAGGGCACCCATAGGCTTAGGCTAAGGCTAGGGCTCCCCTAGCCTAAGGCTAGGGCACCCCTAGGCTTAGGCTAGGGCACCCCTATGCTTAAGTTCGGGCAGCCGTATGCTTAGGCTAAGGCTAGGTCTCCCCTATCCTAAGGCTAGGGCACCCCTAGGCTTTGGCTAGGGCACTCCTAGGCTTGGGCTAGAGCACCCTTAGGATTAGGCTAAGGCTAGGTCTCCCCTATTCTAAGGCTAGGGCACCCCTAAGCTTTGGCTAGGGCACTCCTAGGCTTAGGCTAGGGCACCCCTACGATTTGGCTAAGGCTAGGGCTCCCCTCGCCTAACACTAGGGCACCCCTAGGCTTAGGCTAGGGACCCCTAGGCCTAGGCTAGGGCACCCCTAAGCTTAGGCTAGGGCACCCCTAGTCTTAGGATAGGGCACTCCTAGGCTTAGGCTAAGGCTAGGGCTCCCCTAGCCTAAGGCTAGGGCACCGCTAGGCTTAGGCTAGGGCACCCTTAGGCTTAGGCTAGGGCACCCCTAAGCTTAGGCTAGGGCATCCCTAGGCTTAGGTTAAGACTAGGTCACCCCTAGGCTTAGTTTAAGGCACCCCTACGCTTAGGCTAGGGCACTCCTAAGCTTAGGCTAGGGCACCCCTAGGCTGAGGCTAGGGAACCCCTAGGCTGAGGCTAGGGCACCCATAGGCTTAGGCTAAGGCTAGGGCTCCCCTAGCCTAAGGCTAGGGCACCCCTATGCTTAGGCTAGGGCACCCCTATGCTTAAGTTCGGGCAGCCGTAGTCTTAGGCTAAGGCTAGGTCTCCCCTATCCTAAGGCTAGGGCACCCCTAGGCTTTGGCTAGGGCACTCCTAGGCTTAGGCTAGAGCACCCTTAGGATTAGGCTTAGGCTAGGTCTCCCCTATTCTAAGGCTAGGGCACCCCTAAGCTTTGGCTAGGGCACTCCTAGGCTTAGGCTAGAGCACCCCTAGGATTTGGCTAAGGCTAAGGCTCCCCTCGCCTAACACTAGGGCACCCCTAGGCTTAGGCTAGGGACCCCTAGGCTTAGGCTAGGGCACCCCTAAGCTTAGGCTAGGGCACCCCTAGTCTTAGGATAGGGCACTCCTAGGCTTAGGCTAAGGCTAGGGCTCCCCTAGCCTAAGGTTAGGGCACCACTAGGCTTAGGCTAGGGCACCCTTAGGCTTAGGCTAGGGCACCCCTAAGCTTAGGCTAGGGCACCCCTAGGCTTAGGCTAGGGCACCCCTAGCCTTAGGCTAGGGCACCCCAAGGCTTAGGCTAGAGCACCCATAGGCTTAGGCTAGAGCACCCATAGGCTTAGGCTAAGGCTAGTGCTCCCCTAGCCTAAGGCTAGGGCACCCCTAGGGTTAGGCTAGGGCACCCCTAGGCTTAGGCTAGGGCAGCCCTAGGCTTAGGCTAAAGCTAGGGCTCGCCTAGCCTAAGGCTAGGGCACCCTTAGGCTTAGGCTAGAGCACCTGTAGGCTTAGGCAAGGGCACCCCTAGGCTTAGGCTAAGGCTAGGGCTCCCCTAGCCTAAGGCTAGGGCACCCCTAGGCTTAGGCTACGGCACCCCTAGGCTTAGACTAAGGCTAGCGCTCCCCAAGCCTAAGGCGAGGGCACCCGTAGGCTGAGGCTAGGGCACCCCTAGGCTTAGGTTAGGGAACCCCTAGGCTTAGGCTAGAGCACCCTTAGGCTAGGACTAAGGTTACGGCTCCCCTAACCTCAGGCTAGGGCACCCCTAGACTCAGGCTATGGCACCCCTAGGCTTAGGCTAGGGCAATCCTAGGCTAGACTAAAGCTAGGGCTCCCATAGCCTCAGGCTAGGGCACCCGTAGGCTCAGGCTAGGGCACCCCTAGGCTCAGGCTAGGGCACCCCTAGGCTCAGGTTAGGGCACCCCTAGGCTTAGGCTAGGGCACCCCTAGGCTTAGCCTAGGGAACCCCTAGGCTTAGTCTAAGGCTAGGGGACTCCTAGGCTTAGGCTACGGCATCCCTAGGCTTAGGCAAGGGCACCCTAGTCTTAGGTTAGGGCACCCTTAGGCTTAGGCTAGGGAACCCCTAGGTTAGGTTAAGACTAGGTCACCCCTAGGCTTAGTCTAAGGCACCCCTACGCTTAGGCTAGGGCACTCCTAAGCTTAGGCTAGGGCACCCCTAGGCTGAGGCTAGGGAACCCCTAGGCTGAGGCTAGGGAACCCCTAGGCTGAGGCTAGGGCACCCATAGGCTTAGGCTAAGGCTAGGGCTCCCCTAGGCTTAGGCTAGGGCACCCCTAGGCTTTGGCTAAGGCTATGGCTTCCGTAGCCTAAGGCTAGGGCACCCCTAGGCTTAGGCTAGGGCACCCGTAGGCTTAGGCTAGGGCACCCCTAGGCTTAGGTAGGGAACCCCTATGCTTCGGCTATGCACCCCTAGACTTAGGCTGGGCACCCCTAGGCTTACGCTGGGGCACCCCTGGGATTAGGCTAAGGCTAGGGCTCCCCTAGCCTAAGGCTAAGGTACCCCTAGGCTTAAGCTAGGGCACCCCTAGACTTATGCTAGGGCACCCCTAGGCTTAGGCTAGGGCACCCCTAGGCTTAGGTTAAGGCTAGGGCTCCTCTAGCCTAACTCTAGGACATCCCTAGGCTTGGGCTAGGGCACCCCTAGGCTTAGGCTTCGGCAACCCTAGGCTTAGCATAGGGCACCCCTAAGCTTAGACTAAGGATAAGGCTCCACTAGACTAAGGCTAGGGCACCACTAGCCTTAGCCTAGGGTACCCCTAGGCTTAGGCTAGGTCACCCCTAGGCTTAGGCTAGGGAACCCCTAGGTTTAGGTTAGGGCGCCCAAAGGCTTAGGCTAAGGCAAGGGCTACCCTAGCCTATGTCTAGGGCACCCCTAGGCTTAGGCAAGGGCATCCCAAGGCTTAGGCTAGGACACCCGTAGGCTTAGGCTAGGGCACCGCTAGGCTTAGGCTATGGCACCCCTAGGCTTAGGATAGGGCACCCCTATGCTTAGTCTAGGGCACCCCTAGGCTTAAGCTAGGGCACCCCTAAGCTTAGGCTAGGGCACCCCTAGGCTTAGGCTAGGGAAGCCCTAGGCTTAGGCTAGGGCAGCCCTAGACTTAGGCTAGGGCACACCTAGGCTTAGGCTAAGGCTAGGGCTTCCGTAGCCTAAGGCTAGGGCACCCATAGGCTTAGGCTAGGGCACCCGTAGGCTTAGGCTAGGGCACCCCTAGGCTTAGGTAGGGAACCCCTATGCTTAGGCTATGCACCCCTAGACTTAGGCTGGGCACCCCTAGGCTTACGCTGGGGCACCCCTAGGATTAGGCTAAGGCTAGGGCTCCCCTAGCCTAAGGCTAGGGTACCCCTAGGCTTAAGCTAGGGCACCCCTAGACTTATGCTAGGGCACCCCTAGGCTTAGGCTAGGGCACCCCTAGGCTTCGGCTAGGGCACCCTTAAGCTTAGGCTAAGGCTAGGGAACCCCTAGGTTTAGGATAGGACGCCCCAAGGCCTAGGCTAAGGCTAGGGCTCCTCTAGCCTAAGGCTAGGACACCCCTAGGCTTAGGCTAGGGCACCCCTAGGCTTAGGCTAGGAAAACCGTAGGCTTAGGCTAGGGCACCCGTAGGCTTAGGCTAGGGCACCCCTAGGCTTAGGCAAGGGAACCCCTAGGTTTAGGCTAGGGCGCCCCAAGGCTTTGGCTAAGGCTAGGGCTCCCCTAGCCTAAGACTTGGGCACCCCTAGGCTTAGGGTAGGGCAACCCTAGGCTTAGGCTAGGGCACCCCTAGGCTTAGGCTAGGGAAACCCTAGGTTTAGGCTAGGGCGCCCCAAGGCTTAGGCTAAGGCAAGGGCTCCCCTAGCCTAAGTCTAGGGCACCCCTAGGCTTAGGCTAGGGCACCCCTAGGCTTAGGCTAGGACACTGGTAGGCTTAGGCTAGGGCACCGCAAGGCTTAGGCTAGGGCACCACTAGGCTTAGAATAGGGCACCCATATGCTTAGGCTAGGGTACCCCTAGGCTTAGGCTAGGGCATCCCTAGGCTTAGGCTAGGGCACCCCTAGGCTTAGGATAGGGCACAACTAGGCTTAGGCTAAGGAAGCCCTAGGCTTAGGCTAGGGAAGCCCTAGGCTTAGGCTAGGGCACCCTTAGGCTTAGGCTAAGGCTAGGGCTTCCATAGCCTAAGGCTAGGGCACCCCTAGGATTAGGCTAGGGCACCCGTAGGCTTAGGCTAGGGCACCCCTAGGCTTAGGTAGGGAACCCCTATGCTTAGGCTAGGCACCCCTAGACTTAGGCTAGGGCACCCCTAGGCTTAGGCTAGGGCAAGCCTAGGCTTAGGGTAAGGCTAGGGCTCCTCTAGCCTAACGCTAGGGCATCCCTAGGCTTTGTCTAGGGCACCCCTAATCTTAGGCTAAGGCTAGGGCTCCCCTAGCCTAAGGCTAGGGAACCCCTAGGTTTAGGCTAGGGCGCCGCAAGGCTTAGGCTAAGGCTAGGGCTCCCCTAGCCTAAGGCTAGCGCACCCCTACGGTTAGGCTAGGGCACCCCTAGGCTTCGGCTAGGGCAGCCATAGGCTTAGGCTAAGACTAGGGCTCCTCTAGGCTAAGGCCTGGGCACCCCTAGGCTTAGGCTAGGGTACCCCTAGGCTTCGGCTAGGGCAACCCTTGGCTTAGGCTAGGGCACCCCTAGGCTTAGGCTAGGGCACCCCTAGGCTTAGGCTAGTGTACCCCTAGGCTTAGGCTTAGGCTAGGGCTCAACTAGCCTAAGGCTAGAGCAAGGCTAGGCTTAGGCTAGGGCACCCCTAGGCTTAGGGTAGGGCACCCCTAGGCTTAGGGTAGGGCACCCCTAGGCTAAGGCTAGGCCACGCCTAGTCTTAGGCTAGGGCACCCCTAGGCTTAGGCTAAGGCTAGTGCTCCCCTAGCCTAAGGCTAGGGCACCCCTAGGGTTAGACTAAGGCACCCCTAAGCTTAAGCTAAAGCTAGGGCTACTCTAGCCTAAGGCCTGGGCACCCCTAGGCTTAGGCTAGGGCATCCCTAGGCTTAGGCTAGAGCACCCCTAGGCTTAGGCTAGGGCACCCCTAGGCTTAGGCTAGGGCACCCCTAGGCTTAGCCTAGGGAACCCCTAGGCTGAGTCTAAGAATAGGGAACCCCTAGGCTTAGGCTACGGCATCCCTAGGCTTAGGCAAGGGCACCCTAGTCTTAGGTTAGGGCACCCTTAGGCTTAGGCTAGGGAACCCCTAGGCTTAGCTTAAGACTAGGTCACCCCTAGGCTTAGTCTAAGGCACCCCTACGCTTAGGCTAGGGCACTCCTAAGCTTAGGCTAGGGCACCCCTAGGCTTAGGCTAGGGCAAGCCTAGGCTTAGGGTAAGGCTAGGGCTCCTCTAGCCTAACGCTAGGGCATCCCTAGGCTTTGTCTAGGGCACCCCTAAACTTAGGCTAAGGCTAGGGCTCCCCTAGCCTAAGGCTAGGGAACCCCTAGGTTTAGGCTAGGGCGCCGCAAGGCTTAGGCTAAGGCTAGGGCTCCCCTAGCCTAAGGCTAGCGCACCCCTACGGTTAGGCTAGGGCACCCCTAGGCTTCGGCTAGGGTAGCCATAGGCTTAGGCTAAGACTAGGGCTCCTCTAGGCTAAGGCCTGGGCACCCCTAGGCTTAGGCTAGGGCACCCCTAGGCTTCGGCTAGGGCAACCCTTGGCTTAGGCTAGGGCACCCCTAGGCTTAGGCTAGGGCACCCCTAGGCTTAGGCTAGTGTACCCCTAGGCTTAGGCTTAGGCTAGGGCTCAACTCGCCTAAGGCTAGAGCAAGGCTAGGCTTAGGCTAGGGCACCCCTAGGCTTAGGGTAGGGCACCCCTAGGCTTAGGGTAGGGCACCCCTAGGCTAAGGCTAGGCCACGCCTAGTCTTAGGCTAGGGCACCCCTAGGCTTAGGCTAAGGCTAGTGCTCCCCTAGCCTAAGGCTAGGGCACCCCTAGGGTTAGACTAAGGCACCCCTAAGCTTAAGCTAAAGCTAGGGCTACTCTAGCCTAAGGCCTGGGCACCCCTAGGCTTAGGCTAGGGCATCCCTAGGCTTAGGCTAGAGCACCCCTAGGCTTAGGCTAGGGCACCCCTAGGCTTAGGCTAGGGCACCCCTAGGCTTAGCCTAGGGAACCCCTAGGCTGAGTCTAAGAATAGGGAACCCCTAGGCTTAGGCTACGGCATCCCTAGGCTTAGGCAAGGGCACCCTAGTCTTAGGTTAGGGCACCCTTAGGCTTAGGCTAGGGAACCCCTAGGCTTAGGTTAAGACTAGGTCACCCCTAGGCTTAGTCTAAGGCACCCCTACGCTTAGGCTAGGGCACTCCTAAGCTTAGGCTAGGGCACCCCTAGGCTTAGGCTAAAGCTAGGGCACCCCTAAGCTTAGGCTTGGGCACCCCTAGGCTTAGGATAGAGCACCCCTAGGCTTAGGCTAGGGCACCCCTAGGCTTAGGCTAGGGCACCCCTAGGCTTAGGATAGGGCAGCCCTAGGCATATGCTAGGGCACCCCTAGGCTTAGGCTAAGGCTAGGGCTTCCCTAGCCTAAGGCTAGGGCACCCCTAGGCTTAGGCTAGGGCACCCGTAGGCTTAGGCTAGGGCACCCTTAGGCTTAGGTAGGGAACCCCTAGGCTTAGGTTAGGGCACCATTATGCTTAGGCTAGGCACTCCTAGACTTAGGCAAGGGCACCCCTAGGCTTTGGCTGGGGCACCCCTAGGCTTAGGCTAAGTCTAGGGCTCCTCTAGCCTAACGCTAGGGCATCCCTAGGCTTGGGCTAGGGCACCCCTAGTCTTAGGCTAGGGCACCCCTAGGCTTAGGCTAGGGCACCCCAAGCCTTCGGCTGAGGCGAGGTCTCCCCTAGCCTAAGGCTAGGGTACACTTAGGCTTAAGCTAGGGCACCCCTAGACTTAGGCTAGGGCACCCCTAGGCTTAGGCTAAGCTAGGGCTCCTCTAGCCTAACGCTATGGCATCCCTAGGCTTGGGCTAAGGCACCCCTAGGCTTAGGCTAGGGCACCCCTAGGCTTAGACTAAGGCTAGGGCTCCCCTAGCCTAAGGCTAGGGCACCCCTAGCCTTAGGCTAGGGCACCCCTAGGCTTAGGCTAGGGCACCCCTAGCCTTAGGCTAGGGCACCCCTAGGCTTAGGCTAGGGCACCCCTAGTCTTAGGATAGGGCACTACTAGGCTTAGGGTAAGGCTAGGGCTCCTCTAGCCTAACGCTAGGGCACCATGGGCTTGGGCTAGGGCACCCCTAGGCTTAGGCTAGGGAACCCCTAGGTTTAGGATAGGGCGCCCCAAGGCTTTGGCTAAGGCTAGGGCTCCCCTAGCCTAAGGCTAGGGTACCCCTAGGCTTAGGCTAGGACACCCCTAGACTTAGGCTAGGGCACCTCTAGGCTTAGGCTAGGACAACCCTAGGCTTAGGCTAAGGCTAGGGCTCCTCTAGCCTAACGCTAGGGCATCCCTAGGCTTCGGCTAGGGCACCCTTAAGCTTAGGCTAAGGCTAGGGAACCCCTAGGTTTAGGATAGGACGCCCCAAGGCCTAGGCTAAGGCTAGGGCTCCTCTAGCCTAAGGCTAGGACACCCCTAGGCTTAGGCTAGGGCACCCCTAAGCTTAGGCTAGGAAAACCGTAGGCTTAGGCTAGGGCACCCGTAGGCTTAGGCTAGGGCACCCCTAGGCTTAGGCAAGGGAACCCCTAGGTTTAGGCTAGGGCGCCCCAAGGCTTTGGCTAAGGCTAGGGCTCCCCTAGCCTAAGACTTGGGCACCCCTAGGCTTAGGGTAGGGCAACCCTAGGCTTAGGCTAGGGCACCCCTAGGCTTAGGCTAGGGAAACCCTAGGTTTAGGCTAGGGCGCCCCAAGGCTTAGGCTAAGGCAAGGGCTCCCCTAGCCTAAGTCTAGGGCACCCCTAGGCTTAGGCTAGGGCACCCCTAGGCTTAGGCTAGGACACCGGTAGGCTTAGGCTAGGGCACCGCAAGGCTTAGGCTAGGGCACCACTAGGCTTAGAATAGGGCACCCCTATGCTTAGGCTAGGGTACCCCTAGGCTTAGGCTAGGGCATCCCTAGGCTTAGGCTAGGGCACCCCTAGGCTTAGGATAGGGCACAACTAGGCTTAGGCTAAGGAAGCCCTAGGCTTAGGCTAGGGAAGCCCTAGGCTTAGGCTAGGGCACCCCTAGGCTTAGGCTAAGGCTAGGGCTTCCATAGCCTAAGGCTAGGGCACCCCTAGGATTAGGCTAGGGCACCCGTAGGCTTAGGCTAGGGCACCCCTAGGCTTAGGTAGGGAACCCCTATGCTTAGGCTAGGCACCCCTAGACTTAGGCTAGGGCACCTCTAGGCTTAGGCTAGGGCAACCCTAGGCTTAGGGTAAGGCTAGGGCTCCTCGAGCCTAACGCTAGGGCATCCCTAGGCTTTGTCTAGGGCACCCCTAAACTTAGGCTAAGGCTAGGGCTCCCCTAGCCTAAGGCTAGGGAACCCCTAGGTTTAGGCGAGGGCGCCGCAAGGCTTAGGCTAAGGCTAGGGCTCCCCTAGCCTAAGGCTAGCGCACCCCTACGGTTAGGCTAGGGCACCCCTAGGCTTCGGCTAGGGCAGCCATAGGCTTAGGCTAAGACTAGGGCTCCTCTAGGCTAAGGCCTGGGCACCCCTAGGCTTAGGCTAGGGCACCCCTAGGCTTCGGCTAGGGCAACCCTTTGCTTAGGCTAGGGCACCCCTAGGCTTAGGCTAGGGCACCCCTAGGCTTAGGCTAGTGTACCCCTAGGCTTAGGCTTAGGCTAGGGCTCAACTAGCCTAAGGCTAGAGCAAGGCTAGGCTTAGGCTAGGGAACCCCTAGGCTTAGGGTAGGGCACCCCTAGGCTTAGGGTAGTGCACCCCTAGGCTAAGGCTAGGCCACGCCTAGTCTTAGGCTAGGGCACCCCTAGGCTTAGGCTAGGGCATCCCTAGGCTTAGGCTAGAGCACCCCTAGGCTTAGGCTAGGGCACCCCTAGGCTTAGCTTAGGGAACCCCTAGGCTGAGTCTAAGAATAGGGAACCCCTAGGCTTAGGCTACGGCATCCCTAGGCTTAGGCAAGGGCACCCTAGTCTTAGGTTAGGGCACCCTTAGGCTTAGGCTAGGGAACCCCTAGGCTTAGGTTAAGACTAGGTCACCCCTAGGCTTAGTCTAAGGCACCCCTACGCTTAGGCTAGGGCACCCCTAGGCTGAGGCTAGGGAACCCCTAGGCTGAGGCTAGGGCACCCATAGGCTTAGGCTAAGGCTAGGGCTCCCCTAGCCTAAGGCTAGGGCACCCCTAGGCTTAGGCTAGGGCACCCCTATGCTTAAGTTCGGGCAGCCGTAGGCTTAGGCTAAGGCTAGGTCTCCCCTATCCTAAGGCTAGGGCACCCCTAGGCTTTGGCTAGGGCACTCCTAGGCTTGGGCTAGAGCACCCTTAGGATTAGGCTAAGGCTAGGTCTCCCCTATTCTAAGGCTAGGGCACCCCTAAGCTTTGGCTAGGGCACTCCTAGGCTTAGGCTAGGGCACCCCTATGATTTGGCTAAGGCTAGGGCTCCCCTCGCCTAACACTAGGGCACCCCTAGGCTTAGGCTAGGGACCCCTAGGCCTAGGCTAGGGCACCCCTAAGCTTAGGCTAGGGCACCCCTAGTCTTAGGATAGGGCACTCCTAGGCTTAGGCTAAGGCTAGGGCTCCCCTAGCCTAAGGCTAGGGCACCACTAGGCTTAGGCTAGGGCACCCTTAGGCTTAGGCTAGGGCACCCCTAAGCTTAGGCTAGGGCATCCCTAGGCTTAGGTTAAGACTAGGTCACCCCTAGGCTTAGTCTAAGGCACCCCTACGCTTAGGCTAGGGCACTCCTAAGCTTAGGCTAGGGCACCCCTAGGCTGAGGCTAGGGAACCCCTAGGCTGAGGCTAGGGCACCCATAGGCTTAGGCTAAGGCTAGGGCTCCCCTAGCCTAAGGCTAGGGCACCCCTATGCTTAGGCTAGGGCACCCCTATGCTTAAGTTCGGGCAGCCGTAGTCTTAGGCTAAGGCTAGGTCTCCCCTATCCTAAGGCTAGGGCACCCCTAGGCTTTGGCTAGGGCACTCCTAGGCTTAGGCTAGAGCACCCTTAGGATTAGGCTTAGGCTAGGTCTCCCCTATTCTAAGGCTAGGGCACCCCTAAGCTTTGGCTAGGGCACTCCTAGGCTTAGGCTAGAGCACCCCTAGGATTTGGCTAAGGCTAAGGCTCCCCTCGCCTAACACTAGGGCACCCCTAGGCTTAGGCTAGGGACCCCTAGGCTTAGGCTAGGGCACCCCTAAGCTTAGGCTAGGGCACCCCTAGTCTTAGGATAGGGCACTCCTAGGCTTAGGCTAAGGCTAGGGCTCCCCTAGCCTAAGGTTAGGGCACCACTAGGCTTAGGCTAGGGCACCCTTAGGCTTAGGCTAGGGCACCCCTAAGCTTAGGCTAGGGCACCCCTAGGCTTAGGCTAGGGCACCCCTAGCCTTAGGCTAGGGCACCCCAAGGCTTAGGCTAGAGCACCCATAGGCTTAGGCTAGAGCACCCATAGGCTTAGGCTAAGGCTAGTGCTCCCCTAGCCTAAGGCTAGGGCACCCCTAGGGTTAGGCTAGGGCACCCCTAGGCTTAGGCTAGGGCAGCCCTAGGCTTAGGCTAAAGCTAGGGCTCGCCTAGCCTAAGGCTAGGGCACCCCTAGGCTTAGGCTAGAGCACCTGTAGGCTTAGGCAAGGGCACCCCTAGGCTTAGGCTAAGGCTAGGGCTCCCCTAGCCTAAGGCTAGGGCACCCCTAGGCTTAGGCTACGGCACCCCTAGGCTTAGACTAAGGCTAGCGCTCCCCAAGCCTAAGGCGAGGGCACCCGTAGGCTGAGGCTAGGGCACCCCTAGGCTTAGGTTAGGGAACCCCTAGGCTTAGGCTAGAGCACCCTTAGGCTAGGACTAAGGTTACGGCTCCCCTAACCTCAGGCTAGGGCACCCCTAGACTCAGGCTATGGCACCCCTAGGCTTAGGCTAGGGCAATCCTAGGCTAGACTAAAGCTAGGGCTCCCATAGCCTCAGGCTAGGGCACCCGTAGGCTCAGGCTAGGGCACCCCTAGGCTCAGGCTAGGGCACCCCTAGGCTCAGGTTAGGGCACCCCTAGGCTTAGGCTAGGGCACCCCTAGGCTTAGCCTAGGGAACCCCTAGGCTTAGTCTAAGGCTAGGGGACTCCTAGGCTTAGGCTACGGCATCCCTAGGCTTAGGCAAGGGCACCCTAGTCTTAGGTTAGGGCACCCTTAGGCTTAGGCTAGGGAACCCCTAGGTTAGGTTAAGACTAGGTCACCCCTAGGCTTAGTCTAAGGCACCCCTACGCTTAGGCTAGGGCACTCCTAAGCTTAGGCTAGGGCACCCCTAGGCTGAGGCTAGGGAACCCCTAGGCTGAGGCTAGGGAACCCCTAGGCTGAGGCTAGGGCACCCATAGGCTTAGGCTAAGGCTAGGGCTCCCCTAGGCTTAGGCTAGGGCACCCCTAGGCTTTGGCTAAGGCTATGGCTTCCGTAGCCTAAGGCTAGGGCACCCCTAGGCTTAGGCTAGGGCACCCGTAGGCTTAGGCTAGGGCACCCCTAGGCTTAGGTAGGGAACCCCTATGCTTCGGCTATGCACCCCTAGACTTAGGCTGGGCACCCCTAGGCTTACGCTGGGGCACCCCTGGGATTAGGCTAAGGCTAGGGCTCCCCTAGCCTAAGGCTAAGGTACCCCTAGGCTTAAGCTAGGGCACCCCTAGACTTATGCTAGGGCACCCCTAGGCTTAGGCTAGGGCACCCCTAGGCTTAGGTTAAGGCTAGGGCTCCTCTAGCCTAACTCTAGGACATCCCTAGGCTTGGGCTAGGGCACCCCTAGGCTTAGGCTTCGGCAACCCTAGGCTTAGCATAGGGCACCCCTAAGCTTAGACTAAGGATAAGGCTCCACTAGACTAAGGCTAGGGCACCACTAGCCTTAGCCTAGGGTACCCCTAGGCTTAGGCTAGGTCACCCCTAGGCTTAGGCTAGGGAACCCCTAGGTTTAGGTTAGGGCGCCCAAAGGCTTAGGCTAAGGCAAGGGCTACCCTAGCCTATGTCTAGGGCACCCCTAGGCTTAGGCAAGGGCATCCCAAGGCTTAGGCTAGGACACCCGTAGGCTTAGGCTAGGGCACCGCTAGGCTTAGGCTATGGCACCCCTAGGCTTAGGATAGGGCACCCCTATGCTTAGTCTAGGGCACCCCTAGGCTTAAGCTAGGGCACCCCTAAGCTTAGGCTAGGGCACCCCTAGGCTTAGGCTAGGGAAGCCCTAGGCTTAGGCTAGGGCAGCCCTAGACTTAGGCTAGGGCACACCTAGGCTTAGGCTAAGGCTAGGGCTTCCGTAGCCTAAGGCTAGGGCACCCATAGGCTTAGGCTAGGGCACCCGTAGGCTTAGGCTAGGGCACCCCTAGGCTTAGGTAGGGAACCCCTATGCTTAGGCTATGCACCCCTAGACTTAGGCTGGGCACCCCTAGGCTTACGCTGGGGCACCCCTAGGATTAGGCTAAGGCTAGGGCTCCCCTAGCCTAAGGCTAGGGTACCCCTAGGCTTAAGCTAGGGCACCCCTAGACTTATGCTAGGGCACCCCTAGGCTTAGGCTAGGGCACCCCTAGGCTTAGGTTAAGGCTAGGGCTCCTCTAGCCTAACTCTAGGGCATCCCTAGGCTTGGGGTAGGGCACCCCTAGGCTTAGGCTAGGGCACCCCAAAGCTTAGGCTAGGGCACCCCAAGGCTTCGGCTCAGGCGAGGACTCCCCTATCCTAAGGCTAGGTTACACCTAGGCTTAGGCTAGGGCACCCCTAAACTTAGGCTAGGAAACCCCTAGGCTTAGGCTAGGTCACCCCTAGGCTTAGGCTAAGGCTAGGGCTCCTCTAGCCTAACGCTAGGGCATCCCTAGGCTTGGGCTAGGGCACCCCTAGGCTTAGACTAAGGCTAGGGCTCCCCTAGCCTATGGCTAGGGCACCCCAAGCCTTAGGATAGGGCACACCTAGGCTTAGGATAGGGCACCCCTAAGCTTAGGCTAAGGCTAGGGCTCCACTAGACAAAGGCTAGGGCACCCCTAGCCTTATCCAAGGGCACCCCTAGGCTTAGGCTAGGTCACGCCTAGGCTTATGCTAGGGAACCCCTAGGTTTAGGCTAGGGCGACCCAAGGCTTTGGCTAAGGCTAGGGCTCCCCTAGCCTAAGGCTAGGGCAACCTTAGGCTTAGGGTAGGGCACCCCTAGGCTTAGTCTAGGGCAACACTAGGCTTAGGATAAGGCTAGGGCTCCCCTAGCCTAAGACTAGGGCACCCCTAGGTTTAGGGTAGGGCAACCCTAGGCTTAGGCTACGGCACCCCATGTCTTAGGATAGGGCACCCCTAGGCTTAGGCTAGGGCCCCCTAGGTTTAGGCTAAGGCTAGGGCATCCCTAGGCTTAGGCTAGGGTACCCCTAGGCTTAGGCTAGGGCACCCCTAGGCTTAGGCTAAGGCTAGGGCTCCTCTAGCCTAAGGCTAGGGTACCCCTAGGCTTAGGCTAGGGCACCCCTAGACTTAGTCTAGGGCACCTCTAGGCTTAGGCTAGGGCACCCCTAGGCTTAGGCTAAGGCTAGGGCTCCTCTAGCCTAACGCTATTGCATCCCTAGGCTTCGGCTAGGGCACCCCTAGGCTTAGGCTAAGGCTAGGGCTCCCCTACCCTAAGGCTAGGGAACCCCTAGGTTTAGGCTAGGACGCCCCAAGGCTTAGGCTAAGGCTAGGGCTCCCCTAGACTAAGGCTGGGGCACCCCTAGGCTTAGGCTAGGGCACCCCTAGGCTTAGGCTAGGACACCCGTAGGCTTAGGATAGGGCATCCCTAGGCTTAGGCTAGGGCACCCCTAGGCTTAGGCTAATGCTAGGGCTCCCCTAGGCTTAGGCTAGGGCACCCCTAGGGTTAGGCTAAGGCACCCCTAGGCCTAGGCTAGGGCACCCCTCGGCCTAGGCTAGGGCACCCCTAGGCCTAGGCTAGGGCACCCCTAATCTTAGGCTAGGGAACCCCTAGGCGAAGGCTAAGGCTAGGGCTCCTCTATCCCAAGGCTAGGGCACCCCTAGGCTTAAGCTAGGGCAACCCTAGGCTTAGGCTCGGGCACCCCTAAGCTTAGGCTAAGGCTAGGGCTCCCCTAGCCTATGGCTAGGGCACCCCTAGGCTTAGGCTAGGGCACCCATAGGCTTAAGCTAGGGAACCCCTAGGTTTAGGCTAAGGCTAGGGGACCCCTAGGCTTAGGCTAAGGCACCCCTAGGCTTAGGCTAGGGCACCCCTAAGTTTAGGCTAGGGCACCCCTAGGCTTAGGCTAAAGCTAGGGCTCCCCTAGGCTTAGGCTAGGGCACCCCTAGGCTAAGGCTACGGCACTCCTAGGCTCAGGTTAGGGTACCCCTAGGCTTAAGGTATGGCTAGGAGACCCCTAATGTTTAGGCTAGGGCACCCCAAGGCTTAGGCTAATGCTAGGGGACCCCTAGGCTTAGGCTAAGGCACCCCGAGGCTTAGACTAAGGCTAAGGGACTCCTAGGCTTAGGCTAAGGCACCCCTACACTTAGGCTAGGTCACCCATAGGCTTACGCTAAGGCTAGGGATCCCCTAGCCTAAGGCTAGGGCACCCCTAGGCTTAGGCTAGGGCACCCCTAGGCTTAGCCTAGGGCACCCCTATCTTAGGCTAGGGCACCCCTAGGCTTAGGCTAATGCTAGGGCTCCCCTAGCCTAAGGCTAGGGCACCCCTAGCCTTAGGCTAGGGCACCCCTAAGCTTAGGCTAGGGCACCCCTAGGCTTAGGATAGAGCACCCCTAGGTTTAGGCTAGGGCACCCCTTGGCTTAGGCTAGGGCACCCCTAGGCTTAGGATAGGGCAGCCCTAGGCATATGCTAGGGCACCCCTAGACTTAGGCTAAGGCTAGGGCTTCCCTAGCCTAAGGCTAGGGCACCCCTAGGCTTAGGCTAGGGCACCCGTAGGCTTAGGCTAGGGCACCCTTAGGCTTAGGTAGGGAATCCCTAGGCTTAGGTTAGGGCACCCTTACGCTTAGGCTAGGCACTCCTAGACTTAGGCAAGGGCACCACTAGGCTTTGGCTGGGGCACCCCTAGGCTTAGGCTAAGTCTAGGGCTCCTCTAGCCTAAAGCTAGGGCATCCCTAGGCTTAGGCTAGGGCACCCCTAGGCTTAGACTAAGGCTAAGGCTCCCCTAGCCTAAGGCTAGGGCACCCCTAGCCTTAGGCTAGGGCACCCTTAGGCTTAGGCTAGGGCACCCCTAGTCTTAGGCTAGGGCACCCCTAGGCTTAGGGTAAGGCTAGGGCTCCTCTAGCCTAACGCTAGGGCACCATAGGCTTAGGCTAGGGAACCCCTAGGTTTAGGATAGGGCGCCCCAAGGCTTTGGCTAAGGCTAGGGCTCCACTAGCCTAAGGCTAGGGGACCCCTAGGCTTAGGCTAGGACACCCCTAGACTTAGGCTAGGGCACCTCTAGGCTTAGGCTAGGACAACCCTAGGCTTAGGCTAAGGCTAGGGCTCCTCTAGCCTAACGCTAGGGCATCCCTAGGCTTCGGCTAGGGCAACCCTAAGCTTAGGCTAAGGCTAGGGAACCCCTAGGTTTAGGATAGGACGCCCCAAGGTCTAGGCTAAGGCTAGGGCTCCTCTAGCCTAAGGCTAGGACACCCCTAGGCTTAGGCTAGGGCACCCCTAGGCTTAGGCTAGGAAAACCGTAGGCTTAGGCTAGGGCACCCGTAGGCTTAGGCTAGGGCACCCCTAGGCTTAGGCAAGGGAACCCCTAGGTTTAGGCTAGGGCACCCCAAGGCTTTGGCTAAGGCTAGGGCTCCCCTAGCCTAAGACTTGGGCACCCCTAGGCTTAGGGTAGGGCAACCCTAGGCTTAGGCTAGGGCACCCCTAGGCTTAGGCTAGGGAAACCCTAGGTTTAGGCTAGGGCGCCCCAAGGCTTAGGCTAAGGCAAGGGCTCCCCTAGCCTAAGTCTAGGGCACACCTAGGCTTAGGCTAGGGCACCCCTAGGCTTAGGCTAGGACACCGGTAGGCTTAGGCTAGGGCACCGCTAAGCTTTGGCTAGGGCACCACTAGGCTTAGAATAGGGCACCCCTATGCTTAGGCTAGGGCACCCCTAGGCTTAGGCTAGGGCACCCCTAGGCTTACGCTAGGGCACCCCTAGGCTTAGGATAGGGCACAACTAGGCTTAGGCTAAGGAAGCCCTAGGCTTAGGCTAGGGAAGCCCTAGGCTTAGGCTAGGGCACCCCTAGGCTTAGGCTAAGGCTAGGGCTTCCATAGCCTAAGGCTAGGGCACCCCTAGGATTAGGCTAGGGCACCCGTAGGCTTAGGCTAGGGCACCCCTAGGCTTAGGTAGGGAACCTCTATGCTTAGGCTAGGCACGCCTAGAATTAGGCTAGGGCACCCCTAGGCTTAGGCTAGGGCAACCCTAGGCTTAGGGTAAGGCTAGGGCTCCTCTAGCCTAACGCTAGGGCATCCCTAGGCTTTGTCTAGGGCACCCCTAAACTTAGGCTAAGGCTAGGGCTCCCATAGCCTAATTCTAGGGAAACCCTAGGTTTAGGCTAGGGCGCCGCAAGGCTTAGGCTAAGGCTAGGGCTCCCCTAGCCTAAGGCTAGCGCACCCCTACGGTTAGGCTAGGGCACCCCTAGGCTTCGGCTAGGGCAGCCATAGGCTTAGGCTAAGACTAGGGCTCCTCTAGGCTAAGGCCTGGGAACCCCTAGGCTTAGGCTAGGGCACCCCTAGGCTTAGGCTAGGGCAAACCTTGGCTTAGGCTAGGGCACCCCTAGGCTTAGGCTAGGGCACCCCTAGGCTTAGGCTACTGCACCCCTAGGCTTAGGCTTAGGCTAGGGCTCAACTAGCCTAAGGCTAGAGCAAGCCTAGGCTTAGGCTAGGGCACCCCTAGGCTTAGGGTAGGGCACCCCTAGGCTTAGGCTACGGCTAGTGCTCCCCTAGCATAAGGCTAGGGCACCCCTAGGGTTAGACTAATGCACCCCTAAGCTTAAGCTAAAACTAGGGCTACTCTCGCCTAAGGCCTGGGCACCCCTAGGCTTAGGCTAGGGCACCCCTAGGCTTAGGCTAGAGCACCCCTAGGCTTAGGCTAGGGCACCCCTAGGCTTAGGCTAGGGCACCCCTAGGCTTAGCCTAGGGAACCCCTAGGCTTAGTCTAAGGCTAGGGGACCCCTAGGCTTAGGGTACGGCATCCCTAGGCTTAGGCAAGGGCACCCTAGTCTTAGGTTAGGGCACCCTTAGGCTTAGGCTAGGGAACCCCTAGGCTTAGGTTAAGACTAGGTCACCCCTAGGCTTAGTCTAAGGCACCCCTAGGCTTAGGCTAGGGCACTCCTAAGCTTAGGCTAGGGCACCCCTAGGCTGAGGCTAGGGAACCCCTAGGCTGAGGTTAGGGCACCCATAGGCTTAGGCTAAGGCTAGGGCTCCCCTAGCCTAAGGCTAGGGCACCCCTAGGCTTAGGCTAGGGCACCCCTATGCTTAAGCTCGGGCAGCCGTAGGCTTAGGCTAAGGCTAGGTCTCCCCTATCCTAAGGCTAGGGCACCCCTAGGCTTTGGCTAGGGCACTCCTAGGCTTAGGCTAGAGCACCCTTAGGATTAGGCTAAGGCTAGGTCTCCCCTATTCTAAGGCTGGGGCACCCCTAGGCTTTGGCTAGGGCACTCCTAGGCTTAGGCTAGGGCACCCCTAGGATTAGGCTAAGGCTAGGGCTCCCCTCGCCTAACACTAGGGCACCCCTAGGCTTAGGCTAGGGATGCCTAGGCTTAGGCTAGGGCACCCCTAAGCTTAGGCTAGGGCACCCCTAGTCTTAGGATAGGGCACTCCTAGGCTTAGGCTAAGGCTAGGGCTCCCCTAGCCTAAGGCTAGGGCACCACTAGGCTTAGGCTAGGGCACCCTTAGGCTTAGGCTAGGGCTCCCTAAGCTTAGGCTAGGGCACCCCTAGGCTTAGGCTAGGGCACCCCTAGCCTTAGGCTAGGGCACCCCAAGGCTTAGGCTAGAGCACCCATAGGCTTAGGCTAGAGCACCCATAGGCTTAGGCTAAGGCTAGTGCTCCCCTAGCCTAAGGCTAGGGCACCCCTAGGGTTAGGCTAGGGCACCCCTAGGCTTAGGCTAGGGCAGCCCTAGGCTTAGGCTAAAGCTAGGGCTCGCCTAGCCTAAGGCTAGGGCACCCCTAGGCTTATGCTAGAGCACCTGTAGGCTTAGGCAAGGGCACCCCTAAGCTTAGGCTAAGGCTAGGGCTCCCCTAGCCTAAGGCTAGGGCACCCCTAGGCTTAGGCTAGGGCATCCCTAGGCTTAGGCTACGGCACCCCTAGGCCTAGGCTAAGGCTAGCGCTCCCCAAGCCTAAGGCGAGGGCACCCGTAGGCTGAGGCTAGGGCACCCCTAGGCTTAGGTTAGGGAACCCCTAGGCTTAGGCTAGAGCACCCTTAGGCTTGGACTAAGGCTACGGCTCCCTTAACCTCAGGCTAGGGCACCCCTAGACTCAGGCTATGGCACCCCTAGGCTTAGGCTAGGGCAATCCTAGGCTAGACTAAATCTAGGGTTCCCATAGCCTCAGGCTAGGGCACCCGTAGGCTCAGGCTAGGGCACCCCTAGGCTCAGGCTAGGGGACCCCTATGCTCAGGTTAGGGCACCCCTAGGCTTAGGCTAGGGCACCCCTAATCTTAGGCTAGGGAACCCCTAGGCAAAGGCTAAGGCTAGGGCTCCTCTATCCCAAGGCTAGGGCACCCCTAGGCTTAGGCTAGGGCAACCCTAGGCTTAGGCTTGGGCACCCCTAAGCTTAGGCTAAGGCTAGGGCTCCCCTAGCCTATGGCTAGGGCACCCCTAGGCTTAGGCTAGGGCACCCATAGTCTTAAGCTAGGGAACCCCTAGGTTTAGGCTAAGGCTAGGGGACCCCTAGGCTTAGGCTAAGGCACCCCTAGGCTTAGGCTAGGGCACCCCTAAGTTTAGGCTAGGGCACCCCTAGGCTTAGGCTAAAGCTAGGGCTCCCCTAGGCTTAGGCTAGGGCACCCCTAGGCTAAGGCTACGGCACTCCTAGGCTCAGGTTAGGGTACCCCTAGGCTTAAGGTATGGCTAGAAGACCCCTAATGTTTAGGCTAGGGCACCCCAAGGCTTAGGCTAATGCAAGGGGACCCCTAGGCTTAGGCTAAGGCACCCCTAGGCTTAGGATAGGGCACCCCTAGGCTTAGGATAGGGCAAAACTAGGCTTAGCCTAGGGCACCCCTATCTTAGGCTAGGGCACCCCTAGGCTTAGGCTAAGGCTAGGGCTCCCCTAGCCTAAGGCAAGGGCACCTCTAGCCTTAGGCTAGGGCACCCCTAAGCTTAGGCTAGGGCACCCCTAGGCTAAGGATAGAGCACCCCTAGGCTTAGGCTAGGGCACCCCTAGGCTTAGGCTAGGGCACCCCTAGGCTTAGGATAGGGCAGCCCTAGGCATATGCTAGGGCACACCTAGGCTTAGGCTAAGGCTAGGGCTTCCCTAGCCTAAGGCTAGGGCACCCCTAGGCTTAGGCTAGGGCACTCGTAGGTTTAGGCTAGGGCACCCTTAGGCTTAGGTAGGGAACCCCTAGGCTTAGGTTAGGGCACCCTTATGCTTAGGCTAGGCACTCCTAGACTTAGGCAAGGGCACCCCTAGGCTTTGGCTGGGGCACCCCTAGGCTTAGGCTAAGTCTAGGGCTCCTCTAGCCTAACGCTAGGGCATCCCTAGGCTTGGGCTTGGGCACCCCTAGTCTTAGGCTAGGGCACCCCTAGGCTTAGGCTAGGGCACCCCAAGCCTTCGGCTGAGGCGAGGTCTCCCCTAGCCTAAGGCTAGGGTACACCTAGGCTTAAGCTAGGGCACCCCTAGACTTAGGCTAGGGCACTCCTAGGCTTAGGCTAGGGCACCCCTAAGCTTAGGCTAAGCTAGGGCTCCTCTAGCCTAACGCTATGGCATCCCTAGGCTTGGGCTAAGGCACCCCTAGGCTTAGGCTAGGGCACCCCTAGGCTTAGACTAATGCTAGGGCTCCCCTAGCCTAAGGCTAGGGCACCCCTAGCCTTAGGCTAGGGCACCCCTAGGCTTAGGCTAGGGCACCCCTAGTCTTAGGCTAGGGCACCCCTAGGCTTAGGGTAAGGCTAGGGCTCCTCTAGCCTAACGCTAGGGCACCATAGGCTTGGGCTAGGGCACCCCTAGGCTTAGGCTAGGGAACCCCTAGGTTTAGGATAGGGCGCCCCAAGGCTTTGGCTAAGGCTAGGGCTCCCCTAGCCTAAGGCTAGGGTACCCCTAGGCTTAGGCTAGGACACCCCTAGACTTAGGCTAGGGCACCTCTAGGCTTAGGGTAGGACACCCCTAGGCTTAGGCTAAGGCTAGGGCTCCTCCAGCCTAACGCTAGGGCATCCCTAGGCTTCGGCTAGGGCACCCCTAAGCTTAGGCTAAGGCTAGGGAACCCCTAGGTTTAGGATAGGACGCCCCAAGGCCTAGGCTAAGGCTAGGGCTCCTCTAGCCTAAGGCTAGGACACCCCTAGGCTTAGGCTAGGGCACCCCTAGGCTTAGGCTAGGACAACTGTAGGCTTAGGCTAGGGCACCCGTAGTCTTAGGCTAGGGCACCCCTAGGCTTAGGCAAGGGAACCCCTAGGTTTAGGCTAGGGCGCCCCAATGCTTTGGCTAAGGCTAGGGCTCCCCTAGCCTAAGACTTGGGCACCCCTAGGCTTAGGGTAGGGCAACCCTAGGCTTAGGCTAGGGCACCCCTAGGCTTAGGCTAGGGAAACCCTAGTTTTAGGCTAGGGCGCCCCAAGGCTTAGGCTAAGGCAAGGGCTCCCCTAGCCTAAGTCTAGGGCACCCATAGGCTTAGGCTAGGGCACCCCTAGGCTTAGGCTAGGACACCGGTAGGCTTAGGCTAGGGCACCGCTAGGCTTAGGCTAGGGCACCACTAGGCTTAGAATAGGGCACCCCTATGCTTAGGCTAGGGCACCCCTAGGCTTAGGCTAGGGCACCCCTAGGCTTATGATAGGGCACCCCTAGGCTTAGGATAGGGCAAAACTAGGCTTAGGCTAAGGAAGCCCTAGGCTTAGGCTAGGCAGCCCTAGGCTTAGGCTAGGGCACCCCTAGGCTTAGGCTAAGGCTAGGGCTTCCATAGCCTAAGGCTAGGGCACCCCTAGGATTAGGCTAGGGCACCCGTAGGCTTAGGCTAGGGCACCCCTAGGCTTAGGTAGGGAACCCCTATGCTTAGGCTAGGCACCCCTAGACTTAGGCTAGGGCACCCCTAGGCTTAGTCTGGGGCACCACTATGATTAGGCTAAGGCTAGGGCTCCCCTAGCCTAAGGCTAGGGGACCCCTAAGCTTAAGCTAGGGCACCCCTAGACTTAAGCTAGGGCACCCCTAGGCTTAGGCTAGGGCAACCCTAGGCTTAGGGTAAGGCTAGGGCTCCTCTAGCCTAACGCTAGGGCATCCCTAGTCTTGGGCTAAGGCACCGCTAGGCTTAGGCTAGGGCACCCCTAGGCTTAGGCTAGGGCACCCCTAGGCTTAGGCTCAGGCTAGGGTTACTCTAGCCTAACGCTAGGGCATCCCTAGGCTTGGGCTAGGGTACCCCTAGGCTTAGACTAAGGCTAGGGCTCCCCTAGCCTATGGCTAGGGCACCCCTAGCCTTAGCATAGGGCACCCCTGGGCTTAGGATAGGGCACCCCTAAGCTTAGGCTAAGGCTAGGGCTCCACTAGACTAAGGCTAGGGCACCCCTAGCCTTAGCCTAGGGCACCCCTTGGCTTAGGCTAGCTCACCCCTAGGCTTAGGCTAGGGAACCCCTAGGTTTAGGCTAGGGCGCCCCAAGGCTTTGGCTAAGGCTAGGGCTCCCCTAGCCTAAGGCTAAGGCAACCCTAGCCTTACGCTAGGGCACCCCGTAGGCTTAGGCTAGGGCAACCCTAGGCTTAGGCTAGGGCAACCCTAGGCTTAGGCTAGGGCACACCTAGGCTTAGGCTAGGGCACCCCTAGGATTAGGCTAGGGTCCCCTAGGTTTAGGCTAAGGCTAGGGCATCCCTAGGCTTAGGCTAGGGGACCCATAAGCTTAGGCTAGGGCACCCTTAGGCTTAGGCTAGGGCACCCCTAGCCTTAGGCTAAGGCTAGGGCTCCTCTAGCCAAAGGCTAGGGTACCCCTAGGCTTAGGCTAGGGCACCCCTAGACTTAGGCTAGCGCACCTCTAGGCTTAGGCTTGGGCACCCCTAGGCTTAGGCTAAGGCTAGGGCTCCTCTAGCCTAACGCTAGGGCATCCCTAGGCTTCGGCTAGGGCACCCCTAGGCTTAGGCTAAGGCTAGGGCTCCCATAGCCTAAGGCTAGGGAACCCCTAGGTTTAGGCTAGGGTGCCCCAAGGCTTAGGCTAAGGCTACGGCTCCCCTAGCCTAAGGCTAGGGCACCCCTAGGCTTACGCTAGGGCACCCCTAGGCTTAGGCTAGAACACCCATAGGCTTAGGCTAGGGCACCCCTAGGCTTCGGCTAGGGCACCCCTAGGCTTAGGCTAAGGCTAGGGCTCCCCTAGCCTAAGGCTAGGGCACCCCTAGGCTTAGGCTAGGGCACCCCTAGGCTTAGGCTAGGGCACCCCTCGGCTTAGGTTAGGGCAGCCCTAGGCTTATGCTAGGGCACCCCTAGGTTTAGGCTAGGGTACCCCTAGGCTTAGGCTAGGGCACCCCTAGGCTTAGGCTAAGGCTAGGGCTTCCCTAGCCTAAGGCTAAGGCACCCCTACGCTTAGGCTAGGGCACCCATAGGCTTAGGCTAGGGCACCCCTAAGCTTAGGTAGGGAACCCCTAGGCTTAGGATAGGGCACCCCTATGCTTAGGCTAGGCACCTCTAGACTTAGGCTACGGCACCCCTAGGCTTAGTATGGGGCATCCCTAGGCTTAGGCTAAGGCTAGGGCTCCCCTAGCCTAAGGCTAGGGTACCCCTAGGCTTATGTTAGGGTACCCCTAGACTTAGGCTAGGGCACCTATAGGCTTAGGGTAAGGGTAGGGCTCCTCTAGCCTAAAGCTAGGGCATCCCTAGGCTTGGGCTACGGCACCCCTAGGCTTAGGCTAGGGCACCCCTAGGCTTAGGCTAGCGCACCCCTAGGCTTAGGCTTGGGCAACCCTAGGCTTAGCATAGGGCACCTCTAAGCTTAGACTAAGGATAGGGCTCCAATAGACTAAGGCTAGGGCACCACTAGCCTTAGCCTAGGGCACCCCTAGGCTTAGGCTAGGTCACCCCTAGGCTTAGGCTAGGGAACCCCTAGGTTTAGGCTAGGGCGCCCCAAGGCTTAGGCTAAGGCAAGGGCTCCCCTAGCCTAAGTCTAGGGCACCCCTAGGCTTAGGCTAGGGCATCCCTAGGCTTAGGCTAGGACACCCGTAGGCTTAGGCTAGGGAACCGCTAGGCTTAGGCTAGGGCACCCCTAGGCTTAGGATAGGGCACCCCTATGCTTAGGCTAGGGCACCCCTAGGCTTAGGCTAGGGCACCCCTAAGCTTAGGCTAGGGCACCCCTAGGCTTACGCTTGGGAAGCCCTAGGCTTAGGCAAGGGCAGCCCTAGTCTTAGGCTAGGGCACCCCTAGGCTTAGGCTAAGGCTAGGGCTTCCGTAGCCTAAGGCTAGGGCACCCCTAGGCTTAGGCTAGGGCACCCGTAGGCTTAGGCTAGGGCACACCTAGGCTTAGGTAGGGAACCCCTATGCTTAGGCTATGCACCCCTTGACTTAGTCTGGGCACCCCTATGCTTACGCTGGGGCACCCCTGGGATTAGGCTAAGGCTAGGACTCCCCTAGCCTAAGGCTAGGGTACCCCTAGGCTTAAGCTAGGGCACCCCTAGACTTATGCTAGGGCACCCCTAGGCTTAAGCTAGGGCACCCCTAGACTTATGCTAGGGCACCCCTAGGCTTAGGCTAGGGCACCCCTAGGCTTAGGTTAAGGCTAGGGCTCCTCTAGCCTAACTCTAGGGCATCCCTAGGCTTGGGCTAGGGCACCCCTAGGCTTAGGCTAGGGCACCCCAAGGCTTCGGCTAGGGCACCCCAAGGCTTCGGCTCAGGCGAGGACTCCCCTATCCTAAGGCTAGGTTACACCTAGGCTTAGGCTAGGGCACCCCTAAACTTAGGCTAGGAAACCCCTAGGCTTAGGCTAGGTCACCCCTAGGCTTAGGCTAAGGCTAGGGCTCCTCTAGCCTAACGCTAGGGCATCCCTAGGCTTGGGCTAGGGCACCCCTAGGCTTAGACTAAGGCTAGGGCTCCCCTAGCCTATGGCTAGGGCACCCCTAGCCTTAGGATAGGGCACACCTAGGCTAGGATAGGGCACCCCTAAGCTTAGGCTAAGGCTAGGGCTCCACTAGACAAAGGCTAGGGCACGCCTAGCCTTATCCAAGGGCACCACTAGGCTTAGGCTAGCTCACCCCTAGGCTTATGCTAGGGAACCCTAGGTTTAGGCTAGGACGAGCCAAGGCTTTGGCTAAGGCTAGGGCTCCCCTAGGCTAAGGCTAGGGCTCCCCTAGCCTAAGGCTAGGGCAACCCTAGGCTTAGGGTAGGGCACCCCTAGGCTTAGGCTAGGGCAACCCTAGGCTTAGGATAAGGCTAGGGCTCCCCTAGCCTAAGACTAGGGCACCCCTAGGCTTAGGGTAGGGCAACCCTAGGCTTAGGCTAGGGCACCCCTAGGCTTAGGCTACGGCACCCCATGTCTTAGGTTAGGGCACCCCGAGGCTTAGGCTAAGGCTAGGGCTCCACTGGACTAAGACTAGGGCACCCCAAGCCTTACGTTAGGGCACCCCTAGGCTTAGGCTAGGGCAACCCTAGGCTTAGGCTAGGGCACCCCTAGGCTTAGGCTAGGGCCCCCTAGGTTTAGGCTAAGGCTAGGGCATCCCTAGGCTTAGCCTAGGGTACCCCTAGGCTTAGGCTAGGGCACCCCTAGAGTTAGGCTAGGGCACCTCTAGGCTTAGGCTAGGGCACCCCTAGGCTTAGGCTAAGGCTAGGGCTCCTCTAGCCTAAGGCTAGGGTACCCCTAGGCTTAGGCTAGGGCACCCCTAGACTTAGTCTAGGGCACCTCTAGGCTTAGGCTAGGGCACCCTAGGCTTAGGCTAAGGATAGGGCTCCTCTAGCCTAACGCTAGAGCATCCCTAGGCTTCGGCTAGGGCACCCCTAGGCTTAGGCTAAGGCTACGGCTCCCCTAGCCTAAGGCTGGGGCACCCCTAGGCTTAGGCTAGGGCACCCCTAGACTTAGGCTAGGACACCCGTAGGCTCAGGCTAGGGCATCCCTAGGCTTAGGCTAGGGCACCCCTAGGGTTAGGCTAAGGCACCCCTAGGCCTAGGCTAGGGCACCCCTCGGCCTAGGCTAGGGCACCCCTAGGCCTAGGCTAGGGCACCCCTAGGCCTAGGCTAGGGCACCCCTAGGCCTAGGCTAGGGCACCCCTAGGCCTAGGCTAGGGCAGCCCTAGGCCTAGGCTAGGGCAGCCCTAGGCTTAGGCTAGGGCACCCCTAGGCTTAGGCTAAGGCTAGGGTTTCCCTAGCCTAAGGCTAGGGCACCCCTAGGCTTAGGCTAGGGCACCCGTAGGCTTAGGCTAGGGCACCCCTAAGATTAGGTAGGGAACCCCTAGGCTTAGGATAGGGCACCCCTTTGCTTAGGCTAGGCACCCCTAGACTTAGGCTAGGGCAACCCTAGGCTTAGTATGGGGCACCCCTAGGCTTAGGCTAAGGTTAGGGCTCCCCTAGCCTAAGGCTAGGGTACCCCTAGGCTTATGCTAGGGCACCCCTAGACTTATGCTAGGGCACCCCTAAGCTTAGGGAAAGGCTAGGGCTCCTCTAACCTAATGCTAGGGCATCCCTAGGCTTGGGCTAGGGCACCCCTAGGCTTGGGCTAGGGCACCCCTAGGCTTAGGCTAGGGCACCCCAAGGCTTCGGCTAAGGCGAGCACTCCCCTAGCCTAAGGCTAGGGTACACCTAGGCTTAGATTGGGCACCCCTTGACTTAGGCTAGGGCACCCCTAGGCTTAGGCTAAAGCACCCCTAGTCTTAGGCTAAGGATAGGGCTCCTCTAGCCTTAGGCTAGGGGACCCATAGGCTTAGGCTAGGGCACAATAGTCTTAGGATAGGGCACCCCTAAGCTTAGGCTAAGGCTAGGGCTCCACTAGACTAAGGCTAGGGCACCCCTAGCCTTAGGCTAGGGGACCCATAGGCTTAGGGTAGGGCACCCCTAGGCTTGGGCTAGGGAACCCCTAGGCTTAGGTTAGGGCACCCCTAGGCTTAGGCTAAGCTAGGGCTCCTCTAGCCTAACGATAGGCATCCCTAGGCTTGGGCTAGGGCACCCCTAGTCTTAGACTAAGTCTAGGGCTCCCCTAGCCTAAGGCTAGGGCACCCCTAGGCTTAGCATAGGGCACCCCTAAGCTTAGGCTAAGGGTAGGGATCCACTAAACTAAGGCTAGGGCACCCCTAGCCTTAGCTTAGGGCACCCCTAGGCTTAGGCTAGGTCACCCCTAGGTTTAGGCTAGGGAACCCCAAGGTTTAGGCTACGGCGCCCCAAGGCTTAGGATAAGGCTAGGGCTCCCCTAGCCTAAGGCTAGGGCACCCCTAGGCTTACGCTAGGGCACCCCTAGGCTTAGGCTAGGGCACCCCTAGGCTTAGGCTAGGGCAACCCTAGGCTTAGGCTAGGCCACACCTAGGCTTAGGCTAGGGCACCCCATGGCTTAGGATAGGTCACCCCTAGGCTTAGGCTAGGGCGAGGGCTCCACTAGACTAAGGCTAGGGCACCCCTAGCCTTAGGCTAGGGCACCCCTAGGCTTAGGGTAGGGCACCCCAAGGCTTAGGCTAGGGCAACCATAGGCTTAGGCTAGGCCACCCCTAGGCTTAGGCTAGGGCGAGGGCTCCACTAGACTAAGGCTAGGGCAACTCTAGCTTTAGGCTAGGGCACCCCTAGGCTTAGGCTAGGGCACCCCTAGACGTAGGCTAGGACACCCGTAGACTTAGGCTAGGGCACCCCTAGGCTTAGGCTAGGGCACACCTAGGCTTAGGCTAGGGCAACCCTAGGCTTAGGCTAGGCCACACCAAGGCTTAGTCTAGGGCAACCCATGGCTTAGGATAGGGCACCCCTATGCTTAGGCTAGGGCGAGGGCTCCACTAGACTAAGTCTATGGCACCCCTAGCCTTAGGCTAGGGCACCCCTAGTCTTAGGCTAGGGCACCCCAAGGCTTCGGCTAAGGCGAGGACTCCCCTAGCCTAAGGCTAGGGTACACCTAGGTTTAGGCTAGGGCACCCCTTGACTTAGGCTAGGGCACCCCTAGGCTTAGGCTAGGGCACCCCTAGGCTTAGGCTAAGGCTAGGGCTCCTCTAGCCTAAGGCTAGGGCACCCCTAGCCTTAGGCTAGGGGACCCATAGGCTTAGGCTAGGGCATAATAGTCTTAGGATAGGGCACCCCTAAGCTTAGGCTAAGGCTAGGGCTCCATTAGACTAAGGCTAGGGCACCCCTAGGCTTAGGCTAGGGAAACCCTAGGCTTAGGGTAGGGCACCCCTAGGCTTAGGTAGGGCACCCCTAGGCTTGGGCTAGGGCACCCCTAGGCTTAGGCTAGTGCACCCTAGGCTTAGGCTAAGCTAGGGCTCCTCTAGCCTAATGATAGGCATCCCTAGGCTTGGGCTAGGGCACCCCTTGGCTTAGACTAAGGCTAGGGCTCCCCTAGCCTAAGGCTAGGGCACCCCTAGGCTTAGGCTAGGGCACCCCTAGGCTTAGAATAGGGCACCCCTAAACTTAGGCTAAGGCTAGGGCTCCACTAAACTAAGGCTAGGGCTCCCCTAGCCTAAGGCTAGGGCACACCTAGGCTTAGGCTAGGCAACCCCTAGGCTTAGGCTAGGCAACCCCTAGGCTTAGGCTAGGACAACCGTAGGCTTAGGCTAGGGCACCCGTAGGATTAGGCTAGGGCACCCCTAGGCTTAGGCTAGGGCACCCCTAGGCTTAGGCTAAGGCTAGGGCTCCCCTAGCCTAAGGCTAGGGCACCCCTAGGCTTAGGCTAGGGCAACCCTAGGCTTAGGATAGGGCACCCCTAGGCTTTGGCTAGGGCGAGGGCTCCACTAGACTAAGGCTAGGGCACCCCTAGTCTTAGGCTAGGGCACCCCTAGGCTTAGGCTAGGGCAACCCTAGGCTTATGCTAGGGCACCCCTAGGCTTAGGATAGGGCACCCCTAGGCTTAAGCTAAGGCTAGGGCTCCCCTAGCCAAAGGCTAGGGTACCCCTAGGCTTAGGCTTGGGCACCCCTAGACTTAGGCTAGGGCACCCCTAGGCTTAGGCTAAGGCTAGGGCTCCTCTCGCATAACGCTAGGGCATCCCTAGGCTTGGGCTAGGGCACCCCTAGGCTTACGCTAGGGCACCCCTAGGCTTAGGCTAGGGCACCCCTAGGCTTAGGCTAGGGCACCGCTAGGCTTAGGCTAGGGCACCCCTAGGCTTAGGCTAGGGCACCCCTAGGCTTAGGCTAGGGCAGCCCTAGGCTTAGGCTAGGGCACCCCTAGGGTTAGGCTTGGGCACCCGTACGCTTAGGCTAGGGCACCCCTAGGCTTAGGCTAGGGCACCCCTAGACTTAGGCTAGGGCACCCCTAGGCTTAGGCTAGGGCACCCCAAGTCTTAGGCTAAGGCACCCCTATGCTTAGGCTAGGCACCCGAAGACTTAGACTAGGGCACCCCTAGGCTTAGGCTGGGGCACCCCTAGGCTTAGGGTAATTCTAGGGCTCCCTTAGCCTAAGGCTAGGGTACCCCTAGGCTTAAGCTAGGGCACCCCTAGGCTTAGGCTAGGGCACCCCTAGGCTTAGGGTAAGGCTATGGCTCCTCTAGCCTAACGCTAGGGCATCCCTAGGCTTGGGCTAGGGCACACCTAGGCTTAGGCTAGGGCACCCCTAGGCTTAGGCTATGGCACCCCAAGGCTTCTGCTAAGGCGAGGACTCCCCCATCCTAAGGCTAGGGTACACCTAGGCTTAGGCTAGGGCACCCCTAGACTTAGGCTAGGGCACCCCTAGGCTGAGGCTAGGGCACCCCTAGGCTTAGGCTAAGGCAAGGGCTCCTCTAGCCAAACGCTAGGGCATCCCTAGACTTGGGCTAGGGCACCCCTAGGCTTAGACTAAGGCTAGGGTTCCCCTAGCCTAAGACTAGGGCACCCCTAGGCTTAGGGTAAGGCAACCCTAGGCTTAGGCTAGGGCACCCCAGGCTTAGGATAGGGCACCCCTAGGCTTAGGCTAAGGCTAGGGCTCCTCTAGCCTAACACTAGGGCATGCCTAGGCTTGGGTTAGGGAACCCCTAGATTTAGGCTAGGGCGCCTGTAGGCTTAGGCTAGAGCACCCCTAGGCTTAGGCTAGGGCACCCCTAGGCCTATGCTAGGACATCCGTAGGCTTAGACTAGAGCACCCCTAGGCTTAGGCTAGGGTACCCCTAGGCTTAGGCTAAGGCTAGGGCTCCCCTAGCCTAAGACTAGGGCACCCTTAGGCTTAGGGTAGGGCAACCCTAGGCTTAGGCTAGGGCACCCCTAGGCTTAGGATAGGGCACCCCTAGGCTTAGGCTAAGGCTAGGGCTCCACTGGACTAAGGCTAGGGCACCCCTAGCCTTACGCTAGCGCACCCCTAGGCTTAGGCTAGGGCACTCCTAGGCTTAGGCTAGGGCACCCGTAGGCTTAGGCTAGGGAACCCCTAAGCTTAGGTAGGGAACCCCTAGGCTTAGGTTAGGGCACCCTTATGCTTAGGCTAGGCACCCCTACACTTAGGCTAGGGCACCCCTAGGCTTAGGCTGGGGCACCCCTAGGCTTAGGGTAAGGCCAGGGCTCCTCTAGCCTAACGCTAGGGCATCCCTAGGTTTCGGCTAGGGCACCCCTAGGCTTAGGCTAGGGCACCCCTAGGCTTAGGCTAGGGAACCCCAAGGCTTAGGCTTAGGCGAGGACTCTTCTAGCCTAAGGCTTGGGTACACCTAGGCTTAGGCTAGGGCACCCCTAGACTTAGGCTAGGGCACCCTTAGGCTTAGGCTACGGCACCACTAGGCTTAGGCTAAGCTAGGGCTCCTCTAGCCTAACGCTAGGGCATCCCTAGTCTTGGGCTAGGGAACCCCTAGGCTTAGGCTAGGGCACCCCTAGGCTTAGGTTAGGGCACCCCAAGGCTTCGGCTAAGGCGAGGACTCTCCTAGCCTAAGGCTAGGGTACACCTAGGCTTAGGCTAGGGCACCCATAGACTAAGGCTAGGGCACCCCTAGGCTTAGGCTAGGGCACCCCTAGGCTTAGGCTAAGGCAAGGGCTCCTCTAGCCTAACGCTAGGGCATCCCTAGACTTGGGCTAGGGCACCCCTAGGCTTAGACTAAGGCTAGGGTTCCCCTAGCCTAAGGCAAGGGCACCGCTAGCCTTAGGCTAGGGCACCCCTAGGCTTAGGCTAGGGCACCCCTAGGCTTAGGATAGGGCACCCCTAAGCTTAGGCTAAGGCTAGGGCTCCACTAGACTAAGGCTAGGGCACCCCTTGCCTTACCTAGGGCACCCCTAGGCTTAGGCTAGCTCACCCCTAGGCTTAGGCTAGGGAAACCCTAGGCTTAGGCTAGGGCACCCCTAGGCTTAGGCTAAGGCTAGGGCTCCCCTAGCCTACGGCTAGGGCACCCCTAGGCTTAGGGTAGGGCACCCCTAGGCTTAGGCTAGGACACCCGTAGGCTTAGGCTAGGGCACCCCTAGGCTTAGGCTAGGGCACCCCTAGGCTTAGGCTAAGGGTAGGGCTCCCTTAGCCTAAGACTAGGGCACCCCTAGGCTTAGGGTAGGGCAACCGTAGGCTTAGGCTAGGGCACCCCTAGGCTTAGGCTAGGGCACCCCATGGCTTAGGATAGGGCACCCCTAGGCTTAGGCTAAAGCTAGGGCTCCACTAGACTAAGGCTAGGGCACCCCTAGCCTTACGCTAGGGCACCCCTAGGCTTAGGCTAGGGCAACCCTAGGTTTATGGTAGGGCACCAATAGGTTTAGGCTAGGGCACCCCTAGGCTTAGGATAGGGCACCCCTAAGCTTAGGCTAAGGTTAGGGCTCCACTAGACTAAGGCTAGGGCACCCCTAGCCTTAGCCTAGGGCACCCCTAGGCTTAGGCTAGCTCACCCTTAGGCTTAGGCTAGGGAACCCCAAGGTTTAGGCTAGGGTACCCCAATGCTTAGGCTAAGGCTAGGGCTCCCCTAGCCTAAGGCTAAGGCAACCCTAGACTTAGGCTAGCTCACCCCTAGGCTTATGCTAGGGAACCCCTAGGTTTAGGCTAGGGCGCCCCAAGGCTTTGGCTAAGGCTAGGGCTCCCCTAGCCTAAGGCTAGGGCAACCCTAGGCTTAGGGTAGGGCACCCCTAGGCTTAGGCTAGGGCAACCCTAGGCTTAGGCTACGGCACCCCATGTCTTAGGATAGGGCACCCCGAGGCTTAGGCTAAGGCTAGGGCTCCACTGGACTAAGACTAGGGCACCCCTAGCCTTACGTTAGGGCACCCGTAGGCTTAGGCTAGGGCACCCGTAGGCTTAGGCTAGGGCACCCCTAAGCTAAGGTAGGGAACCCCTAGGCTTAGGATAGGGCACCCCTTTGCTTAGGCTAGGCACCCCTAGACTCAGGCTAGGGCACCCCTAGGCTTATGCTAGGGCACCCCTAGACTTATGCTAGGGCACCCCTAAGCTTAGGGAAAGGCTAGGGCTCCTCTAGCCTAACGCTAGGGCATCCCTAGGCTTGGGCTAGGGCACCCTAGGCTTGGGCTAGGGCACCCCTAGGCTTGGGCTAGGGCACCCCTAGGCTTAGGTTAGGGCACCCCAAGGCTTCGGCTAAGGCGAGGACTCCCCTAGCCTAAGGCTAGGGTACACCTAGGCTTAGATTGGGCACCCCTTGACTTAGGCTAGGGCACCCCTAGGCTTAGGCTAGGGCACCCCTAGTCTTAGGCTAAGGCTAGGGCTCCTCTAGCCTTAGGCTAGGGGACCCATAGGCTTAGGCTAGGGCACAATAGTCTTAGGATAGGGCACCCCTAAGCTTAGCCTAAGGCTAGGGCTCCACTAGACTAAGGCTAGGGCACCCCTAGCCTTAGGCTAGGGGACCCATAGGCTTAGGGTAGGGCACCCCTAAGCTTGGGCTAGGGAACCCCTAGGCTTAGGTTAGGGCACCCCTAGGCTTAGGCTAAGCTAGGGCTCCTCTAGCCTAACGATAGGCATCCCTAGGCTTGGGCTAGGGCACCCCTAGGCTTAGACAAAGGCTAGGGCTCCCCTAGCCTAAGGCTAGGGCACCCCTAGGCTTAGCATAGGGCACCCCTAAGCTTAGGCTAAGGGTAGGGCTCCACTAAACAAAGGCTAGGGCACCCCTAGCCTTAGCCTAGGGCACCCCTAGGCTTAGGCTAGGTCACCCCTAGGTTTAGGCTAGGGAACCCCTAGTTTTAGGCTAGGGCGCCCCAAGGCTTAGGCTAAGGCTATGGCTCCCCTAGCCTAAGCCTAGGGTACACCTAGGCTTAGATTGGGCACCCCTTGACTTAGGCTAGGGCACCCCTAGGCTTAGGCTAGGGCACCCCTAGTCTTAGGCTAAGGCTAGGGCTCCTCTAGCCTTAGGCTAGGGGACCCATAGGCTTAGGCTAGGGCACAATAGTCTTAGGATAGGGCACCCCTAAGCGTAGCCTAAGGCTAGGGCTCCACTAGACTAAGGCTAGGGCACCCCTAGCCTTAGCCTAGGGCACCCCTAGGCTTAGGCTAGCTCACCCTTAGGCTTAGGCTAGGACACCCCTTAGCTTAGGCTAGGGAACCCCTAGTTTTAGGCTAGGGCGCCCCAAGGCTTAGGCTAAGGCTAGGGCTCCCCTAGCCTAAGGCTAGGGCACCCCTAGGCTTAGGCTAGGGCACCCCTAGGCTTAGGCTAGGGCACCCCTAGGCTTAGGCTAGGGCACCCCTAGGCTTAGGCTAGGGCAACCCTAGGCTTAGGCTAGGCCACACCTAGGCTTAGGCTAGGGCACCCCATGGCTTAGGATAGGTCACTCCTAGGCTTAGGCTAGGGCGAGGGCTCCACTAGACTAAGGCTAGGGCACCCCTAGCCTTAGGCTAGGGCACCCCTAGGCTTAGGCTAGGGCACCCCTAGACTTAGGCTAGGACACCCGTAGCCTTAGGCTAGGGCACCCCTAGGCTTAGGCTAGGGCACCCCTAGGCTTAGGCTAGGGCAACCCTAGGCTTAGGCTAGGCCACACCTAGGCTTAGGCTAGGGCACCCCATGGCTTAGGATAGGGCACCCCTAGGCTTCGGCTAGGGCGAGGGCTCCACTAGACTAAGTCTATGGCACCCCTAGCCTTAGGCTAGGGCACCCCTAGTCTTAGGCTAGGGCACCCCAAGGCTTCGGCTAAGGCGAGGACTCCCCTAGCCTAAGGCTAGGGTACACCTAGCTTTAGGCTAGGGCACCCCTTGACTTAGGCTAGGGCACCCCTAGGCTTAGGCTAGGGCACCCCTAGGCTTAGGCTAAGGCTAGGGCTCCTCTAGCCTAAGGCTAGGGCACCCCTAGCCTTAGGCTAGGGGACCCATAGGCTTAGGGTAGGGCACCCCTAGGCTTAGGTAGGGCACCCCTAGGCTTGGGCTAGGGCACCGCTAGGCTTAGGCTAGGGCACCCCTAGGCTTAGGCTAAGCTAGGGCTCCTCTAGCCTAATGATAGGCATCCCTAGGCTTGGGCTAGGGCACCCCTTGGCTTAGACTAAGGCTAGGGCTCCCCTAGCCTAAGGCTAGGGCACCCCTAGGCTTAGGCTAGGGCACCCCTAGGCTTAGAATAGGGCACCCCTAAGCTTAGGCTAAGGCTAGGGCTCCACTAAACTAAGGCTAGGGCTCCCCTAGCCTAAGGCTAGGGCACCCCTAGGCTTAGGCTAGGCAACCCCTAGGCTTAGGCTAGGCAACCCCTAGGCTTAGGCTAGGACACCCGTAGGCTTAGGCTAGGGCACCCGTAGGATTAGGCTAGGGCACCCCTAGGCTTAGGCTAGGGCACCCCTAGGCTTAGGCTAAGGCTAGGGCTCCCCTAGCCTAAGGCTAGGGCACCCCTAGGCTTAGGCTAGGGCAACCTAAGGCTTAGGATAGGGCACCCCTAGGCTTTGGCTAGGGCGAGGGCTCCACTAGACTAAGGCTAGGGCACCCCTACTCTTAGGCTAGGGCACCCCTAGGCTTAGGCTAGGGCAACCCTAGGCTTATGCTAGGGCACCCCTAGGCTTAGGCTAGGGCACCCCTAGGCTTAAGCTAAGGCTAGGGCTCCTCTAGCCAAAGGCTAGGGTACCCCAAGGCTTAGGCTAGGGCACCCCTAGACTTAGGCTAGGGCACCCCTAGGCTTAGGCTAAGGCTAGGGCTCCTCTCGCATAACGCTAGGGCATCCCTAGGCTTGGGCTAGGGCACCCCTAGGCTTAGGCTAGGGCACCGCTAGGCTTAGGCTAGGACACCCCTAGGCTTACGCTAGGGCACCCCTAGGCTTAGGCTAGGGCACCCCTAGGCTTAGGCTAGGGCACCGCTAGGCTTAGGCTAGGACACCACTAGGCTTAGGCTAGGGCACCCCTAGGCTTAGGTTAGGGCAGCCCTAGGCTTAGGCTAGGGCACCCCTAGGCTTAGGCTTGGGCACCCGTACGCTTAGGCTAGGGCACCCCTAGGCTTAGGCTAGGGCACCCCTAGACTTAGGCTAGGGCACCCCTAGGCTTAGGCTAGGGCACCCCTAGTCTTAGGCTAAGGCACCCCTATGCTTAGGCTAGGCACCCGTAGACTTAAGCTAGGGCACCCCTAGGCTTAGGCTGGGGCACCCCTAGGCTTAGGCTAAGGCTAGGGCTCCCCTAGCCTAAGGCTAGGGTACCCCTAGGCTTAAGCTAGGGCACCCCTAGGCTTAGGCTAGGGCACCCCTAGGCTTAGGGTAAGGCTAGGGCTCCTCTAGCCTAACGCTAGGGCATCCCTAGGCTTTGGCTAGGGCACCCCTAGGCTTAGGCTAGGACATCCATAGGCTTAGACTAGAGCACCCCTAGGCTTAGGCTAGGGCACCCCTAGGCTTAGGCTAAGGCTAGGGCTCCCCTAGTCTAAGACTAGGGCACCCCTAGGCTTAGGGTAGGGCAACCCTAGGCTTAGGCTAGGGCACCCCTAGGCATAGGATAGGGCACCCCTAGGCTTAGGCTAAGGCTAGGGCTCCACTGGACTAAGGCTAGGGCACCCCTAGCCTTACGCTAGCGCACCCCTAGGCTTAGACTAGGGCAACACTAGGCTTAGGCTAGGGCAGCACTATGCTTACGCTAGAGCACCACTAGGCTCAGGCTAGGGCACCCCTAGGTTTAAGCTAAGGCTAGGGCTCCCCTAGCCTAAGGCTAGGGCACCCCTAGGCTTAGGCTAGGGCACCCGTAGGCTTAGGCTAGGGAACCCCTAAGCTTAGGTAGGGAACCCCTAGGCTTAGGTTAGGGCACCCTTATGCTTAGGCTAGGCACCCCTACACTTACGCTAGGGCACCCCTAGGCTTAGGCTGGGGCACCCCTAGGCTTAGGGTAAGGCCAGGGCTCCTCTATCCTAACGCTAGGGCATCCCTAGGCTTCGGCTAGGGCACCCCTAGGCTTATGCTAGGGCACCCCTAGGCTTAGGCTAGGGAACCCCAAGGCTTAGGCTTAGGCGAGGACTCTCCTAGCCTAAGGCTTGGGTACACCTAAGCTTAGGCTAGGGCACCCCTAGACTTAGGCTAGGGCACCCTTAGGCTTAGGCTAGGGCACCCCTAGGCTTAGGCTAAGCTAGGGCTCCTCTAGCCTAACGCTAGGGCATCCCTAGTCTTGGGCTAGGGAACCCCTAGGCTTAGGCTAGGGCACCCCTAGGCTTAGGTTAGGGCACCCCAAGGCTTCGGCTAAGGCGAGGACTCCCCTAGCCTAAGGCTAGGGTACACCTAGGCTTAGGCTAGGGCACCCATAGACTAAGGCTAGGGCACCCCTAGGCTTAGGCTAGGGCACCCCTAGGTTTAGGCTAAGGCAAGGGCTCCTCTAGCCTAACGCTAGGGCATCCCTAGACTTGGGCTAGGGCACCCCTAGGCTTAGGCTAAGGCTAGGGCTCCCCTAGCCTAAGGCAAGGGCACCGCTAGCCTTAGGCTAGGGCACCCCTAGGCTTAGGCTAGGGCACCCCTAGGCTTAGGATAGGGCACCCCTAAGCTTAGGCTAAGGCTAGGGCTCCACTAGACAAAGGCTAGGGCACCCCTTGCCTTACCTAGGGCACCCCTAGGCTTAGGCTAGCTCACCCCTAGTCTTAGGCTAGGGAAACCCTAGGTTTAGACTAGGGTGCCCCTAGGCTTAGGCTAAGGCTAGGGCTCCCCTAGCCTACGGCTAGGGCACCCCTAGGCTTAGGGTAGGGCACCCCTAGGCTTAGGCTAGGACACCCGTAGGCTTAGGCTAGGGCACCCCTAGGCTTAGGCTAGGGTACCCCTAGGCTTAGGCTAAGGGTAGGGCTCCCCTAGCCTAAGACTAGGGCACCCCTAGGCTTAGGGTAGGGCAACCGTAGGCTTAGGCTAGGGCACCCCTAGGCTTAGGCTAGGGCACCCCATGGCTTAGGATAGGGCACCCCTAGGCTTAGGCTAAGGCTAGGGCTCCACTGGACTAAGGCTAGGGCACCCCTAGCCTTAGGCTAGCGCACCCCTAGGCTTAGACTAGGGCAACACTAGGCTTAGGCTAGGGCAGCACTATGCTTACGCTAGAGCACCCCTAGGCTCAGGCTAGGGCACCCCTAGGTTTAGGCTAAGGCTAGGGCTCCCCTAGCCTAAGGCTAGGGCACCCCTAGGCTTAGGCTAGGGCACCCGTAGGCTTAGGCTAGGGAACCCCTAAGCTTAGGTAGGGAACCCCTAGGCTCAGGTTAGGGCACCCTTATACTTAGGCCAGGCACCCCTACACTTAGGCCAGGGCACCCCTAGGCTTAGGCTGGGGCACCCCTAGGCTTAGGGTTAGGCCAGGGCTCCTCTAGCCTAACGCTAGGGCATCCCTAGGCTTCGGCTAGGGCACCCCTAGGCTTAGGCCAGGGCACCCCTAGGCTTAGGCTGAGGAACCCCAAGGCTTAGGCTTAGGCGAGGACTCTCCTAGCCTAAGGCTTGGGTACACATAGGCTTAGGCTAGGGCACCGTAGACTTAGGCTAGGGCACCCTTAGGCTTAGGCTAGGGCACCCCTAGGCTTAGGCTAAGCTAGGGCTCCTCTAGCCTAACGCTAGGGCATCCCTAGTCTTGGGCTAGGGAACCGCTAGGCTTAGGCTAGGGCACCCCTAGGCTTAGGTTAGGGCACCCCAAGGCTTTGGCTAAGGCGAGGACTCCCCTAGCCTAAGGCTAGGGTACACCTAGGCTTAGGCTAGGGCACCCATAGACTAAGGCTAGGGCACCCCTAGGCTTAGGCTAGGGCACCCCTAGGCTTAGGCTAAGGCAAGGGCTCCTCTAGCCTAACGCTAGGGCATCCCTAGACTTGGGCTAGGGCACCCCTTGGCTTAGGCTAAGGCTAGGGCTCCCCTAGCCTAAGGCAAGGGCACCGCTAGCCTTAGGCTAGGGCACCCCTATGCTTAGGATAGGGCACCCCTAAGCTTAGGCTAAGGCTAGGGCTCCACTTGACTAAGGCTAGGGCACCCCTTGCCTTACCTAGGGCACCCCTAGGCTTAGGCTAGCTCACCCCTAGGCTTAGGCTAGGGAAACCCTAGGTTTAGACTAGGGTGCCCCAAGGCTTAGGCTAAGGCTAGGGCTCCCCTAGCCTACGGCTAGGGCACCCCTAGGCTTAGGGTTGGGCACCCCTAGGCTTAGGCTAGGACACCCGTAGGCTTAGGCTAGGGCACCCCTAGGCTTAGGCTAAGGGTAGGGCTCCCTTAGCCTAAGACTAGGGCACCCCTAGGCTTAGGGCAGGGCAACCGTAGGCTTAGGCTAGGGCACCCCTAGGCTTAGGCTAGGGCACCCCATGGCTTTGGATAGGGCACCCCTAGGCATAGGCTAAGGCTAGGGCTCCACTAGACTAAGGCTAGGGCACCCCTAGGCTTAGGCTAGGGCAACCCTAGGTTTATGGTAGGGCACCAATAGGTTTAGGCTAGGGCACCCCTAGGCTTAGGATAGGGCACCCCTAAGCTTAGGCTAAGGTTAGGGCTCCACTAGACTAAGGCTAGGGCACCCCTAGCCTTAGCCTAGGGCACCCCTAGGCTTAGGCTAGCTCACCCCTAGGCTTAGGCTAGGGAACCCCAAGGTTTAGGCAAGGGCACCCCAAAGCTTAGGCTAAGGCTTGGGCTCCCCTAGCCTAAGGCTAGGGTCCCCTAGTCTAAGGCTGGGGCACCCCTAGGTTTAGGCTAGGGCACCCCTAGGCTTGGGCTAGGCAACCCATAGTCTTAGGCTAGGGCACCCCAAAGCTTAGGCTAGGGCACCCCTAGGTTTAGGCTAAGGCTAGGGCTCCCCTAGCCTAACCCTAGGGCACCCCTAGGCTTAGGCTAGGGCACCCCTAGGCTTAGACTAGGGCACCCCTAAGCTTAGGCTAGGGCACCCCTAGACTTAGGTTAGGGCACCCCTAGGCTTTTGCTAGGTCACCCCTAGGCTTAGGCTAGGGAACCCCTAGGCTTAGGCTAGGGCACCCCAAGGCTCAGGCTAAGGCTAGGGCTCCCCTAGCCTAAGGCTAGGGCACCCCTAGGCTTAGGCTAGGGCACCCCTAGGCTTAGGCTTGGACACCCGTAGGCTTAAGCTAGGGCACCCCTAGGCTTAGGCTAGGGCACCCCTAGGCTTAGGCTAGGGCACCCCTAGGATTAGGCTAGGGCACCCCATGGCTTAGGATAGGGCACCTCTAGGCTTAGGCTAAGGCGAGGACTCCACAAGACTAAGGCTAGGGCACCCCTAGCCTTAGGCTAGGGCACCCCTAGGCTTAGGCTAGGGTACCCCAAGGCTTAGGCTAGGGCACTCCTAGACTTAGGCTAGGGCACCCCAATGCTTAGGCTAAGGCTAGGGCTCCTCTAGCCTATCGTTAGGGCATCCCTAGGCTTGGGCTAGGGCACCCCTAGGCTTAGGCTAGGGCACCCCTAGGCTTAGGCTAGTTCACCCCAAGGCTTCGGCTAAGGCGAGGACTCCCCTATCCAAAGGCTAGGGTACCCCTAGGCTTAGGCTAGGGCAACCCTAGACTTAGGCTAGAGCACCCCTAGGCTTAGGATAGGACACCCCTAGACTTAGGATAGGGCACCCCTATGCTTAGGCTCAGGCTAGGGCTCCTCTAGCCTAACGCTAGGGCACCCCTAGGCTTGGGATACGGCACTCCTAGGCTTAGGCTGGGGCACCCATAGGTTTATGCAAGGGCACCCCTAGGCTTAGGCAAGGGAACCCCTAGGCTTAGGCTAGGGCACCACTACGCTTAGGCTAGATCACCCCTAGGCTTAGGCTAGGGCACCCCTAGGCTTAGGCTAGGGCAACCCTAGGCTTAGGCTAAGGCTAGGGCTTCCCTAGCCTAAGGTTAGGGCACCCCTAGGCTTAGGCTAGGGCACCCGTAGGCTTAGGCTAGTGCACCCCTAGGCTTAGGTAGGGAGCCGGTAGGCTTAGGTTAGGGCACCCCTATGCTTAGGCTAGGGCACCCCTACACTTAGGCTAGGGCACCCCTAGGCTTAGGATAGGGCACCCCTAAGCTTAGGCTAAGGCTAGGGCTCCACTATACTAAGGCTAGGGCACCCCTTGCCTTACCTAGGGCACCCCTAGGCTTAAGCTAGCTCACCCCTAGGCTTAGGCTAGGGAAACCCTAGGTTTAGACTAGGGTGCCCCAAGGCTTAGGCTAAGGCTAGGGCTCCCCTAGCCTACGGCTAGGGCACCCCTAGGCTTAGGGTAGGGCACCCCTAGGCTTAGGCTAGGACACCCGTAGGCTTAGGCTAGGGCACACCTAGGCTTAGGCTAGGGCACCCCTAGGCTTAGGCTAGGGCACCCTTAGGCTTCGGCTAGGGCAGCGCTAGGCTTTGGCTAGGGCACCCCTAGGCTTAGGCTAAGGCTAGGGCATCCCTAACCTAAGGCTAGGGCACCTCTAGGCTTAGGCTTGGGCACACGTAGGCTTAGGCTAGGGCACCCCTTGTCTTAGGTAGGGAACCCCTAGGCTTAGGTTAGGGCACCCCTATGCTTAGGCTAGGCACCCCTAGACTTAGGCTAGGGCACCCCTATGCTTAGGCTAGGCACCCCTAGACTTAGGCTAGGGCACCCCTAGGCTTAGGCTGGGGCACCCCTAGGCTTAGGCTAAGGCTAGGGCTCCCCTAGCCTAAGGCTAGGGTACCCCTAGGCTTAAGCTAGGGCACCCCTAGGCTTAGGCAAGGTACCCCTTAGCGTAGGCTAGGGCACCCCTAGGCTTAGGGTAAGGCTAGGGCTCCTCTAGCCTAACGCTAGGGCATCCCTAGGCTTGGGCTAGGGCACCCCTAGTCTTAGGCTAGGGCACCCCTAGGCTTGGGATATGGCACCCCAAGTCTTCGGCTAAGGCGAGGACTCCCCTAGCCTAAGGCTAGGGTACACCTAGGCTTAGGATAGGGCACCCCTAGACTTAGGTTAGGGCACCCCTAGACTGAGGCTAGGGCACCCCTAGGCTTAGGCTATTGCTAGGGCTCCTGTAGCCTAACACTATGGCATGCCTAGGCTTGGGCTAGGGCACCCCTAGGCTTAGACTACGGCTAGGGCACCCCTAGGCTTAGGATAGGGCACTCTTAAGCGTAGGCTAAGGCTAGGGCTCCACTAGACTAAGGCTAGGGCACCCCTAGCCTTAGCCTAGGGCACCCCTGGATTTAGGCTAGGGAACCCCTAGGTTTAGGCTAGGGCGCCCCAAGGCTTAGGCTAAGGCTAGGGCTCCCCTAGCCTAAGGCTAGGGCAACCCTAGGCTTAGGGTAGGGCACCCCTAGGCTTAGGCTAGGACACCCGTAGGCTTAGGCTAGGGCACCGCTAGGCTTAGGCTAGGACACCCGTAGGCTTAGGCTAGGGCACCCCTAGGCTTAGGATAGGGCACCCCTAGGCTCAGGCTAAGGATAGGGCTCCACTGGACTAAGGCTAGGGCACCCCTAGCCTTACGCTAGCGCACCCCTAGGCTTAGGCTAGGTAAACCCTAGGCTTAGGCTAGGGCACCCCTATGCTTACGCTAGGGCACCCCTAGGCTCAGGCTAGGGCACCCCTAGGTTTAGGCTAATGCTAGGCCTCCCCTAGCCTAAGGCTAGGGCACCCCTAGGCTTAGGCTAGGGCACCCGTAGGCTTAGGCTAGGGAACCCCTAGGCTTAGGTAGGGAACCCCTAGGCTTAGGTTAGGGCACCCCTATGCTTAGGCTAAGCACCCCAAGACTTAGGCTAGGGCACCCCTAGGCTTAGGCTGGGGCACCCCTAGGCTTAGGGTAAGGCCAGGGCTCCTCTAGCCTAACGCTAGGGCATCCCTAGGCTTCGGGTTGGGCACCCCTAGGCTTATGCTAGGGCACCCCTAGGCTTAGGCTAGGGCACCCCAAGGCTTAGGCTGAGGCGAGGACCCTCCTAGCCTAAGGCTTGGGTACACCTAGGCTTAGGCTAGGGCACCCCTAGACTTAGGCTAGGGCACCCTTAGGCTTAGGCTAGGGCACCCCTAGGCATAGGCTAAGCTAGGGCTCCTCTAGCCTAACGCTAGGGCATCCCTAAGCTTGGGCTAAGGCACCCCATAGGCTTAGTGTAAGGCTAGGGCTCCACTAGACTAAGGCTCGGGCACCCCTAGCCTTAGCCTAGGGCACCCGTAGGCTTAGGCTAGGGAACCCCTAGGTTTAAGCTAGGGCGCCCCAAGGCTTAGGCTAAGGCTAGGGCTCCCCTAGCCTAAGGCTAGGGCACCCCTAGGCTTAGGCTAGGGCACTCCTAGGCTTAGGCTAGGGCACCCCTAAGCTTAGGCTAGGGCACCCCTAGGCTTAGGCTAGGGCACCCCTAGGCTTAGGCTAGGGCACCCCTAGGCTTAGGCAAGGGCAGCCCTAGGCTTAGGCTAGGGCAGCCCTAGGATTAGGCTAGGGCACCCCTAGGCTTAGGCTAGGGCACTCCTAGGCTTAGGCTAGGACACCCGGAGGCTTAGGCTAGGGCACCCCTAGGCTTAGGCTAGGGCAGCCCTAGGCTTAGGCTAAGGCTAGGGCTCCCCTAGCCTAAGACTAGGGCACCCCTAGGCTTAGGGTTGGGCAACCGTAGGCTTAGGCTAGGGCACCCCTAGGCTTAGGTTAAGGCACCCCATGGCTTAGGATAGGGCACCCCTAGGCTTAGGCTAAGGCTAGGGCTCCATTAGACTAAGGCTAGGGCACCCCTAGCCTTACGCTAGGGCACCCGTAGGCTTAGGCTAGTGCACCCCTAGGCTTAGGTAGGGAACCCGTAGGCTTAGGTTAGGGCACCCTTATGCTTAGACTAGGGCACCCCTACACTTAGGCTAGGGCACCCCTAGGCTTAGGCTGGGGCACACCTAGGCTTAGGCTAAGGCTAGGGCTCCCCTAGCCTAAGGCTTGTGTACCCCTACGCTTAGGCTAGGGCACCCCTAGGCTTAGGCTAGGGCACCCCTAAGCTTAGGCTAGGCACCCCTAGACTTAGGCTAGGGCACCCCTAGGCTTAGGCTGGGGCACCCCTAGGCTTAGGGTAAGGCTAGGGCTCCCCTAGCCTAAGGCTAGGGTACCCCAAGGCTTAAGCTAGGGCACCCCTAGGCTTAGGCTAGGGCACCCCTAGGCTTAGGCTGGGGCACCCCTAGGCTTAGGCTAAGGCTAGGGCTCCTCTAGCCTAACGCTAGGGCATCCCTAGGCGTGGGCTAGGTCACCCCTAGTCTTAGGCTAGGGCACCCCTAGGCATGGGCTATGGCACCCCAAGGCTTCGGCTAAGGCGAGGACTCCCCTAGCCTAAGGCTAGGGTACACCTAGGCTTAGGCTAGGGCACCCCTAGACTTAGGTTAGGGCACCCCTAGGCTGAGGCTAGGGCACCCCTAGGCTTAGGCTAAGGCTAGGGCTCCTCTAGCCTAACACTAGGGCATGCCTAGGCTTGGGCTAGGGCACCCCTAGGCTTAGACTACGGCTAGGGCACCCCTAGCCTTAGCCTAGGCCACCCCTGGGCTTAGACTAGGGAACCCCTAGATTTAGGCTAGGGCGCCCCAAGGCTTAGGCTAAGGCTAGGGCTCCCCTAGCCTAAGGCTAGGGCAACCCTAGGCTTAGGGTAGGGCACCCCTAGGCTTAGGCTAGGACACCCGTAGGCTTAGGCTAGGGCACCGCTAGGCTTAGGCTAGGGCACCCCTAGGCTTAATCTAAGGCTAGGGCTCCCCTAGCCTAAGACTAGGGCACCCCTAGGCTTAGGATAGGGCAACCCTAGGCTTAAGCTAGGGCACCCCTAGGCTTAGGATAGGGCACCCCTAGGCTCAGGCTAAGGATAGGGCTCCACTGGACTAAGGCTAGGGCACCCCTAGCCTTACGCTAGAGCACCCCTAGGCTTAGGCTAGGGCAACCCAAGGCTTAGGCTAGGGCACCCCTATGCTTACGCTAGGGCACCCCTTGGCTCAGGCTAGGGCACCCCTAGGTTTAGGCTAATGCTAGGGCTACCCTAGCCTAAGGCTAGGGCACCCCTAGGCTTAGGCTAGGGCACCCGCAGGCTTAGGCTAGGGAACCCCTAGGCTTAGGTAGGGAACCCCTAGGCTTAGGTTAGGGCACCCCTATGCTTAGGCTAGGCACCCCTAGACTTAGGCTAGGGTACCCCTAGGCTTAGGCTGGGGCACCCCTAGGCTTAGGGTAAGGCCAGGGCTCCTCTAGCCTAACGCTAGGGCATCCATAGGTTTCGGCTAGGGCACCCCTAGGCTTAGGCTAGGGCACCCCAAGTTTAGGCTAGGGCACCCCAAGGCTTAGGCTGAGGCGAGGACTCTCCTAGCCTAAGGCTTGGGTACACCTAGGCTTAGGCTAGGGCACCCCTAGACTTAGGCTAGGGCACCCTTAGGCTTAGGCTAGGGCACCCCTAGGCTTAGGCTAAGCTAGGGCTCCTCTAGCCTAACGCTAGGGCATCCCTAAGCTTGGGCTAAGGCACCCCCTAGGCTTAGTGTAAGGCTAGGGCTCCACTAGACTAAGGCTTGGGCACCCCTAGCCTTAGCCTAGGGCACCCCTAGGCTTAGGCTAGGTCACCCCTAGGCTTAGGCTAGGGAACCCCTAGGTTTAAACTAGGGCGCCCCAAGGCTTAGGGTAAGCCTAGGGCTCCCCTAGCCTAAGGCTAGGGCACCCCTAGGCTTAGGCTAGGGCACTCCTAGGCTTAGGCTAGGGCACCCCTAGGTTTAGGCTAGGGCACCCCTAGGCTGAGGCTAGGGCACCCCTAGGCTTAGGCTAGGGCACCCCTAGGCCTAGGCAAGGGCAGCCCTAGGCTTAGGCTAGGGCAGCCCTAGGATTAGGCTAGGGCACCCCTAGGCTTAGGGTAGGGCACCCCTAGGCTTAGGCTAGGACACCCGTAGGCTTAGGCTAGGGCACCGCTAGGCTTAGGCTTGGGCACCCCTAGGCTTAGGCTAAGGCTAGGGCTCCCCTAGCCAAAGACTAGGGCACCCCTAGGCTTAGGGTAGGGCAACCGTAGGCTTAGGCTAGGGCACCCCTAGGCTTACGCTAGGGCACCCCTAGGCTTAGGCTAGGGAACCCCTAGGTTTAAGCTAGGGCACCCCAAAGCTTAGGCTAAGGCAAGGGCTCCCCTAGCCTAAGGCTAGGGCACCCCTAGTCTTAGGCTAGGGCACCCCTAGGCTTAGGCTAGGACACCCCTAGGCTTAGGCTAAGGCTAGGGCTCCCCTAGCCTAAGGCTAGGGCACTCCTAATCTTAGGCTAGGGCACCCCTAGGCTTAGGCTAGGGAACCCCTAGGCTTAGGCTAAGGCTAGGGCTCCTCTAGCCTAACGCTAAGGCATCCCTAGACTTGGGCTAGGGCACCCCTAGGCTTAGACTAAGGCTAGGGCTCCCCTAGCCTAAGGCAAGGGCACCGCTAGCCTTAGGCTAGGGCACCCCTAGGCTTAGGCTTGGGCACCCCTAGGCTTAGGATAGGGCACCCCTAAGCTTAGGCTAAGGCTAGGGCTCCACTAGACTAAGTCTAGGGCACCCCTAGCCTTAGCCTAGGGCACCCCTAGGCTTAGGCTAGCTCACCCCTAGGCTTAGGCTAGGGAACCCCTAGGTTTAGACTAGGGCGCTCCTAGGCTTAGGCTAAGGCTAGGGCTCCCCTAGCCTAAGGCTAGGGCACCCCTAGGCTTAGGCTAGGGCACCCCTAGGCTTAGGCTAGGGCACCCCTAGGCTTAGGCTAATGCTAGGGCTCCCCTAGCCTAAGACTAGGGCATCCCTAGGCTTAGGGTAGGGCAACCGTAGGCTTAGGCTAGGGCACCCCTAGGCTTAGGCTAGGGCACCCCATGGCTTAGGATAGGGCACCCCTAGGCTTAGGCTAAGGCTAGGGCTACACTAGACTAAGACTAGGGCCCCTAGCCTTAGCCTAGGGCACCCCTAGGCTTAGGCTAGCTCACCCCTAGGCTTAGGCTAGGGAACCACAAGGTTTAGGCTAGGGTGCCCCTAGGCTTAGGCTAAGGCTAGTGCTCCCCTAGCCTAAGGCTTGGGTCCCCTAGTCTAAGGCTAGGGCACCCCCAGGCTTAGGCTAGGGCACCCCTAGGCTTAGGCTAAGGCTAGGGCTCCCCTAGCCTAAGGCTAGGGCACCCTAGGCTTAGGGTAGGGCATCCCTAGGCTTAGGCTAGGGCACCCCTAGGCTTAGGTTAAGGCACCCCATGGCTTAGGATAGGGCACCCCTAGGCTTAGGCTAAGGCTAGGGTTCTACTAGACTAAGGCTAGGGCACCCCTAGCCATACGCTAGGGCACCTCTAGGCTTATGCTAGGGCAACCCTAGGCTTATGCTAGGGCACCCCTAGGCTTATGCTAGGGCAACCCTAGGCTTATGCTAGGGCACCCCTAGGTTTAGGCTAGGGCAGCCCTAGGCATAGGCTAGGACACCGCTAGGCTTAGGTTAAGGCTAGGGCTCCCCTTGCCTAACCCTAGGGCACCCCTAGGCTTAGGCTAGGGCACCCCTAGGCTTAGACAAGGGCACCCCTAAGCTTACGCTAAGACTAGGGCTCCCTTAGCCTAAGGCTAGGTCACCCCTAGGTTTAGGCTAGGCCACCCCTAGGCGTAGGCTAGGGCACCACTACACTTAGGCTAAGGCTAGGGTTCAGCTAGCCTAAGGCTTGGGTACACCTAGGCTTAAGGTAGGGCACCCCTAGGCTTAGGCTAGGGAACCCCTAGGCTTAGGCTAGGGCACCCCTAGGCTTAGGCTAGGGCACCTATAGGCTTAGGCTCGGGCACCCCTAGGCTTAGGTTAGGGCACCCCAAGGCTTAGGCTAGGGAACCCCTAGGTTTAAACTAGGGCGCCCCAAAGGTTAGGCTAAGCCTAGGGCTCCCCTAGCCTAAGGCTAGGGCACCCCTAGGCTTAGGCTAGGGCACTCCTAGGCTTATGCTAGGGCACCCCTAGGTTTAGGCTAGGGCACCCCTAGGCTGAGGCTAGGGCACCCCTAGGCTTAGGCTAGGGCACCCCTAGGCTTAGGCAAGGGCAGCCCTAGGCTTAGGCTAGGGCACCCCTAGGCTTACGCTAGGGCACCCGTCGGCTATTGCTAGGGCACCCCTAGGCTTAGGGTAGGGCACCCCTAGGCTTAGGCTAGGACACCCGTAGGCTTAGGCTAGGGCACCGCTAGGCTTAGGCTTGGGCACCCGTAGGTTTGGCTAAGGCTAGGGCTCCCCTAGCCAAAGACTTGGGCACCCCTAGGCTTAGGGTAGGGCAACCGTAGCCTTAGGCGAGGGCACCCCTAGGCTTACGCTAGGGCACCCCTAGGCTTAGGCTAGGGAACCCCTAGGTTTAAGCTAGGGCACCCCAAGGCTTAGGCTAAGGCAAGGGCTCCCCTAGCCTAAGGCTAGGGCACCCCTAGTCTTAGGCTAGGGCACCCCTAGGCTTAGGCTAGGACACCCCTAGGCTTAGGCTAAGGCTACGGCTCCCCTAGCCTAAGGCTAGGGCACTCCTAAGCTTAGGCTAGGGCAACACTAGGCTTAGGCTAGGGCACCCCTAGGCTTAGGCTAAGGCTAGGGCTCCTCTAGCCTAACGCTAGGGCATCCCTAGACTTGGGCTAGGGCACCCCTAGGCTTAGACTAAGGCTAGGGCTCCCCTAGCCTAAGGCAAGGGCACCGCTAGCCTTAGGCTAGGGCACCCCTAGGCTTAGGCTAGGGCACCCCTCGGCTTAGGATAGGGCACCCCTAAGCTTAGGCTAAGGCTAGGGCTCCACTAGACTAAGGCTAGGGCACCCCTAGCCTTAGCCTAGGGCACCCCTAGGCTTAGGCTAGCTCACCCCTAGGCTTAGGCTAGGGAACCCCTAGGTTTAGACTAGGGCGCTCCTAGGCTTAGGCTAAGGCTAGGGCTCCCCTAGCCTAAGGCTAGGGCACCCCTAGGCTTAGGCTAGGGCACCCCTAGGCTTAGGCTAGGGCACCCCTAGGCTTAGGCTAATGCTAGGGCTCCCCTAGCCTAAGACTAGGGCACCCCTAGGCTTAGGGTAGGGCAACTGTAGGCTTAGGCTAGGGCACCCCTAGGCTTAGGCTAGGGCACCCCATGGCTTAGGATAGGGCACCCCTAGGCTTAGGCTAAGGCTAGGGCTCCACTAGACTAAGACTAGGGCCCCTAGCTTTAGCCTAGGGCACCCCTAGGCTTAGGCTAGCTCACCCCTAGGCTTAGGCTAGGGAACCACAAGGTTTAGGCTAGGGCGCCCCTAGGCTTAGGCTAAGGCTAGGGCTCCCCTAGCCTAAGGCTTGGGTCCCCTAGTCTAAGGCTAGGGCACCCCCAGGCTTAGGCTAGGGCACCCCTAGGCTTGGGCTAAGGATAGGGCTCCCCTAGCCTAAGGCTAGGGCACCGTAGGCTTAGGGTAGGGCATCCCTAGGCTTAGGCTAGGGCACCCCTAGGCTTAGGTTAAGGCACCCCATGGCTTAGGATAGGGCACCTCTAGGCTTAGGCTAAGGCTAGCGTTCTACTAGACTAAGGCTAGGGCACCCCTAGCCATACGCTAGGGCACCTCTAGGCTTATGCTAGGGCAACCCTAGGCTTATGCTAGGGCACCCCTAGGCTTATGCTAGGGCAACCCTAGGCTTATGCTAGGGCACCCCTAGGTTTAGGCTAGGGCAGCCCTAGGCATAGGCTAGGACACCGCTAGGCTTAGTTTAAGGCTAGGGCTCCCCTTGCCTAACCCTAGGACACCCCTAGGCTTAGGCTAGGGCACCCCTAGGCTTAGACTAGGGCACCCCTAAGCTTACGCTAAGACTAGGGCTCCCTTAGCCTAAGGCTAGGTCACCCCTAGACTTAGGCTAGGGCACCCCTAGGCGTAGGCTAGGGCACCACTACACTTAGGCTAAGGCTAGGGTTCAGCTAGCCTAAGGCTTGGGTACACCTAGGCTTAGGGTAGGGCACCCCTAGGCTTAGGCTAGGGAACCCCTAGGCATAGGCCAGGGCACCCCTAGGCTTAGGCTAGGGCACCTATAGGCTTAGGCTCGGGCACCCCTAGGCTTAGGCTAGGGCACCCCTAGGCTTAGGCTAAGGCTAGGACACCTATAGGCTTAGGCTCGGGCACCCCTAGGCTTAGTGTAGGGCACCCCTGGCTTAGGCTAGGCCACCCCTAGGCTTACGCTAGGGCACCCCTAAGCTTAGGCTAGGGCACCGCTAGTCTTTGGCTAGGGAACCCCTAGGGTTGGGCTAAGGCTAGGGCTCCCCTAGCCTAAGGCTAGGGCACCCCTAGGCTTAGGCTAGGGCACATCTAGGCTTAGGCTAGGGCACCACTAGGCTTAGGCTAAGGCTAGGGCTCCACTAGACTAAGGCTAGGGCACCCCTAGGCTTAGGCTAGGGCACCCCTAGGCTTAGGCTAGGGCACCCCTAGGCTTAGGCTAGGGCACCCCTAGGCTTAGGCTAGGGCACCCCTAGGCTTAGGCAAGGGCAGCCCTAGGCTTAGGCTAGGGCAGCCCTAGGATTAGGCTAGGGCACCCCTAGGCTTAGGCTAGGGCACTCCTAGGCTTAGGCTAGGACACCCGGAGGCTTAGGCTAGGGCACCCCTAGGCTTAGGCTAGGGCAGCCCTAGGCTTAGGCTAAGGCTAGGGCTCCCCTAGCCTAAGACTAGGGCACCCCTAGGCTTAGGGTTGGGCAACCGTAGGCTTAGGCTAGGGCACCCCTAGGCTTAGGCTAAGGCACCCCATGGCTTAGGATAGGGCACCCCTAGGCTTAGGCTAAGGCTAGGGCTCCATTAGACTAAGGCTAGGGCACCCCTAGCCTTACGCTAGGGCACCCGTAGGCTTAGGCTAGTGCACCCCTAGGCTTAGGTAGGGAACCCGTAGGCTTAGGTTAGGGCACCCTTATGCTTAGGCTAGGGCACCCCTACACTTAGGCTAGGGCACCCCTAGGCTTAGGCTGGGGCACACTTAGGCTTAGGCTAAGGCTAGGGCTCCCCTAGCCTAAGGCTTGTGTACCCCTACGCTTAGGCTAGGGCACCCCTAGGCTTAGGCTAGGGCACCCCTAGGCTTAGGCTAGGCACCCCTAGACTTAGGCTAGGGCACCCCTAGGCTTAGGCTGGGGCACCCCTAGGCTTAGGGTAAGGCTAGGGCTCCCCTAGCCTAAGGCTAGGGTACCCCAAGGCTTAAGCTAGGGCACCCCTAGGCTTAGGCTAGGGCACCCCTTGGCTTAGGCTAGGGCACCCCTAGGCTTAGGGTAAGGCTCGGGCTCCTCTAGCCTAACGCTAGGGCATCCCTAGGCGTGGGCTAGGTCACCCCTAGTCTTAGGCTAGGGCACCCCTAGGCATGGGCTATGGCACCCCAAGGCTTCGGCTAAGGCGAGGACTCCCCTAGCCTAAGGCTAGGGTACACCTAGGCTTAGGCTAGGGCACCCCTAGACTTAGGTTAGGGCACCCCTAGGCTGAGGCTAGGGCACCCCTAGGCTTAGGCTAAGGCTAGGGCTCCTCTAGCCTAACACTAGGGCATGCCTAGGCTTGGGCTAGGGCACCCCTAGGCTTAGACTACGGCTAGGGCACCCCTAGGCTTAGGATAGGCCACCCCTAAGCGTAGGCTAAGGCTAGGGCTCCACTAGACTAAGGCTAGGGCACCCCTAGCCTTAGCCTAGGGCACCCCTGGGCTTAGACTAGGGAACCCCTAGATTTAGGCTAGGGCGCCCCAAGGCTTAGGCTAAGGCTAGGGCTCCCCTAGCCTAAGGCTAGGGCAACCCTAGGCTTAGGGTAGGGCACCCCTAGGCTTAGGCTAGGACACCCGTAGGCTTAGGCTAGGGCACCGCTAGGCTTAGGCTAGGGCACCCCTAGGCTTAATCTAAGGCTAGGGCTCCCCTAGCCTAAGACTAGGGCACCCCTAGGCTTAGGATAGGGCAACCCTAGGCTTAAGCTAGGGCACCCCTAGGCTTAGGATAGGGCACCCCTAGGCTCAGGCTAAGGATAGGGCTCCACTGGACTAAGGCTAGGGCACCCCTAGCCTTACGCTAGAGCACCCCTAGGCTTAGGCTAGGGCAACCCAAGGCTTAGGCTAGGGCACCCCTATGCTTACGCTAGGGCACCCCTTGGCTCAGGCTAGGGCACCCCTAGGTTTAGGCTAATGCTAGGGCTACCCTAGCCTAAGGCTAGGGCACCCCTAGGCTTAGGCTAGGGCACCCGCAGGCTTAGGCTAGGGAACCCCTAGGCTTAGGTAGGGAACCCCTAGGCTTAGGTTAGGGCACCCCTATGCTTAGGCTAGGCACCCCTAGACTTAGGCTAGGGTACCCCTAGGCTTAGGCTGGGGCACCCCTAGGCTTAGGGTAAGGCCAGGGCTCCTCTAGCCTAACGCTATGGCATCCATAGGTTTCGGCTAGGGCACCCCTAGGCTTAGGCTAGGGCACCCCAAGGTTTAGGCTAGGGCTACCCAAGGCTTAGGCTGAGGCGAGGACTCTCCTAGCCTAAGGCTTGGGTACACCTAGGCTTAGGCTAGGGCACCCCTAGACTTAGGCTAGGGCACCCTTAGGCTTAGGCTAGGGCACCCCTAGGCTTAGGCTAAGCTAGGGCTCCTCTAGCCTAACGCTAGGGCATCCCTAAGCTTGGGCTAAGGCACCCCCTAGGCTTAGTGTAAGGCTAGGGCTCCACTAGACTAAGGCTTGGGCACCCCTAGCCTTAGCCTAGGGCACCTCTAGGCTTAGGCTAAGTCACCCCTAGGCTTAGGATAGGGAACCCCTAGGTTTAAACTAGGGCGCCCCAAGGCTTAGGGTAAGCCTAGGGCTCCCCTAGCCTAAGGCTAGGGCACCCCTAGGCTTAGGCTAGGGCACTCCTAGGCTTAGGCTAGGGCACCCCTAGGTTTAGGCTAGGGCACCCCTAGGCTGAGGCTAGGGCACCCCTAGGCTTAGGCTAGGGCACCCCTAGGCTTAGGCAAGGGCAGCCCTAGGCTTAGGCTAGGGCAGCCCTAGGATTAGGCTAGGGCACCCCTAGGCTTAGGGTAGGGCACCCCTAGGCTTAGGCTAGGACACCCGTAGGCTTAGGCTAGGGCACCGCTAGGCTTAGGCTTGGGCACCCCTAGGCTTAGGCTAAGGCTAGGGCTCCCCTAGCCAAAGACTAGGGCACCCCTAGGCTTAGGGTAGGGCAACCGTAGGCTTAGGCTAGGGCACCCCTAGGCTTACGCTAGGGCACCCCTAGGCTTAGGCTAGGGAACCCCTAGGTTTAAGCTAGGGCACCCCAAGGCTTAGGCTAAGGCAAGGGCTCCCCTAGCCTAAGGCTAGGGCACCCCTAGTCTTAGGCTAGGGCACCCCTAAGCTTAGGCTAGGACACCCCTAGGCTTAGGCTAAGGCTAGGGCTCCCCTAGCCTAAGGCTAGGGCACTCCTAGGCTTAGGCTAGGGCACCCCTAGGCTTAGGCTAGGGAACCCCTAGGCTTAGGCTAAGGCTAGGACTCCTCTAGCCTAACGCTAAGGCATCCCTAGACTTGGGCTATGGCACCCCTAGGCTTAGACAAAGGCTAGGGCTCCCCTAGCCTAAGGCAAGGGCACCGCTAGCCTTAGGCTAGGGCACCCCTAGGCTTAGGCTTGGGCACCCCTAGGCTTAGGATAGGGCACCCCTAAGCTTAGGCTAAGGCTAGGGCTCCACTAGACTAAGTCTAGGGCACCCCTAGCCTTAGCCTAGGGCACCCCTAGGCTTAGGCTAGATCACCCCTAGGCTTAGGCTAGGGAACCCCTAGGTTTAGACTAGGGCGCTCCTAGGCTTAGGCTAAGGCTAGGGCTCCCTTAGCCTAAGGCTAGGGCGCCCCTAGGCTTAGGCTAGGGCACCCCTAGGCTTAGGCTAGGGCACCCCTAGGCTTAGGCTAATGCTAGGGCTCCCCTAGCCTAAGACTAGGGCACCCCTAGGCTTAGGGTAGGGCAACCGTAGGCTTAGGCTAGGGCACCCCTAGGCTTAGGCTAGGGCACCCCATGGCTTAGGATAGGGCACCCCTAGGCTTAGGCTAAGGCTAGGGCTACACTAGACTAAGACTAGGGCCCCTAGCCTTAGCCTAGGGCACCCCTAGGCTTAGGCTAGCTCACCCCTAGGCTTAGGCTAGGGAACCACAAGGTTTAGGCTAGGGTGCCCCTAGGCTTAGGCTAAGGCTAGTGCTCCCCTAGCCTAAGGCTTGGGTCCCCTAGTCTAAGGCTAGGGCACCCCCAGGCTTAGGCTAGGGCACCCCTAGGCTTAGGCTAAGGATAGGGCTCCCCTAGTCTAAGGCTAGGGCACCCTAGGCTTAGGGTAGGGCATCCCTAGGCTTAGGCTAGGGCACCCCTAGGCTTAGGTTAAGGCACCCCATGGCTTAGGATAGGGCACCCCTAGGCTTAGGCTAAGGCTAGGGTTCTACTAGACTAAGGCTAGGGCACCCCTAGCCATACGCTAGGGCACCTCTAGGCTTATGCTAGGGCAACCCTAGGCTTATGCTAGGGCACCCCTAGGCTTATGCTAGGGCAACCCTAGGCTTATGATAGGGCACCCCTAGGTTTAGGCTAGGGCAGCCCTAGGCTTAGGCTAGGACACCGCTAGGCTTAGGTTAAGGCTAGGGCTCCCCTTGCCTAACCCTAGGGAACCCCTAGGCTTAGGCTAGGGCACCCCTAGGCTTAGACTAGGGCACCCCTAAGCTTACGCTAAGACTAGGGCTCCCTTAGCCTAAGGCTAGGTCACCCCTAGGTTTAGGCTAGGCCACCCCTAGGCGTAGGCTAGGGCACCACTACACTTAGGCTAAGGCTAGGGTTCAGCTAGCCTAAGGCTTGGGTACACCTAGGCTTAGGGTAGGGCACCCCTAGGCTTAGGCTAGGGAACCCCTGGGCTTAGGCTAGGGCACCCCTAGGCTTAGGCTAGGGCACCCATAGGCTTAGGCTCGGGCACCCCTAGGCTTAGGCTAGGGCACCCCAAGGCTTAGGCTAGGGAACCCCTAGGTTTAAACTAGGGCGCCCCAAGGGTTAGGCTAAGCCTAGGGCTCCCCTAGCCTAAGGCTAGGGCACCCCTAGGCTTAGGCTAGGGCACTCCTAGGCTTATGCTAGGGCACCCCTAGGTTTAGGCTAGGGCACCCCTAGGCTGAGGCTAGGGCACCCCTAGGCTTAGGCTAGGGCACCCCTAGGCTTAGGCAAGGGCAGCCCTAGGCTTAGGCTAGGGCACCCCTAGGCTTACGCTAGGGCACCCGTCGGCTTTTGCTAGGGCACCCCTAGGCTTAGGGTAGGGCACCCCTAGGCTTAGGCTAGGACACCCGTAGGCTTAGGCTAGGGCACCCCAAGGCTTAGGCTAAGGCAAGGGCTCCCCTAGCCTAAGGCTAGGGCACCCCTAGTCTTAGGCTAGGGCACCCCTAGGCTTAGGCTAGGACACCCCTAGGCTTAGGCTAAGGCTACGGCTCCCCTAGCCTAAGGCTAGGGCACTCCTAAGCTTAGGCTAGGGCACCACTAGGCTTAGGCTAGGGCACCCCTAGGCTTAGGCTAAGGCTAGGGCTCCACTAGACTAAGGCTAGGGCCCCTAGCCTTAGCCTAGGGCACCCCTAGGCTTAGGCTAGCTCACCCCTAGGCTTAGGCTAGGGAACCACAAGGTTTAGGCTAGGGCGCCCCAAGGCTTAGGCTAAGGCTAGGGCTCCCCTAGCCTAAGGCTTGGGTCCCCTAGTCTAAGGCTAGGGCACCCCCAGGCTTAGGCTAGGGCACCCCTAGGCTTAGGCTAAGGATAGGGCTCCCCTAGCCTAAGGCTAGGGCACCGTAGGCTTAGGGTAGGGCATCCCTAGGCTTAGGCTAGGGCACCCCTAGGCTTAGGTTAAGGCACCCCATGGCTTAGGATAGGGCACCTCTAGGCTTAGGCTAAGGCTAGCGTTCTACTAGACTAAGGCTAGGGCACCCCTAGCCATACGCTAGGGCACCTCTAGGCTTATGCTAGGGCAACCCTAGGCTTATGCTAGGGCACCCCTAGGCTTATGCTAGGGCAACCCTAGGCTTATGCTAGGGCACCCCTAGGTTTAGGCTAGGGCAGCCCTAGGCATAGGCTAGGACACCGCTAGGCTTAGGTTAAGGCTAGGGCTCCCCTTGCCTAACCCTAGGGCACCCCTAGGCTTAGGCTAGGGCACCCCTAGGCTTAGACTAGGGCACCCCTAAGCTTACGCTAAGACTAGGGCTCCCTTAGCCTAAGGCTAGGTCACCCCTAGACTTAGGCTAGGGCACCCCTAGGCGTAGGCTAGGGCACCACTACACTTAGGCTAAGGCTAGGGGTCAGCTAGCCTAAGGCTTGGGTACACCTAGGCTTAGGGTAGGGCACCCCTAGGCTTAGGCTAGGGAACCCCTAGGCATAGGCCAGGGCACCCCTAGGCTTAGGCTAGGGCACCTATAGGCTTAGGCTCGGGCACCCCTAGGCTTAGGCTAGGGCACCCCAAGGCTTAGGCTAAGGCTAGGGCACCTATAGGCTTAGGCTCGGGCACCCCTAGGCTTAGTGTAGGGCACCCCTGGCTTAGGCTAGGCCACCCCTAGGCTTACGCTAGGGCACCCCTAAGCTTAGGCTAGGGCACCGCTAGTCTTTGGCTAGGGAACCCCTAGGGTTGGGCTAAGGCTAGGGCTCCCCTAGCCTAAGGCTAGGGCACCCCTAGGCTTAGGCTAGGGCACATCTAGGCTTAGGCTAGGGCACCACTAGGCTTAGGCTAAGGCTAGGGCTCCACTAGACTAAGGCTAGGGCACCCCTAGGCTTAGGCTAGGGCAACTCTAGGCTTAGGCTAGGGCACCCCTAGGCTTAGGATAGTGTACCCCTAGGCTTGGGCTAGGTCACCCCTAGGCTTATGCTAAGGTCAGGGCTCCCCTAGCCGAAGGCTAGGGAAGCCTAGGCTTAGGCTAGGGCAGCCCTAGTCTTAGGCTAGGGCACCACTAGGCTTAGGCTAGGGCACCCCTAGGCTTATGCTAAGGCTAGGCTCCCCTAGCCTAAGGCTAGGGCACCCCTAGGCTTAGGCTAGGGCACCCCTAGGGTTAGGCTAGGGCACCCCTAGGCTTAGGCAAGGCACCCCTAGGCTTAGGCTAAGGCTAAGGCTCCGCTAGCCTAAGGTTAGGGCACCCCTAGGCTTAGTTTAGGGCACCCCTAGGCTTAGGCTAGGGCACCCCTAGGCTTAGGCTAGGGCACCCCTAGGCTTAGACCAGGGCACCCCTAGGCTTAGGCTTAGGCTAGGGCTCAGCTAGCCTAAGGCTAGGGCAAGCCTAGGCTTAGGCTAGGGCAAGCCTAGGCTTAGGCTAGGGCAAGCCTAGGCTTAGGCTAGGGCACCCGTAGACTTATGGTAGGGCTCCCCTAGGCTTAGGGTAGGTTACCCCTAGGCTTAGGCTAGGGCATACCTAGGCTTAGGCTAGGGCACCCCTAGGCTTATGCTAAGGCTAGTGCTCCCCTAGCCTAAAGCTAGGGCACCCCTAGGTTAGGCTAGGGCACCCATAGGCTTAGGCTAGGGCACCCCTAGGCTTAGGCTAGGGTAGCCATCGGCTTAGGCTAAGGCTGGGCTCCTCTAGCCTAAGGCTTGGGCACCCCTAGGCTTAGGCTAGGGCACCCCTAGGCTTAGGCTAGGGCACCTCTAGGCTTAGGCTATGGTACCCCTAGGCTTAGGCTAGGGCACCCCTAGGCTTAGGCTAAGGCTAGGGCACCACTAGGCTTAGGTTAGGGCACTCCTAGGCTTAGGCTAGGGCACCCCTAGGCTGAGGCTATGGCACCCCTAGGCTGAGGCTAGGGCACCCCTAGGTTTAGGCTAAGGCTATGGTTCCCCTAGCCTAAGGCTAGAGCACCACTAGACTTAGACTACGGCACCCCTAGGCTTAAGCTAGGGCACCCGTAGGCTTAGGCTAAGGCTAGGGCTCCCCTATCCTAAGGCTAGGGCACCCCTAGGCATTGGATAGGGCACTCCTAGGCTTAGGCTAGGGCACCCCTAGGATTAGGTAAGGCTAGGGCTCCCCTAGCCTAAACCTAGGGCACCGCTAGGCTTAGGCTAGGGCACCCCTAAGCTTAGGCTAGGGCACCCGTAGTCTTAGGCTAGGGCACCCCTAGGCTTAGGCTAAGGCTAGGGCTCCCCTAGCCTAAGGCTAAGGCACCACTAGGCTTAGGCTAGGGCACCCTTAGGCTTAGGCTAGGAAACCCCTAAGCTTAGGCTAGGGCACCCCTAGGCTTAGGCTAGGGCACCCTTAGGCTTAGGCTAGGGCACGCCTAAGCTTAGGCTAGTGCACCCCTAGACTTAGGCTAAAGCTAGGGCTCCCCTAGCATAAGGCTAGGGCACCCCAAGGCTTAGCCTAGGGCACCCCTAGGCTTAGGCTAGGGCACCCCTAGGCTTAGGCTTAGGCTAGGGCTCAGCTAGCCTAAGGCTAGGGCAAGCCTAGGCTTAGTCTAGGGCACCCCTAGGCTTAGGGTAGGGCACCCCTAGGCTTAGGGTAGGGCACCCCAAGGCTTAGGTTAGGACACGCCTAGCCTAAGGCTAGGGCACCCCTAGGGTTAGGCTAGGGCACCCCTAGGCTTAGGCTAGGGCACCCCTAGGTTTAGCCTAGGGCAGCCAGAGGCTTAGCCTAAGGCTAGGGCTCCTCTAGCCTAAGGCCTGGGCACCCCTAGGCTTAGGCTAGGGCACCCCTAGGCTTAGGTTAGGGCACCCCTAGGCTTAGGCTAGGGCACCCCTAGGCTTAGGCTAGGGCACCCCTAGGCTTAGGCTAAGGTTAGTGGACCCCTAGGCTTAGGCTAAGGCACCCCTAGGCTTAGGCAAGGGCACCGTAGGCTTAGGTTAGGGCACCCTTAGGCTTAGCCTATGGCACCCCTAGGCTTAGGCTAAGGCTAGGTCACCCCTAGGCTTAGGCTAAGGCACCACTAGGCTTAGGCTAGGGCACCCCTAGGCTTAGGCTAGGGCACTCCTAGGCTTAGACTAGGGCACCCCTAGGCTGAGGCTAGGGCACCCCTAGGCTGAGGCTAGGACACCCCTAGGCTGAGGCTAGAGCACCCATAGGCTTAGGCTAAGGCTAGGGTTACCCTAGCCTAAGGCTAGGGCACCCCTAGGCTTATGCTAGGGCACCCGTAGGTTTAGACTAAGGCTAGGGCTCCCCTAGCCTAAGGCTAGGGCACCCCTAGGCTTAGGGTAAGGCTAGGGCACCACTAGGCTTAGGTTAGGGCACTCCTAGGCTTAGGCTAGGGCACCCCTAGGCTGAAGCTACGGCACCCCTAGGCTGAGGCTAGGGCACCCCTAGGTTTAGGCTAAGGCTATGGTTCCCCTAGCCTAAGGCTAGAGCACCAGTAGACTTAGACTACGGCACCCCTAGGCTTAAGCTAGGGCACCCGTAGGCTTAGGCTAAGGCTAGGGCTCCCCTATCCTAAGGCTAGGGCACCCCTAGGCCTTGGATAGGGCACTCCTAGGCTTAGGCTAGGGCACCCCTAGGATTAGGTAAGGCTAGGGCTCCCCTAGCCTAAACCTAGGGCACCGCTAGGCTTAGGCTAGGGCACCCCTAAGCTTAGGCTAGGGCACCCGTAGTCTTAGGCTAGGGCACCCCTAGGCTTAGGCTAAGGCTAGGGCTCCCCTAGCCTAAGGCTAAGGCACCACTAGGCTTAGGCTAGGGCACCCTTAGGCTTAGGCTAGGAAACCCCTAAGCTTAGGCTAGGGCACCCCTAGGCTTAGGCTAGGGCACCCTTAGGCTTAGGCTAGGGCACGCCTAAGCTTAGGCTAGTGCACCCCTAGACTTAGGCTAAAGCTAGGGCTCCCCTAGCATAAGGCTAGGGCACCCCAAGGCTTAGCCTAGGGCACCCCTAGGCTTAGGCTAGGGCACCCCTAGGCTTAGGCTTAGGCTAGGGCTCAGCTAGCCTAAGGCTAGGGCAAGCCTAGGCTTAGTCGAGGGCACCCCTAGACTTAGGGTAGGGCACCCCTAGGCTTAGGGTAGGGCACCCCAAGGCTTAGGTTAGGACACGCCTAGCCTAAGGCTAGGGCACCCCTAGGCTTAGGCTAGGACACCGCTAGGCTTAGGTTAAGGCTAGGGCTCCCCTTGCCTAACCCTAGGGCACCCCTAGGCTTAGGCTAGGGCACCCCTAGGCTTAGACTAGGGCACCCCTAAGCTTACGCTAAGACTAGGGCTCCCTTAGCCTAAGGCTAGGTCACCCCTAGGTTTAGGCTAGGCCACCCCTAGGCGTAGGCTAGGGCACCACTACACTTAGGCTAAGGCTAGGGTTCAGCTAGCCTAAGGCTTGGGTACACCTAGGCTTAGGGTAGGGCACCCCTAGGCTTAGGCTAGGGAACCCCTAGGCTTAGGCTAGGGCACCCCTAGGCTTAGGCTAGGGCACCCATAGGCTTAGGCTCGGGCACCCCTAGGCTTAGGCTAGGGCACCCCAAGGCTTAGGCTAGGGAACCCCTAGGTTTAAACTAGGGCGCCCCAAGGGTTAGGCTAAGCCTAGGGCTCCCCTAGCCTAAGGCTAGGGCACCCCTAGGCTTAGGCTAGGGCACTCCTAGGCTTATGCTAGGGCACCCCTAGGTTTAGGCTAGGGCACCCCTAGGCTGAGGCTAGGGCACCCCTAGGCTTAGGCTAGGGCACCCCTAGGCTTAGGCAAGGGCAGCCCTAGGCTTAGGCTAGGGCACCCCTAGGCTTACGCTAGGGCACCCGTCGGCTTTTGCTAGGGCACCCCTAGGCTTAGGGTAGGTCACCCCTAGGCTTAGGCTAGGACACCCGTAGGCTTAGGCTAGGGCACCCCAAGGCTTAGGCTAAGGCAAGGGCTCCCCTAGCCTAAGGCTAGGGCACCCCTAGTCTTAGGCTAGGGCACCCCTAGGCTTAGGCTAGGACACCCCTAGGCTTAGGCTAAGGCTACGGCTCCCCTAGCCTAAGGCTAGGGCACTCCTAAGCTTAGGCTAGGGCACCACTAGGCTTAGGCTAGGGCACCCCTAGGCTTAGGCTAAGGCTAGGGCTCCTCTAGCCTAACGCTAGGGCATCCCTAGACTTGGGCTAGGGCACCCCTAGGCTTAGACTAAGGCTAGGGCTCCCCTAGCCTAAGGCAAGGGCACCGCTAGCCTTAGGCTAGGGCACCCCTAGGCTTAGGCTAGGGCACCCCTCGGCTTAGGATAGGGCACCCATAAGCTTAGGCTAAGGCTAGGGCTCCACTAGACTAAGGCTAGGGCACCCCTAGCCTTAGCCTAGGGCACCCCTAGTCTTAGGCTAGCTCACCCCTAGGCTTAGGCTAGGGAACCCCTAGGTTTAGACTAGGGCGCTCCTAGGCTTAGGCTAAGGCTAGGGCTCCCCTAGCCTAAGGCTAGGGCACCCCTAGGCTTAGGCTAGGGCACCCCTAGGCTTAGGCTAGGGCACCCCTAGGCTTAGGCTAATGCTAGGGCTCCCCTAGCCTAAGACTAGGGCACCCCTAGGCTTAGGGTAGGGCAACCGTAGGCTTAGGCTAGGGCACCCCTAGGCTTAGGCTAGGGCACCCCATGGCTTAGGATAGGGCACCCCTAGGCTTAGGCTAAGGCTAGGGCTCCACTAGACTAAGACTAGGGCCCCTAGCCTTAGCCTAGGGCACCCCTAGGCTTAGGCTAGCTCACCCCTAGGCTTAGGCTAGGGAACCACAAGGTTTAGGCTAGGGCGCCCCAAGGCTTAGGCTAAGGCTAGGGCTCCCCTAGCCTAAGGCTTGGGTCCCCTAGTCTAAGGCTAGGGCACCCCCAGGCTTAGGCTAGGGCACCCCTAGGCTTAGGCTAAGGATAGGGCTCCCCTAGCCTAAGGCTAGGGCACCGTAGGCTTAGGGTAGGGCATCCCTAGGCTTAGGCTAGGGCACCCCTAGGCTTAGGTTAAGGCACCCCATGGCTTAGGATAGGGCACCTCTAGGCTTAGGCTAAGGCTAGCGTTCTACTAGACTAAGGCTAGGGCACCCCTAGCCATACGCTAGGGCACCTCTAGGCTTATGCTAGGGCAACCCTAGGCTTATGCTAGGGCACCCCTAGGCTTATGCTAGGGCAACCCTAGGCTTATGCTAGGGCACCCCTAGGTTTAGGCTAGGGCAGCCCTAGGCATAGGCTAGGACACCGCTAGGCTTAGGTTAAGGCTAGGGCTCCCCTTGCCTAACCCTAGGGCACCCCTAGGCTTAGGCTAGGGCACCCCTAGGCTTAGACTAGGGCACCCCTAAGCTTACGCTAAGACTAGGGCTCCCTTAGCCTAAGGCTAGGTCACCCCTAGACTTAGGCTAGGGCACCCCTAGGCGTAGGCTAGGGCACCACTACACTTAGGCTAAGGCTAGAGTTCAGCTAGCCTAAGGCTTGGGTACACCTAGGCTTAGGGTAGGGCACCCCTAGGCTTAGGCTAGGGAACCCCTAGGCATAGGCCAGGGCACCCCTAGGCTTAGGCTAGGGCACCTATAGGCTTAGGCTCGGGCACCCCTAGGCTTAGGCTAGGGCACCCCTAGGCTTAGGCTAAGGCTAGGGCACCTATAGGCTTAGGCTCGGGCACCCCTAGGCTTAGTGTAGGGCACCCCTGGCTTAGGCTAGGCCACCCCTAGGCTTACGCTAGGGCACCCCTAAGCTTAGGCTAGGGCACCGCTAGTCTTTGGCTAGGGAACCCCTAGGGTTGGGCTAAGGCTAGGGCTCCCCTAGCCTAAGGCTAGGGCACCCCTAGGCTTAGGCTAGGGCACATCTAGGCTTAGGCTAGGGCACCACTAGGCTTAGGCTAAGGCTAGGGCTCCACTAGACTAAGGCTAGGGCACCCCTAGGCTTAGGCTAGGGCAACTCTAGGCTTAGGCTAGGGCACCCCTAGGCTTAGGATAGTGTACCCCTAGGCTTGGGCTAGGTCACCCCTAGGCTTAGGCTAAGGCTAAGGCTCCGCTAGCCTAAGGTTAGGGCACCCCTAGGCTTAGTTTAGGGCACCCCTAGGCTTAGGCTAGGGCACCCCTAGGCTTAGGCTAGGGCACCCCTAGGCTTAGACCAGGGCACCCCTAGGCTTAGGCTTAGGCTAGGGCTCAGCTAGCCTAAGGCTAGGGCAAGCCTAGGCTTAGGCTAGGGCAAGCCTAGGCTTAGGCTAGGGCACCCGTAGACTTATGGTAGGGCTCCCCTAGGCTTAGGGTAGGTTACCCCTAGGCTTAGGCTAGGGCACCCCTAGGCTTAGGCTAGGGTAGCCATAGGCTTAGGCTAAGGCTGGGCTCCTCTAGCCTAAGGCTTGGGCACCCCTAGGCTTAGGCTAGGGCACCCCTAGGCTTAGACTAGGGCACCTCTAGGCTTAGGCTATGGTACCCCTAGGCTTAGGCTAGGGCACCCCTAGGCTTAGGCTAAGGCTAGGGCACCACTAGGCTTAGGTTAGGGCACTCCTAGGCTTAGGCTAGGGCACCCCTAGGCTGAGGCTACGGCACCCCTAGGCTGAGGCTAGGGCACCCCTAGGTTTAGGCTAAGGCTATGGTTCCCCTAGCCTAAGGCTAGAGCACCACTAGACTTAGACTACGGCACCCCTAGGCTTAAGCTAGGGCACCCGTAGGCTTAGGCTAAGGCTAGGGCTCCCCTATCCTAAGGCTAGGGCACCCCTAGGCCTTGGATAGGGCACTCCTAGGCTTAGGCTAGGGCACCCCTAGGATTAGGTAAGGCTAGGGCTCCCCTAGCCTAAACCTAGGGCACCGCTAGGCTTAGGCTAGGGCACCCCTAAGCTTAGGCTAGGGCACCCGTAGTCTTAGGCTAGGTCACCCCTAGGCTTAGGCTAAGGCTAGGGCTCCCCTAGCCTAAGGCTAAGGCACCACTAGGCTTAGGCTAGGGCACCCTTAGGCTTAGGCTAGGAAACCCCTAAGCTTAGGCTAGGGCACCCCTAGGCTTAGGCTAGGGCACCCTTAGGCTTAGGCTAGGGCACGCCTAAGCTTAGGCTAGTGCACCCCTAGACTTAGGCTAAAGCTAGGGCTCCCCTAGCATAAGGCTAGGGCACCCCAAGGCTTAGCCTAGGGCACCCCTAGGCTTAGGCTAGGGCACCCCTAGGCTTAGGCTTAGGCTAGGGCTCAGCTAGCCTAAGGCTAGGGCAAGCCTAGGCTTAGTCTAGGGCACCCCTAGGCTTAGGGTAGGGCACCCCTAGGCTTAGGGTAGGGCACCCCAAGGCTTAGGTTAGGACACGCCTAGCCTAAGGCTAGGGCACCCCTAGAGTTAGGCTAGGGCACCCCTAGGCTTAGGCTAGGGCACCCCTAGGTTTAGCCTAGGGCAGCCAGAGGCTTAGCGTAAGGCTAGGGCTCCTCTAGCCTAAGGCCTGGGCACCCCTAGGCTTAGGCTAGGGCACCCCTAGGCTTAGGTTAGGGCACCCCTAGGCTTAGGCTAGGGCACCCCTAGGCTTAGGCTAGGGCACCCCTAGGCTTAGGCTAAGGTTAGTGGACCCCTAGGCTTAGGCTAAGGCACCCCTAGGCTTAGGCAAGGGCACCGTAGGCTTAGGTTAGGGCACCCTTAGGCTTAGCCTATGGCACCCCTAGGCTTAGGCTAAGGCTAGGTCACCCCTAGGCTTAGGCTAAGGCACCACTAGGCTTAGGCTAGGGCACCCCTAGGCTTAGGCTAGGGCACTCCTAGGCTTAGACTAGGGCACCCCTAGGCTGAGGCTAGGGCACCCCTAGGCTGAGGCTAGGACACCCCTAGGCTGAGGCTAGAGCACCCATAGGCTTAGGCTAAGGCTAGGGTTACCCTAGCCTAAGGCTAGGGCACCCCTAGGCTTATGCTAGGGCACCCGTAGGTTTAGACTAAGGCTAGGGCTCCCCTAGCCTAAGGCTAGGGCACCCCTAGGCTTAGGGTAAGGCTAGGGCACCACTAGGCTTAGGTTAGGGCACTCCTAGGCTTAGGCTAGGGCACCCCTAGGCTGAAGCTACGGCACCCCTAGGCTGAGGCTAGGGCACCCCTAGGTTTAGGCTAAGGCTATGGTTCCCCTAGCCTAAGGCTAGAGCACCACTAGACTTAGACTACGGCACCCCTAGGCTTAAGCTAGGGCACCCGTAGGCTTAGGCTAAGGCTAGGGCTCCCCTATCCTAAGGCTAGGGCACCCCTAGGCCTTGGATAGGGCACTCCTAGGCTTAGGCTAGGGCACCCCTAGGATTAGGTAAGGCTAGGGCTCCCCTAGCCTAAACCTAGGGCACCGCTAGGCTTAGGCTAGGGCACCCCTAAGCTTAGGCTAGGGCACCCGTAGTCTTAGGCTAGGGCACCCCTAGGCTTAGGCTAAGGCTAGGGCTCCCCTAGCCTAAGGCTAAGGCACCACTAGGCTTAGGCTAGGGCACCCTTAGGCTTAGGCTAGGAAACCCCTAAGCTTAGGCTAGGGCACCCCTAGGCTTAGGCTAGGGCACCCTTAGGCTTAGGCTAGGGCACGCCTAAGCTTAGGCTAGTGCACCCCTAGACTTAGGCTAAAGCTAGGGCTCCCCTAGCATAAGGCTAGGGCACCCCAAGGCTTAGCCTAGGGCACCCCTAGGCTTAGGCTAGGGCACCCCTAGGCTTAGGCTTAGGCTAGGGCTCAGCTAGCCTAAGGCTAGGGCAAGCCTAGGCTTAGTCTAGGGCACCCCTAAGCTTAAGGTAGGGCACCCCTAGGCTTAGGGTAGGGCACCCCAAGGTTTAGGTTAGGACACGCCTAGCCTAAGGCTAGGGCACCCCTAGGGTTAGGCTAGGGCACCCCTAGGCTTAGGCTAGGGCACCCCTAGGTTTAGCCTAGGGCAGCCAGAGGCTTAGCCTAAGGCTAGGGCTCCTCTAGCCTAAGGCCTGGGCACCCCTAGGCTTAGGCTAGGGCACCCCTAGGCTTAGGTTAGGGCACCCCTAGGCTTAGGCTAGGGCACCCCTAGGCTTAGGCTAGGGCACCCCTAGGCTTAGGCTAATTTTAGTGGACCCCTAGGCTTAGGCTAAGGCACCCCTAGGCTTAGGCAAGGGCACCGTAGGCTTAGGTTAGGGCACCCTTAGGCTTAGCCTATGGCACCCCTAGGCTTAGGCTTAGGCTAGGTCACCCCTAGGCTTAGGCTAAGGCACCACTAGGCTTAGGCTAGGGCACCCCTAGGCTTAGGCTAGGGCACTCCTAGGCTTAGACTAGGGCACCCCTAGGCTGAGGCTAGGGCACCCCTAGGCTGAGGCTAGGACACCCCTAGGCTGAGGCTAGAGAACCCATAGGCTTAGGCTAAGGCTAGGGTTACCCTAGCCTAAGGCTAGGGCACCCCTAGGCTTATGCTAGGGCACCCGTAGGTTTAGACTAAGGCTAGGGCTCCCCTAGCCTAAGGCTAGGGCACCCCTAGGCTTAGGCTAGGGCACGCCTAGGCATAAGCTAGGGCACCCGTAGGCTTAGGCTAAGGCTAGAGATCCCTAAGCCTAAGGCTAGGGCACCCCTAGGTTTAGGGTAGGGCACCCCTAAGCTTAGGCTAGGACACCCGTAGGCTTAGGCTAGGGCACTCCTAGGCTTAGGTTAAGGGTAGGGCTCCCCTAGACTAAGGCTAGGGCACCCCTAGGCTTAGGGTAGGGCAACCCTAGGCTTAGGCTAGGGCACCCCTAGGATTAGGCTAAGGCACCCCATGGCTTAGGATAGGGCACCACTAGGCTTAGGCTAGGGCACCCCTAGGCATAGGCTAGGGCACCCCTAGGCGTAGGCTAGGTCACCACTAGGCTTAGGCTAATGCTAGGGCTCAGCTAGCCTAAGGCTAGGGCACCCCTAAGCTTAGGCTAGGGCACCCGTAGTCTTAGGTTAGGGCACCCCTAGGCTTAGGATAAGGCTAGGGCTCCCCTAGCCTAAGGCTAGGGCACCACTAGGCTTAGGCTAGGGCACCCTTAGGCTTAGGCTAGGAAACCCCTAAGCTTAGGCTAGGGCACCCCTAGGCTTAGGCTAGGGCACCCTTAGGCTTAGGCTAGGGCACGCCTAAGCTTAGGCTAGTGCACCCCTAGGCTTAGGCTAAGGCTAGGGCTCCGCTAGCCTAAGGCTAGGGCACCCCAAGGCTTAGGCTAGGGCACCCCTAGGCTTAGGCTAGGGCACCCCTAGGCTTAGGCTTAGGCTAGGGCTCAGCTAGCCTAAGGCTAAGGCAAGCCTAGGCTTAGTCTAGGGCACCCCTAGGCTTAGGGTAGTGCACCCCTAGGCTTAGGGTAGGGCACCCCTAGGCTTAGGTTAGGACACGCCTAGCCTAAGGCTAGGGCACCCCTAGGGTTAGGCTAGGGCACCCCTAGGCTTAGGCTAGGGCACCCCTAGGCTTAGGCTAGGGCAGCCAGAGGCTTAGGCTAAGGCTAGGGCTCCTCTAGCCTAAGGCCTGGGCACCCCTAGGCTTAGGGTAGGGCAACCCTAGGCTTAGGCTAGGGCACCCCTAAGATTAGGCTAAGGCACCCCATGGCTTAGGATAGGGCACCACTAGGCTTAGGATAGGGCACCCCTAGGCTTTGGCTAGGGCACCCCTAGGCGTAGGCTAGGTCACCCCTAGGCTTAGGCTAATGCTAGGGCTCAGCTAGCCTAAGGCTAGGGCAGCCCTAGGCTTAGGCTAGGGCACCCCTAGGCTTAGGCTAAAGCTAGGGCTCCACTAGACTAAGGCTAGGGAACCCCTAGCCTTAGGCTAGGGCACCCCTAGGCTTACGCTAGGGCACCCCTAGGCTTAGGCTAGGGAACCCCTAGGCTTAGGCTAGGGCACCCCTAGGATTAGGCTAAGGCTAGGGCTCCACTAGCCTAAGGCTAGGGCACCCCTAGGCTTAGGCTAGGGCACCCCTAGGCTTATGCTAGGGCACCCGTAGGTTTAGACTAAGGCTAGGGCTCCCCTAGCCTAAGGCTAGGGCACCCCTAGGCTTAGGGTAAGGCTAGGGCACCACTAGGCTTAGGTTAGGGCACTCCTAGGCTTAGGCTAGGGCACCCCTAGGCTGAAGCTACGGCACCCCTAGGCTGAGGCTAGGGCACCCCTAGGTTTAGGCTAAGGCTATGGTTCCCCTAGCCTAAGGCTAGAGCACCACTAGACTTAGACTACGGCACCCCTAGGCTTAAGCTAGGGCACCCGTAGGCTTAGGCTAAGGCTAGGGCTCCCCTATCCTAAGGCTAGGGCACCCCTAGGCCTTGGATAGGGCACTCCTAGGCTTAGGCTAGGGCACCCCTAGGATTAGGTAAGGCTAGGGCTCCCCTAGCCTAAACCTAGGGCACCGCTAGGCTTAGGCTAGGGCACCCCTAAGCTTAGGCTAGGGCACCCGTAGTCTTAGGCTAGGGCACCCCTAGGCTTAGGCTAAGGCTAGGGCTCCCCTAGCCTAAGGCTAAGGCACCACTAGGCTTAGGCTAGGGCACCCTTAGGCTTAGGCTAGGAAACCCCTAAGCTTAGGCTAGGGCACCCCTAGGCTTAGGCTAGGGCACCCTTAGGCTTAGGCTAGGGTACGCCTAAGCTTAGGCTAGTGCACCCCTAGACTTAGGCTAAAGCTAGGGCTCCCCTAGCATAAGGCTAGGGCACCCCAAGGCTTAGCCTAGGGCACCCCTAGGCTTAGGCTAGGGCACCCCTAGGCTTAGGCTAGGGCACCCCTAGGCTTAGGCTTAGGCTAGGGCTCAGCTAGCCTAAGGCTAGGGCAAGCCTAGGCTTAGTCTAGGGCACCCCTAGGCTTAGGGTAGGGCACCCCTAGGCTTAGGGTAGGGCACCCCAAGGCTTAGGTTAGGACACGCCTAGCCTAAGGCTAGGGCACCCCTAGGGTTAGGCTAGGGCACCCCTAGGCTTAGGCTAGGGCACCCCTAGGTTTAGCCTAGGGCAGCCAGAGGCTTAGCCTAAGGCTAGGGCTCCTCTAGCCTAAGGCCTGGGCACCCCTAGGCTTAGGCTAGGGCACCCCTAGGCTTAGGTTAGGGCACCCCCAGGCTTAGGCTAGGGCACCCCTAGGCTTAGGCTAGGGCACCCCTAGGCTTAGGCTAATTTTAGTGGACCCCTAGGCTTAGGCTAAGGCACCCCTAGGCTTAGGCAAGGGCACCGTAGGCTTAGGTTAGGGCACCCTTAGGCTTAGCCTATGGCACCCCTAGGCTTAGGCTTAGGCTAGGTCACCCCTAGGCTTAGGCTAAGGCACCACTAGGCTTAGGCTAGGGCACCCCTAGGCTTAGGCTAGGGCACTCCTAGGCTTAGACTAGGGCACCCCTAGGCTGAGGCTAGGGCACCCCTAGGCTGAGGCTAGGACACCCCTAGGCTGAGGCTAGAGCACCCATAGGCTTAGGCTAAGGCTAGGGTTACCCTAGCCTAAGGCTAGGGCACCCCTAGGCTTATGCTAGGGCACCCCTAGGTTTAGACTAAGGCTAGGGCTCCCCTAGCCTAAGGCTAGGGCACCCCTAGGCTTAGGCTAGGGCACGCCTAGGCATAAGCTAGGGCACCCGTAGGCTTAGGCTAAGGCTAGAGATCCCTAAGCCTAAGGCTAGGGCACCCCTAGGCTTAGGGTAGGGCACCCCTAAGCTTAGGCTAGGACACCCGTAGGCTTAGGCTAGGGCACTCCTAGGCTTAGGCTAAGGGTAGGGCTCCCCTAGACTAAGGCTAGGGCACCCCTAGGCTTAGGGTAGGGCAACCCTAGGCTTAGGCTAGGGCACCCCTAGGATTAGGCTAAGGCACCCCATGGCTTAGGATAGGGCACCACTAGGCTTAGGCTAGGGCACCCCTAGGCATAGGCTAGGGCACCCCTAGGCGTAGGCTAGGTCACCACTAGGCTTAGGCTAATGCTAGGGCTCAGCTAGCCTAAGGCTAGGGCACCCCTAAGCTTAGGCTAGGGCACCCGTAGTCTTAGGTTAGGGCACCCCTAGGCTTAGGATAAGGCTAGGGCTCCCCTAGCCTAAGGCTAGGGCACCACTAGGCTTAGGCTAGGGCACCCTTAGGCTTAGGCTAGGAAACCCCTAAGCTTAGGCTAGGGCACCCCTAGGCTTAGGCTAGGGCACCCTTAGGCTTAGGCTAGGGCACGCCTAAGCTTAGCCTAGTGCACCCCTAGGCTTAGGCTAAGGCTAGGGCTCCGCTAGCCTAAGGCTAGGGCACCCCAAGGCTTAGGCTAGGGCACCCCTAGGCTTAGGCTAGGGCACCCCTAGGCTTAGGCTTAGGCTAGGGCTCAGCTAGCCTAAGGCTAAGGCAAGCCTAGGCTTAGTCTAGGGCACCCCTAGGCTTAGGGTAGTGCACCCCTAGGCTTAGGGTAGGGCACCCCTAGGCTTAGGTTAGGACACGCCTAGCCTAAGTCTAGGGCACCCCTAGGGTTAGGCTAGGGCACCCCTAGGCTTAGGCTAGGGCACCCCTAGGCTTAGGCTAGGGCAGCCAGAGGCTTAGGCTAAGGCTAGGGCTCCTCTAGCCTAAGGCCTGGGCACCCCTAGGCTTAGGGTAGGGCAACCCTAGGCTTAGGCTAGGGCACCCCTAAGATTAGGCTAAGGCACCCCATGGCTTAGGATAGGGCACCACTAGGCTTAGGATAGGGCACCCCTAGGCTTTGGCTAGGGCACCCCTAGGCGTAGGCTAGGTCACCCCTAGGCTTAGGCTAATGCTAGGGCTCAGCTAGCCTAAGGCTAGGGCAGCCCTAGGCTTAGGCTAGGGCACCCCTAGGCTTAGGCTAAAGCTAGGGCTCCACTAGACTAAGGCTAGGGAACCCCTAGCCTTAGGCTAGGGCACCCCTAGGCTTACGCTAGGGCACCCCTAGGCTTAGGCTAGGGAACCCCTAGGCTTAGGCTAGGGCACCCCAAGGATTAGGCTAAGGCTAGGGCTCCACTAGCCTAAGGCTAGGGCACCCCTAGGCTTAGGCTAGGGCACCCCTAGGCTTAGGCTAGGGCACCCCTAGGCTTAGGCTAAGACTAGGGCTCCCCTAGCCTAAGGCTAGGGCACCCCTAGGCTTAGGCTAGGGCACCCCTAGGCGTAGGCTAGTGCACACCTAGGCTTAGGCTAGGGCACCCCTAGGCTTAGGATAAGGCTAGGGCTCCCCTAGCCTAAGGCTAGGGCACCCCTAGGCTTAGGGTAGGGCATCCCTAGGCTTAGGCTAGGGCACCCCTAGGCTTAGGCTAAGGCAACCCATGGCTTAGGCTAAGGCTAGGGCTCCCCTAGACTAAGGCAAGGGCACCACTAGGCTTAGGCTAGGGCACCCCTAGGCTTAGGCTTAGGCTAGGGCTCAGCTAGCCTAAGGCTAGGGCAAGCCTAGGCTTAGTCTAGGGCACCCCTAGGCTTAGGGTAGGGCACCCCTAGGCTTAGGGTAGGGCACCCCAAGGCTTAGGTTAGGACACGCCTAGCCTAAGGCTAGGGCACCCCTAGGGTTAGGCTAGGGCACCCCTAGGCTTAGGCTAGGGCACCCCTAGGTTTAGCCTAGGGCAGCCAGAGGCTTAGCCTAAGGCTAGGGCTCCTCTAGCCTAAGGCCTGGGCACCCCTAGGCTTAGGCTAGGGCACCCCTAGGCTTAGGTTAGGGCACCCCTAGGCTTAGGCTAGGGCACCCCTAGGCTTAGGCTAGGGCACCCCTAGGCTTAGGCTAAGGTTAGTGGACCCCTAGGCTTAGGCTAAGGCACCCCTAGGCTTAGGCAAGGGCACCGTAGGCTTAGGTTAGGGCACCCTTAGGCTTAGCCTATGGCACCCCTAGGCTTAGGCTAAGGCTAGGTCACCCCTAGGCTTAGGCTAAGGCACCACTAGGCTTAGGCTAGGGCACCCCTAGGCTTAGGCTAGGGCACTCCTAGGCTTAGACTAGGGCACCCCTAGGCTGAGGCTAGGGCACCCCTAGGCTGAGGCTAGGACACCCCTAGGCTGAGGCTAGAGCACCCATAGGCTTAGGCTAAGGCTAGGGTTACCCTAGCCTAAGGCTAGGGCACCCCTAGGCTTATGCTAGGGCACCCCTAGGTTTAGACTAAGGCTAGGGCTCCCCTAGCCTAAGGCTAGGGCACCCCTAGGCTTAGGCTAGGGCACGCCTAGGCATAAGCTAGGGCACCCGTAGGCTTAGGCTAAGGCTAGAGATCCCTAAGCCTAAGGCTAGGGCACCCCTAGGCTTAGGGTAGGGCACCCCTAAGCTTAGGCTAGGACACCCGTAGGCTTAGGCTAGGGCACTCCTAGGCTTAGGCTAAGGGTAGGGCTCCCCTAGACTAAGGCTAGGGCACCCCTAGGCTTAGGGTAGGGCAACCCTAGGCTTAGGCTAGGGCACCCCTAGGATTAGGCTAAGGCACCCCATGGCTTAGGATAGGGCACCACTAGGCTTAGGCTAGGGCACGCCTAGGCATAGGCTAGGGCACCCCTAGGCGTAGGCTAGGTCACCACTAGGCTTAGGCTAATGCTAGGGCTCAGCTAGCCTAAGGCTAGGGCACCACTAGGCTTAGGCTAGGGCACCCGTAGTCTTAGGTTAGGGCACCCCTAGGCTTAGGATAAGGCTAGGGCTCCCCTAGCCTAAGGCTAGGGCACCACTAGGCTTAGGCTAGGGCACCCTTAGGCTTAGGCTAGGAAACCCCTAAGCTTAGGCTAGGGCACCCCTAGGCTTAGGCTAGGGCACCCTTAGGCTTAGGCTAGGGCACGCCTAAGCTTAGGCTAGTGCACCCCTAGGCTTAGGCTAAGGCTAGGGCTCCGCTAGCCTAAGGCTAGGGCACCCCAAGGCTTAGGCTAGGGCACCCCTAGGCTTAGGCTAGGGCACCCCTAGGCTTAGGCTTAGGCTAGGGCTCAGCTAGCCTAAGGCTAAGGCAAGCCTAGGCTTAGTCTAGGGCACCCCTAGGCTTAGGGTAGTGCACCCCTAGGCTTAGGGTAGGGCACCCCTAGGCTTAGGTTAGGACACGCCTAGCCTAAAGCTAGGGCACCCCTAGGGTTAGGCTAGGGCACCCCTAGGCTTAGGCTAGGGCACCCCTAGGCTTAGGCTAGGGCAGCCAGAGGCTTAGGCTAAGGCTAGGGCTCCTCTAGCCTAAGGCCTGGGCACTCCTAGGCTTAGGGTAGGGCAACCCTAGGCTTAGGCTAGGGCACCCCTAAGATTAGGCTAAGGCACCCCATGGCTTAGGAAAGGGCACCACTAGGCTTAGGATAGGGCACCCCTAGGCTTTGGCTAGGGCACCCCTAGGCGTAGGCTAGGTCACCCCTAGGCTTAGGCTAAAGCTAGGGCTCCACTAGACTAAGGCTAGGGAACCCCTAGCCTTAGGCTAGGGCACCCCTAGGCTTACTCTAGGGCACCCCTAGGCTTAGGCTAGGGAACCCCTAGGCTTAGGCTAGGGCACCCCTAGGCTTAGGCTAAGGCTAGGGCTCCACTAGCCTAAGGCTAGGGCACCCCTAGGCTTAGGCTAGGGCACCCCTAGGCTTAGGCTAGGGCACCCCTAGGCTTAGGCTAAGACTAGGGCTCCCCTAGCCTAAGGCTAGGGCACCCCTAGGCTTAGGCTAGGGCACCCCTAGGCGTAGGCTAGTGCACACCTAGGCTTAGGCTAGGGCACCCCTAGGCTTAGGATAAGGCTAGGGCTCCCCTTGCCTAAGGCTAGGGCACCCCTAGGCTTAGGGTAGGGCATCCCTAGGCTTAGGCTAGGGCACCCCTAGGCTTAGGCTAAGGCAACCCATGGCTTAGGCTAAGGCTAGGGCTCACCTAGACTAAGGCTAGGGCACCACTAGGCTTAGGCTAGGGCACCCCTAGGCTTAGGCTAGGGCACCCCTAGGCTTAGGCTAGGGCACTCCTAGGCTTAGGCTAGGGTACCCCTAGGCTTAGGCTAAGGCTAGGGCTCCCCTAGCCTAAGGCTAGGGCACCCCTAGGCTTAGGGTAGGAAATCCCTAGGCTAAGGCTAGGGCACCCCTAGGCTTAGGCTAAGGCACCCCATGGCTTAGGATAGGGCACCCCTAGGCTTAGGCTAAGGCTAGGGCTCCACTTGGCTCAGGCTAGGGCAACCCTAGGCTTACGCTAGGGCACCCCAAGGCTTAGGCTAGGGCAACCCTAGGCTTATGCTAGGGCACACCTAGGCTTAGGCTAGGGCACCCCTAGGCTTAGGCTACGGCTAGGACTCCCCTAGTCTAAGGCTAGGGCACCCCTAGGCTTAGGCTAGGGCACCCCTAGGCTTAGGCTAGGACACCGCTAGGCTTAGGCTAAGGCTAGCGCTCCCCTTGCCTAACCCTAGGGCACCCCTAGGCTTAGGCTAGGGCACCCCTAGGCTTAGACTAGGGCACCACTAAGCTTAGGCTTGGGTACCCCTAGGCTTAGGCAAGGGCACCCCTAGGCGTAGGCTAGGGCACACCTAGGCTTAGGCTAAGGGCACCCCTTAGGCTTAGGATAAGGCTAGGGCTCCCCTAGCTAAGGCTAGGGCACTCCTAGGCTTAGGGTAGGGCATCCCTAGGCTTAGGCTAGGGCACCCCTAGGCTTAGGCTAAGGCAACCCATGGCTTAGGCTAAGGCTATGGCTCAGCTAGCCTAAGGCTTGAGCACCCCTAGGCTTAGACTAGGGCAACCGTAGGCTTAGGGTAGGGAACCCCTAGGCTTAGGCTAGGGCACCCCTAGGCTTATGCTAGGGCACCCCTAGGCTTAGGCTAGGGAACAACAAGGTTTAGGCTAGGGCGCCCCAAGGCTTAGGCTAAGGCTAGGGCTCCCCTAGCCTAAGGCTTGGGTCCCCTAGTCTAAGGCTAGGGCACCCCCATGCTTAGGCTAGGGCACCCCTAGGCTTAGGCTAAGGCTAGGGCTCCCCTAGCCTAAGGCTAGGGCACCCTAGGCTTAGGGTAGGGCATCCCTAGGCTTAGGCTAGGGCACCCCTAGGCTTAGGTTAAGGCATCCCATGGCTTAGGATAGGGCACCCCTAGGCTTAGGCTAAGGCTAGGGTTCTACTAGACTAAGGCTAGGGCACCCCTAGCCATACGCTAGGGCACCTCTAGGCTTATGCTAGGGCAACCCTAGGCTTATGCTAGGGCACCCCTAGGCTTATGCTAGGGCAACCCTAGGCTTATGTTATGGCACCCCTAGGTTTAGGCTAGGGCAGCCCTAGGCTTAGGCTAGGACACCGCTAGTCTTAGGTTAAGGCTAGGGCTCCCCTTGCCTAACCTTAGGTCACCCCTAGGCTTAGGCTAGGGCACCCCTAGGCTTAGACTAGGGCACCCCTAAGCTTACGCTAAGACTAGGGCTCCCTTAGCCTAAGGCTAGGTCACCCCTAAGCTTAGGCTAGGGCACCCCTAGGCATAGGCTAGGGCACCACTACACTTAGGCTAAGGCTAGGGTTCAGCTAGCCTAAGGCTTGGGTACACATAGGCTTAGGGTAGGGCACCCCTAGGCTTAGGCTAGGGAACCCCTAAGCATAGGCTAGGGCACCCCTAGGCTTAGGCTAGGGCACCCTTACGCTTAGGCTAGGGCACGCCTAAGCTTAGGCTAGTGCACCCCTAGGCTTAGGCTAAGGCTAGGGCTCCCCTAGCATAAGGCTAGGGCACCCCAAGGCTTAGCCTAGGGCACCCCTAGGCTTAGGCTAAGGCTAGGGCTCCCCTAGCATAAGGCTAGGGCACCCCAAGGCTTAGCCTAGGGCACCCCTAGGCTTAGGCTAGGGCACCCCTAGGCTTAGGCTTAGGCTAGGGCTCAGCTAGCCTAATGCTAGTGCAAGCCTAGGCTTAGTCTAGGGCACCCCTAGGCTTAGGGTAGGGCACCCCTAGGCTTAGGGTAGGGCACCCCTAGGCTTAGGTTAGGACACGCCTAGCCTAAGGCTAGGGCACCCCTAGGGTTAGGCTAGGGCACCCCTAGGCTTAGGCTAGGGCACCCCTAGGTTTAGCCTAGGGCAGCCAGAGGCTTAGGCTAAGGCTAGGGCTCCTCTAGCCTAAGGCCTGGGCACCCCTAGGCTTAGGCTAGGGCACCCCTAGGCTTAGGTTAGGGCACCCCTAGGCTTAGGCTAGGGCACCCCTAGGCTTAGGCTAGGGCACCACTAGGCTTAGGCTAAGGTTAGTGGACCCCTAAGCTTAGGCTAAGGCACCCCTAGGCTTAGGCAAGGGCACCGTAGGCTTAGGTTAGGGCACCCTTAGGCTTAGCCTATGGCACCCCTAGCCTTAGGCTAAGGCTAGGTCACCCCTAGGCTTAGGCTAAGGTACCACTAGGCTTAGGCTAGGGCACCCCTAGGCTTAGGCTAGGGCACTCCTAGGCTGAGGCTAGGGCACCCCTAGGCTGAGGCTAGGTCACCCCTAGGCTGAGGCTAGGACACCCCTAGGCTGAGGCTAGGGCACCAATAGGCTTAGGCTAAGGCTAGGGTTACCCTAGCCTAAGGCTAGGGCACCCCTAGGCTTATGCTAGGGCAGCCCTAGGTTTAGACTAAGGCTAGGGCTCCCCTAGCCTAAGGCTAGGGCACCCCTAGGCTTAGGCTAGGGCACGCCTAGGCATAAGCTAGGGCACCCGTAGGCTTAGGCTAAGGCTAGAGATCCCTAAGCCTAAGGCTAGGGCACCCCTAGGCTTAGGGTAGGGCACCCCTAAGCTTAGGCTAGGACACCCGTAGGCTTAGGCTAGGGCACTCCTAGGCTTAGGCTAAGGGTAGGGCTCCCCTAGCCTAAGGCTAGGGCACCCCTAGGCTTAGGGTAGGGCAACACTAGGCTTAGGCTAGGGCACCCCTAGGATTAGGCTAAGGCACCCCATGGCTTAGGATAGGGCACCACTAGGCTTAGGTTAGGGCACCCCTAGGCATAGGCTAGGGCACCCCTAGGCGTAGGCTAGGTCACCACTAGGCTTAGGCTACTGCTAGGGCTCAGCTAGCCTAAGGCTAGGGCACCCCTAAGCTTAGGCTAGGGCACCCGTAGTCTTAGGCTAGGGCACCCCTAGGCTTAGGCTAAGGGTAGGGCTCCCCTAGCCTAAGGGTAGGGCACGCCTAGGTTTAGGCTAGGGCACCCCTAGGCTTAGGCTTAGGCTAGGGCTCAGCTAGCCTAAGGCTAAGGCAAGCCTAGGCTTAGTCTAGGGCACCCCTAGGCTTAAGGTAGGGCACCCCTAGGCTTAGGCTTAGGCTAGGGCTCAGCTAGCCTAAGGCTAAGGCAAGCCTAGGCTTAGTCTAGGGCACCCCTAGGCTTAGGTTAGGACACGCCTAGCCTAAGGCTAGGGCACCCCTAGGGTTAGGCTAGGGCACCCCTAGGCTTAGGCTAGGGCACCCCTAGGCTTAGGCTAGGGCAGCCAGAGGCTTAGGCTAAGGCTAGGGCTCCTCTAGCCTAAGGCCTGGGCACCCCTAGGTTTAGGGTAGGACAACCCTAGGCTTAGGCTAGGGCACCCCTAAGATTAGGCTAAGGCTCCCCATGGCTTAGGATAGGGCACCACAAGGCTTAGGATAGGGCACCCCTAGGCTTAGGCTAGGGCACCCCTAGGCGTAGGCTAGGTCACCCCTAGGCTTAGGCTAATGCTAGGGCTCAGCTAGCCTAAGGCTAGGGCAGCCCTAGGCTTAGGCTAGGGCACCCCTAGGCTTAGGCTAAAGCTAGGGCTCCACTAGACTAAGGCTAGGGAACCCCTAGCCTTAGGCTAGGGCACCCCTAGGCTTACGCTAGGGCACCCCTAGGCTTAGGCTAGGGAACCCCTAGGCTTAGGCTAGGGCACCCCTAGGCTTAGGCTAAGGCTAGGGCTCCACTAGCCTAAGGCTAGGGCACCCCTAGGCTTAGGCTAGGGCACCCCTAGGCTTAGGCTAGGGCAACCCTAGGCTTAGGCTAAGGCTAGGGCTCCCCTAGCCTAAGGCTAGGGCACCACTAGCCTTAGGCTAGGGCACCCCTAGGCTTAGGCTAGGGCACCCCTAGGCTTAGGCTAGGGCACTCCTAGGCTTAGGCTAGAGTACACCTAGGCTTAGGCTAAGGCTAGGGCTCCCCTAGCCTAAGGCTAGGGGACCCCGAGGCTTAGGGTAGGGAATCCCTAGGCTGAGGCTAGGGCACCCCTAGGCATAGGCTAAGGCACCCCATGGCTTAGGATAGGGCACCCCTAGGCTTAGGCTAAGGCTAGGGCTCCACTTGGCTCAGGCTAGGGCAACCCTAGGCTTACGCTAGGGCACCCCTAGGCTTAGGCTAGGGCAACCCTAGGCTTATGCTAGGGCACCCCTAGGCTTATGCCAGGGCAACCCTAGGCTTATGCTAGGGCACCCCTAGGTTTAGGCTAGGGCAGCCCTAGGTTTAGGCTAGGACACCGCTAGGCTTAGGTTAAGGCTAGGGCTCCCCTTGCCTAACCCTAGGTCACCCCTAGGCTTAGGCTAGGGCACCCCTAGGCTTAGACTAGGGCACCCCTAAGCTTACGCTAAGACTAGGGCTCCCTTAGCCTAAGGCTAGGTCACCCCTAGGCTTAGGCTAGGGCACACCTAGGCTTAGGCTAGGCCACCCCTAGGCTTAGGCTAGGCCACCCCTAGGCTTACGCTAGGGCACCCCTAAGCTTAGGCTAGGGCACCGCTAGTCTTTGGCTAGGGAACCCCTAGGGTTGGGCTAAGGCTAGGGCTCCCCTAGCCTAAGGCTAGGGCACCCCTAGGCTTAGGCTAGGGCACATCTAGGCTTAGGCTAAGGCTAGGGCTCCACTAGACTAAGGCTAGGGCACCCCTAGGCTTAGGCTAGGGCAACTCTAGGCTTAGGCTAGGGCAACCCTAGGCTTAGGCTAGGGTACCCCTAGGCTTGGGCTAGGGCACCCCTAGGCTTATGCTAAGGTTAGGGCTCCCCTAGCCTAAGGCTAGGGAAGCCTAGGCTTAGGCTAGGGCACCCCTAGGCTTAGGCTAGGGCACCACTAGGCTTAGGCTAGGGCACCCCTAGGCTTAGGCTAAGGCTAGGCTCCCCTAGCCTAAGGCTAGGGCACCCCTAGGCTTAGGCTAGGGCACCCCTAGGGTTAGGCTAGGGCACCCCTAGGCTTAGGCTAGGGCACTCCTAGGCTTAGGCTAAGGGTAGGACTCCCCTAGCCTAACCCTAGGGCACCCCTAGGCTTAGGCTAGGGCACCCCTAGGCTTAGGCTAGGGCACCCCTTAGCTTAGGCAAGGCACCCCTAGTGTTAGGCAAGGCACCCCTAGGCTTAGGCTAAGGCTAAGGCTCCGCTAGCCTAAGGTTAGGGCACCCCTAGGCTTAGTTTAGGGCACCCCTAGGATTAGGCTAGGGCACCCCTAGGCTTAGACCAGGGCACCCCTAGGCTTAGGCTTAGGCTAGGGCTCAGCTAGCCTAAGGCTAGTGCAAGCCTAGGCTTAGGATAGGGCAAGCCTAGGCTTAGGCTAGGGCACCCGTAGACTTATGGTAGGGCTCCCATAGGCTTAGGGTAGGTTACCCCTAGGCTTAGGCTAGGGCATGCCTAGGCTTAGGCTAGGGCACCCCTAGGCTTATGCTAAGGCTAGTGCTCCCCTAGCCTAAAGCTAGGGCACCCCTAAGGTTAGGCTAGGGCACCCATAGACTTAGGTTAGGGCACCCCTAGGCTTAGGCTAGGGTAGCCATAGGCTTAGGCTAAGGCTGGGCTCCTCTAGCCTAAGGCTTGGGCACCCCTAGGCTTAGGCTAGGGCACCCCTAGGCTTAGGCTAGGGCACCCCTAGGCTTAGGCTAAGGCTAGGGTTCCACTAGCCTAAGGCTAGGGCACCCCTAGGCTTAGGCTAGGGCACCCCTAGGCTTAGGCTAGGGCACCCCTAGGCTGAGGCTAGGGCACCCCTAGGTTTAGGCTAAGGCTATGGTTCCCCTAGCCTAAGGCTAGAGCACCACTAGACTTAGACTACGGCACCCCTAGGCTTAAGCTAGGGCACCCGTAGGCTTAGGCTAAGGCTAGGGCTCCCCTATCCTAAGGCTAGGGCACCCCTAGGCCTTGGATAGGGCACTCTTGGCTTAGGCTAGGGCACCCCTAGGATTAGGTAAGGCTAGGGCTCCCCTAGCCTAACCCTAGGGCACCGCTAGGCTTAGGCTAGGGCACCCCTAAGCTTAGGTTAGGGCACCCGTAGTCTTAGGCTAGGGCACCACTAGGCTTAGGCTAGGGCACCCTTAGGCTTAGGCTAGGAAACCCCTAAGCTTAGGCTAGGGCACCCCTAGGCTTAGGCTAGGGCACCCTTAGGCTTAGGCTAGGGCACGCCTAAGCTTAGGCTAGTGCACCCCTAGGCTTTGGCTAAGGCTAGGGCTCCCCAAGGCTTAGCCTAGGGCACCCCTAGGCTTAGGCTAGGGCACCCCTAGGCTTAGGCTTAGGCTAGGGCTCAGCTAGCCTAAGGCTAGGGCAAGCCTAGGCTTAGTCTAGGGCACCCCTAGGCTTAGGGTAGGGCACCCCTAGGCTTAGGGTAGGGCACCCCTAGGCTTAGGTTAGGACACGCCTAGCCTAATGCTAGGGCACCCCTAGGGTTAGGCTAGGGCACCCCTAGTCTTAGGCTAGGGCACCCCTAGATTTAGCCTAGGGCAGCCAGAGGCTTAGGCTAAGGCTAGGGCTCCTCTAGCCTAAGGCCTGGGCACCCCTAGGCTTAGGCTAGGGCACCCCTAGGCTTAGGTTAGGGCACCCCTAGGCTTAGGCTAGGGCACCCCTAGGCTTAGGCTAGGGCACCACTAGGCTTAGGCTAAGGTTAGTGGACCCCTAGGCTTAGGCTAAGGCACCCCTAGGCTTAGGCAAGGGCACCGTAGGCTTAGGTTAGGGCACCCTTAGGCTTAGTCTATGGCACCCCTAGGCTTAGGATAAGGCTAGGTCACCCCTAGGCTTAGGCTAAGGCACCACTAGGCTGAGGCTAGGGCACCCCTAGGCTGAGGCTAGGACACCCCTAGGCTGAGGCTAGGGCACCCATAGGCTTAGGCTAAGGCTAGGGTTACCCTAGCCTAAGGCCTGGGCACCCCTAGGCTTATGCTAGGGCACCCCTAGGTTTAGACTAAGGCTAGGGCTCCCCTAGCCTAAGGGTAGGGCACCCCAAGGCTTAGGCTAGAGCACCACTAGGCTTAGGCTAAGGTTAGTGGACCCCTAAGCTTAGGCTAAGGCACCCCTAGGCTTAGGCAAGGGCACCGTAGGCTTAGGTTAGGGCACCCTTAGGCTTAGCCTATGGCACCCCTAGGCTTAGGCTAAGGCTAGGTCACCCCTAGGCTTAGGCTAAGGCACCACTAGGCTTAGGCTAGGGCACCCCTAGGCTTAGGCTAGGGCACTCCTAGGCTGAGTATAGGGCACCCCTAGGCTGAGGCTAGGTCACCCCTAGGCTGAGGCTAGGACACCCCTAGGCTGAGGCTAGGGCACCCATAGGCTTAGGCTAAGGCTAGGGTTACCCTAGCCTAAGGCTAGGGCACCCCTAGGCTCATGCTAGGGCAGCCCTAGGTTTAGACTAAGGCTAGGGCTCCCCTAGCCTAAGGCTAGGGCACCCCTAGGCTTAGGTTAGGGCACGCCTAGGCATAAGCTAGGGCACCCGTAGGCTTAGGCTAAGGCTAGAGATCCCTAAGCCTAAGGCTAGGGCACCCCTAGGCTTAGGGTAGGGCACCACTAAGCTTAGGCTAGGACACCCGTAGGCTTAGGCTAGGGCACTCCTAGGCTTAGGCTAAGGGTAGGGCTCCCCTAGCCTAAGGCTAGGGCACCCCTAGGCTTAGGGTAGGGCAACACTAGGCTTAGGCTAGGGCACCCCTAGGATTAGGCTAAGGCACCCCATGGCTTAGGATAGGGCACCACTAGGCTTAGGTTAGGGCACCCCTAGGCATAGGCTAGGGCACCCCTAGGCGTAGGCTAGGTCACCACTAGGCTTAGGCTACTGCTAGGGCTCAGCTAGCCTAAGGCTAGGGCACCCCTAAGCTTAGGTTAGGGCACCCGTAGTCTTAGGCTAGGGCACCCCTAGGCTTAGGCTAAGGGTAGGGCTCCCCTAGCCTAAGGGTAGGGCACGCCTAGGCTTAGGCTAGGGCACGCCTAGGCTTAGGCTTAGGCTAGGGCTCAGCTAGCCTAAGGCTAAGGCAAGCCTAGGCTTAGTCTAGGGCACCCCTAGGCTTAAGGTAGGGCACCCCTAGGCTTAGGGTAGGGCACCCCTAGGCTTAGGTTAGGACACGCCTAGCCTAAGGCTAGGGCACCCCTAGGGTTAGGCTAGGGCACCCCTAGGCTTAGGCTAGGGCACCCCTAGGCTTAGGCTAGGGCAGCCAGAGGCTTAGGCTAAGGCTAGGGCTCCTCTAGCCTAAGGCCTGGGCACCCCTAGGCTTAGGGTAGGACAACCCTAGGCTTAGGCTGGGGCACCCCTAAGATTAGGCTAAGGCTCCCCATGGCTTAGGATAGGGCACCACAAGGCTTAGGATAGGGCACCCCTAGGCTTAGGCTAGGGCACCCCTAGGCGTAGGCTAGGTCACCCCTAGGCTTAGGCTAATGCTAGGGCTCAGCTAGCCTAAGGCTAGGGCAGCCCTAGGCTTAGGCTAGGGCACCCATAGGCTTAGGCTAAAGCTAGGGCTCCACTACACTAAGGCTAGGGAACCCCTAGCCTTAGGCTAGGGCACCCCTAGGCTTACGCTAGGGCACCCCTAGGCTTAGGCTAGGGAACCCCTAGGCTTAGGCTAGGGCACCCCTAGGCTTAGGCTAAGGCTAGGGCTCCACTAGCCTAAGGCTAGGGCACCCCTAGGCTTAGGCTAGGGCACCCCTAGGCTTAGGCTAGGGCAACCCTAGGCTTAGGCTAAGGCTAGGGCTCCCCTAGCCTAAGGCTAGGGCACCACTAGCCTTAGGCTAGGGCACCCCTAGGCTTAGGCTAGGGCACCCCTAGGCTTAGGCTAGGGCACTCCTAGGCTTAGGCTAGAGTACCCCTAGGCTTAGGCTAAGGCTAGGGCTCCCCTAGCCTAAGGCTAGGGGACCCCGAGGCTTAGGGTAGGGAATCCCTAGGCTGAGGCTAGGGCACCCCTAGGCATAGGCTAAGGCACCCCATGGCTTAGGATAGGGCACCCCTAGGCTTAGGCTAAGGCTAGGGCTCCACTTGGCTCAGGCTAGGGCAACCCTAGGCTTACGCTAGGGCACCCCTAGGCTTAGGCTAGGGCAACCCTAGGCTTATGCTAGGGCACCCCTAGGCTTATGCTAGGGCAACCCTAGGCTTATGCTAGGGCACCCCTAGGTTTAGGCTAGGGCAGCCCTAGGTTTAGGCTAGGACACCGCTAGGCTTAGGTTAAGGCTAGGGCTCCCCTTGCCTAACCCTAGGTCACCCCTAGGCTTAGGCTAGGGCACCCCTAGGCTTAGACTAGGGCACCCCTAAGCTTACGCTAAGACTAGGGCTCCCTTAGCCTAAGGCTAGGTCACCCCTAGGCTTAGGCTAGGGCACACCTTGGCTTAGGCTAGGCCACCCCTAGGCTTAGGCTAGGCCACCCCTAGGCTTACGCTAGGGCACCCCTAAGCTTAGGCTAGGGCACCGCTAGTCTTTGGCTAGGGAACCCCTAGGGTTGGGCTAAGGCTAGGGCTCCCCTAGCCTAAGGCTAGGGCACCCCTAGGCTTAGGCTAGGGCACATCTAGGCTTAGGCTAAGGCTAGGGCTCCACTAGACTAAGGCTAGGGCACCCCTAGTCTTAGGCTAGGGCAACTCTAGGCTTAGGCTAGGGCACCCCTAGGCTTAGGCTAGGGTACCCCTAGGCTTGGGCTAGGGCACCCCTGGGCTTATGCTAAGGTTAGGGCTCCCCTAGCCTAAGGCTAGGGAAGCCTAGGCTTAGGCTAGGGCACCCCTAGGCTTAGGCTAGGGCACCACTAGGCTTAGGCTAGGGCACCCCTAGGCTTAGGCTAAGGCTAGGCTCCCCTAGCCTAAGGCTAGGGCACCCCTAGGCTTAGGCTAGGGCACCCCTAGGGTTAGGCTAGGGCACCCCTAGGCTTAGGCTAGGGCACTCCTAGGCTTAGGTTAAGGGTAGGGCTCCCCTAGCCTAACCCTAGGGCACCCCTAGGCTTAGGCTAGGGCACCCCTAGGCTTAGGCTAGGACACCCCTTAGCTTAGGCTACGGCACCCCTAGTCTTAGGCAAGGCACCCCTAGGTTTAGGCTAAGGCTAAGGCTCCGCTAGCCTAAGGTTAGGGCACCCCTAGGCTTAGTTTAGGGCACCCCTAGGCTTAGGCTAGGGCACCCCTAGGCTTAGACCAGGGCACCCCTAGGCTTAGGCTTAGGCTAGGACTCAGCTAGCCTAAGGCTAGTGCAAGCCTAGGCTTAGGATAGGGCAAGCCTAGGCTTAGGCTAGGGCACCCTTAGACTTATGGTAGGGCTCCCCTAGGCTTAGGGTAGGTTACCCCTAGGCTTAGGCTAGGGCATGCCTAGGCTTAGGCTAGGGCACCCCTAGGCTTATGCTAAGGGTAGTGCTCCCCTAGCCTAAAGCTAGGGCACCCCTAAGGTTAGGCTAGGGCACCCATAGGCTTAGGTTAGGGCACCCCTAGGCTTAGGCTAGGGTAGCCATAGGCTTAGGCTAAGGCTGGGCTCCTCTAGCCTAAGGCTTGGGCACCCCTAGGCTTAGGCTAGGGCACCCCTAGGCTTAGGCTAGGGCACCCCTAGGCTTAGGCTAAGGCTAGGGCTCCACTAGCCTAAGGCTAGGGCACCCCTAGGCTTAGGCTAGGGCACCCCTAGGCTTAGGCTAGGGCAACCCTAGGCTTAGGCTAAGGCTAGGGCTCCCCTAGCCTAAGGCTAGGGCACCACTAGGCTTAGGCTAGGGCACCCCTAGGCTTAGGCTAGGGCACCCCTAGGCTTAGGCTAGGGCACTCCTAGGCTTAGGCTAGGGTACCCCTAGGCTTAGGCTAAGGCTTGGGCTCCCCTAGCCTAAGGCTAGGGGACCCCGAGGCTTAGGGTAGGGAATCCCTAGGCTTAGGCTAGGGCACCCCTAGGCTTAGGCTAAGGCACCCCATGGCTTAGGATAGGGCACCCCTAGGCTTAGGCTAAGGCTAGGGCTCCACTTGGCTCAGGCTAGGGCAACCCTAGGCTTACGCTAGGGCACCCCTAGGCTTAGGCTAGGGAAACCCTAGGCTTATGCTAGGGCACCCCTAGGCTTATGCTATGGCAACCCTAGGCTTATGCTAGGGCACCCCTAGGTTTAGGCTAGGGCAGCCCTAGGCTTAGGCTAGGACACCGCTAGGCTTAGGTTAAGGCTAGTGCTCCCCTTGCCTAACCCTAGGTCACCCCTAGCTTAGGCTAGGGCACCCCTAGGCTTAGACTAGGGCACCCCTAAGCTTACGCTAAGACTAGGGCTCCCTTAGCCTAAGGCTAGGTCACCCCTAGGCTTAGGCTAGGGCACCCCTAGGCGTAGGCTAGGGCACCCCTAGGCATAGGCTAGGGCACCACTACACTTAGGCTAAGGCTAGGGTTCAGCTAGCCTAAGGCTTGGGTACACCTAGGCTTAGGGTAGGGCACCCCTAGGCTTAGGCTAGGGAACCCCTAGGCTTAGGCTAGGGCACCCCTAGGCTTAGGCTAGGGCACCTATAGGCTTAGGCTCGGGCACCCCTAGGCTTAGGCTAGGGCACCCCTAGGCTTAGGCTAAGGCTAGGGCACCTATAGGCTTAGGCTCGGGCACCCCTAGGCTTAGTGTAGGGCACCCCTGGCTTAGGCTAGGGCACCCATAGGCTTAGGCTAGGGCACACCTAGGCTTACGCTAGGGCACCCCTACGCTTAGGCTAGGGCACCGCTAGTCTTTGGCTAGGGAACCCCTAGGGTTGGGCTAAGGCTAGGGCTCCCCTAGCCTAAGGCTAGGGCACCCCTAGGCTTAGGCTAGGGCACATCTAGGCTTAGGCTAAGGCTAGGGCTCCACTAGACTAAGGCTAGGGCACCCCTAGGGTTAGGCTAGGGCAACTCTAGGCTTAGGCTAGGGCACCCCTAGGCTTAGGCTAGGGTACCCCTAGGCTTGGGCTAGGGCACCCCTAGGCTTATGCTAAGGTTAGGGCTCCCCTAGCCTAAGGCTAGGGAAGCCTAGGCTTAGGCTAGGGCACCCCTAGGCTTAGGCTAGGGCACCACTAGGCTTAGGCTAGGGCACCCCTAGGCTTAGGCTAAGGCTAGGCTCCCCTAGCCTAAGGCTAGGGCACCCCTAGGCTTAGGCTAGGGCACCCCTAGGGTTAGGCTAGGGCACCCCTAGGCTTAGGCTAGGGCACTCCTAGGCTTAGGCTAAGGGTAGGGCTCCCCTAGCCTAACCCTAGGGCACCCCTAGGCTTAGGCTAGGGCACCCCTAGGCTTAGGCTAGGGCACCCCTTAGCTTAGGCTACGGCACCCCTAGTCTTAGGCAAGGCACCCCTAGGTTTAGGCTAAGGCTAAGGCTCCGCTAGCCTAAGGTTAGGGCACCCCTAGGCTTAGTTTAGGGCACCCCTAGGCTTAGGTTGGGCACCCCTAGGCTTAGACCAGGGCACCCCTAGGCTTAGGCTTAGGCTAGGGCTCAGCTAGCCTAAGGCTAGTGCAAGCCTAGGCTTAGGATAGGGCAAGCCTAGGCTTAGGCTAGGGCACCCGTAGACTTATGGTAGGGCTCCCCTAGGCTTAGGGTAGGTTACCCCTAGGCTTAGGCTAGGGCATGCCTAGGCTTAGGTTAGGGCACCCCTAGGCTTAGGCTAGGGTAGCCATAGGCTTAGGCTAAGGCTGGGCTCCTCTAGCCTAAGGCTTGGGCACCCCTAGGCTTAGGCTAGGGCACCCCTAGGCTTAGGCTAGGGCACCCCTAGGCTTAGGCTAACTCTAGGGCACCACTAGGCTTAGGCTAGGGCACTCCTAGGCTTAGGCTAGGGCACCCCTAGGCTGAGGCTACGGCACCCCTAGGCTGAGGCTAGGGCACCCATAGGTTTAGGCTAAGGCTATGGTTCCCCTAGCCTAAGGCTAGAGCACCACTAGACTTAGACTACGGCACCCCTAGGCTTAAGCTAGGGCACCCGTAGGCTTAGGCTAAGGCTAGGGCTCCCCTATCCTAAGGCTAGGGCACCCCTAGGCCTTGGATAGGGCACTCTTGGCTTAGGCTAGGGCACCCCTAGGATTAGGTAAGGCTAGGGCTCCCCTAGCCTAACCCTAGGGCACCGCTAGGCTTAGGCTAGGGCACCCCTAAGCTTAGGTTAGGGCACCCGTAGTCTTAGGCTAGGGCACCACTAGGCTTAGGCTAGGGCACCCTTAGGCTTAGGCTAGGAAACCCCTAAGCTTAGGCTAGGGCACCCCTAGGCTTAGGCTAGGGCACCCTTAGGCTTAGGCTAGGGCACGCCTAAGCTTAGGCTAGTGCACCCCTAGGCTTCGGCTAAGGCTAGGGCTCCCCTAGCATAAGGCTAGGGCACCCCAAGGCTTAGCCTAGGGCACCCCTAGGCTTAGGCTAGGGCACCCCTAGGCTTAGGCTTAGGCTAGGGCTCAGCTAGCCTAAGGCTAGGGCAAGCCTAGGCTTAGTCTAGGGCACCCCTAGGCTTAGGGTAGGGCACCCCTAGGCTTAGGGTAGGGCACCCCTAGGCTTAGGTTAGGACACGCCTAGCCTACTGCTAGGGCACCCCTAGGGTTAGGCTAGGGCACCCCTAGTCTTAGGCTAGGGCACCCCTAGATTTAGCCTAGGGCAGCCAGAGGCTTAGGCTAAGGCTAGGGCTCCTCTAGCCTAAGGCCTGGGCACCCCTAGGCTTAGGCTAGGGCACCCCTAGGCTTAGGTTAGGGCACCCCTAGGCTTAGGCTAGGGCACCCCTAGGCTTAGGCTAGGGCACCACTAGGCTTAGGCTAAGGTTAGTGGACCCCTAGGCTTAGGCTAAGGCACCCCTAGGCTTAGGCAAGGGCACCGTAGGCTTAGGTTAGTGCACCCTTAGGCTTAGTCTATGGCACCCCTAGGCTTAGGCTAAGGCTAGGTCACCCCTAGGCTTAGGCTAAGGCACCACTAGGCTTAGGCTAGGGCACTCCTAGGCTTAGGCTAGGGCACCCCTAGGCTGAGGCTAGGGCACCCCTAGGCTGAGGCTAGGACACCCCTAGGCTGAGGCTAGGGCACCCATAGGCTTAGGCTAAGGCTAGGGTTACCCTAGCCTAAGGCCTGGGCACCCCTAGGCTTATGCTAGGGCACCCCTAGGTTTAGACTAAGGCTAGGGCTCCCCTAGCCTAAGGGTAGGGCACCCCTAGGCTTAGGCTTGGGCACGCCTAGGCATAAGCTAGGGCACCCGTAGGCTTAGGCTAAGGCTAGAGATCCCTAAGCCTAAGGCTAGGGCACCCCTAGGCTTAGGGTAGGGCACCCCTAAGCTTAGGCTAGGACACCCGTAGGCTTAGGCTAGGGCACTCCTAGGCTTAGGCTAAGGGTAGGGCTCCCCTAGCCTAAGGCTAGGGCACCCCTAGGCTTAGGGTAGGGCAACCCTAGGCTTAGGCTAGGGCACCCCTAGGATTGGGCTAAGGCACCCCATGGCTTAGGATAGGGCACCACTAGGCTTAGGCTAGGGCACCCCTAGGCATAGGCTAGGGCACCCCTAGGCGTAGGCTAGGTCACCACTAGGCTTAGGCTAATGCTAGGGCTCAGCTAGCCTAAGGCTAGGGCACCCCTAAGCTTAGGCTAGGGCACCCGTAGTCTTAGGCTAGGGCACCCCTAGGCTTAGGCTAAGGCTAGGGCTCCCCTAGCCTAAGGGTAGGGCACCACTAGGCTTAGGCTAGGGCACCCTTAGGCTTAGGCTAGGAAACCCCTAAGCTTAGGCTAGGGCACCCCTAGGCTTAGGCTAGGGCACCCTTAGGCTTAGGCTAGGGCACGCCTAAGCTTAGGCTAGTGCACCCCTAGGCTTAGGCTAAGGCTAGGGCTCCCCTAGCCTAAGGCTAGGGCACCCCAAGGCTTAGGCTAGGGCACGCCTAGGCTTAGGCTAGGGCACCCCTAGGCTTAGGCTTAGGCTAGGGCTCAGCTAGCCTAAGGCTAAGGCAAGCCTAGGTTGAGTCTAGGGCACCCCTAGGCTTATGGTAGGGCACCCCTAGGCTTAGGGTAGGGCACCCCTAGGCTTAGGTTAGGACACGCCTAGCCTAAGGCTAGGGCACCCCTAGGGTTAGGCTAGGGCACCCCTAGGCTTAGGCTAGGGCACCCCTAGGCTTAGGCTAGGGCAGCCAGAGGCTTAGGCTAAGGCTAGGGCTCCTCTAGCCTAAGGCCTGGGCACCCCTAGGCTTAGGGTAGGGCAACCCTAGGCTTAGGCTAGGGCACCCCTAAGATTAGGCTAAGGCACCCCATGGGTTAGGATAGGGCACCACTAGGCTTAGGATAGGGCACCCCTAGACTTAGGCTAGGGCACCCCTAGGCGTAGGCTAGGTCACCCCTAGGCTTAGGCTAATGCTAGGGCTCACCTAGCCTAAGGCTAGGGCACCCCTAGGCTTAGGCTAGGGCACCCATAGGCTTAGGCTAAAGCTAGGGCTCCACTACACTAAGGCTAGGGAACCCCTAGCCTTAGGCTAGGGCACCCCTAGGCTTACGCTAGGGCACCCCTAGGCTTAGGCTAGGGAACCCCTAGGCTTAGGCTAGGGCACCCCTAGGCTTAGGCTAAGGCTAGGGCTCCACTAGCCTAAGGCTAGGGCACCCCTAGGCTTAGGCTAGGGCACCCCTAGGCTTAGGCTAGGGCAACCCTAGGCTTAGGCTAAGGCTAGGGCTCCCCTAGACAAAGGCTAGGGCACCACTAGGCTTAGGCTAGGGCACCCCTAGGCTTAGGCTAGGGCACCCCTAGGCTTAGGCTAGGGCACTCCTAGGCTTAGGCTAGGGTAACCCTAGGCTTAGGCTAAGGCTAGGGCTCCCCTAGCCTAAGACTAGGGGACCCCGAGGCTTAGGGTAGGGAATCCCTAGGCTTAGGCTAGGGCACCCCTAGGCTTAGGCTAAGGCACCCCATGGCTTTGGATAGGGCACCCCTAGGCTTAGGCTAAGGCTAGGGCTCCACTTGGCTCAGGCTAGGGCAACCCTAGGCTTACGCTAGGGCACCCCTAGGCTTAGGCTAGGGCAACCCTAGGCTTATGCTAGGGCACACCTAGGCTTAGGCTAGGGCACCCCTAGGCTTAGGCTACGGCTAGGGCTCCCCTAGTCTAAGGCTAGGGCACCCCTAGGCTTAGGCTAGGGCACCCCTAGGCTTAGGCTAGGACACCGCTAGGCTTAGGCTAAGGCTAGCGCTCCCCTTGCCTAACCCTAGGGCACCCCTAGGCTTAGGCTAGGGCACCCCTAGGATTAGACTAGGGCACCACTAAGCTTAGGCTAGGGTACCCGTAGGCTTAGCCTAGGGCACCCCTAGGCTTAGGCTAAGACTAGGGCTCCCCTAGCCTAAGGCTAGGGCACCCCTAGGATTAGGCTAGGGCACCCCTAGGCGTAGGCTAGGGCACACCTAGTCTTAGGCTAGGGCACCCCTAGGCTTAGGATAAGGCTAGGGCTCCCCTAGCCTAAGGCTAGGGCACCCCTAGGCTTAGGGTAGGGCATCCCTAGGCTTAGGCTAGGGCACCCATAGGCTTAGGCTAAGGCAACCCATGGCTTAGGCTAAGGCTATGGCTCAGCTAGCCTAAGGCTTGAGCACCCCAATGCTTAGACTAGGGCAACCGTAGGCTTAGGCTAGGGCACCCCTAGGCATAGGCTAGAGCACCCCTAGGCGTAGGCTAGGTCACCACTAGGCTTAGGCTAATGCTAGGGCTCAGCTAGCCTAAGGCTAGGGCACCCCTAAGCTTAGGCTAGGGCACCCGTAGTCTTAGGCTAGGGCACCCCTAGGCTTAGGCTAAGGCTAGGGCTCCCCTAGCCTAAGGGTAGGGCACCACTAGGCTTAGGCTAGGGCACGATTAGGCTTAGGCTAGGAAACCCCTAAGCTTAGGCTTGGGCACCCCTAGGCTTAGGCTAGGGCACCCTTAGGCTTAGGCTAGGGCACGCCTAAGCTTAGGCTAGTGCACCCCTAGGCTTAAGCTAAGGGTAGGGCTCCCCTAGCCTAAGGCTAGGGCACCCCAAGGCTTAGGCTAGGGCACGCCTAGGCTTAGGCTAGGGCACCCCTAGGCTTAGGCTTAGGCTAGGGCTCAGCTAGCCTAAGGCTAAGGCAAGCCTAGGTTTAGTCTAGGGCACCCCTAGGCTTATGGTAGGGCACCCCTAGGCTTAGGGTAGGGCACCCCTAGGCTTAGGTTAGGACACGCTTAGCCTAAGGCTAGGGCACCCCTAGGGTTAGGCTAGGGCACCCCTAGGCTTAGGCTAGGGCACCCCTAGGCTTAGTCTACGGCAGCCAGAGGCTTAGGCTAAGGCTAGGGCTCCTCTAGCCTAAGGCCTGGGCACCCCTAAGCTTAGGGTAGGGCAACCCTAGGCTTAGGCTAGGGCACCCCTAAGATTAGGCTAAGGCACCCCATGGCTTAGGATAGGGCACCACTAGGCTTAGGATAGGGCACCCCTAGGCTTAGGCTAGGGCACCCCTAGGCGTAGGCTAGGTCACCCCTAGGCTTAGGCTAATGCTAGGGCTCAGCTAGCCTAAGGCTAGGGCACCCCTAGGCTTAGGCTAGGGCACCCATAGGCTTAGGCTAAAGCTAGGGCTCCACTACACTAAGGCTAGGGAACCCCTAGCCTTAGGCTAGGGCACCCCTAGGCTTACGCTAGGGCACCCCTAGGCTTAGGATAGGGAACCCCTAGGCTTAGGCTAGGGCACACCTAGGCTTAGGCTAAGGCTAGGGCTCCACTAGCCTAAGGCTAGGGCACCCCTAGGCTTAGGCTAGGGCACCCCTAAGGTTAGGCTAGGGCAACCCTAGGCTTAGGCTAAGGCTAGGGCTCCCCTAGACAAAGGCTAGGGCACCACTAGGCTTAGGCTAGGGCACCCCTAGGCTTAGGCTAGGGCACCCCTAGGCTTAGGCTAGGGCACTCCTAGGCTTAGGCTAGGGTACCCCTAGGCTTAGGCTAAGGCTAGGGCTCCCCTAGCCTAAGGCTAGGGGACCCCGAGGCTTAGGGTAGGGAATCCCTAGGCTTAGGCTAGGGCACCCCTAGGCTTAGGCTAAGGCACCCCATGGCTTAGGATAGGGCACCCCTAGGCTTAGGCTAAGGCTAGGACTCCACTTGGCTCAGGCTAGGGCAACCCTAGGCTTACGCTAGGGCACCCCTAGGCTTAGGCTAGGGCAACCCTAGGCTTATGCTAGGGCACACCTAGGCTTAGGCTAGGGCACCCCTAGGCTTAGGCTACGGCTAGGGCTCCCCTAGTCTAAGGCTAGGGCACCCCTAGGCTTAGGCTAGGGCACCCCTAGGCTTAGGCTAGGACACCGCTAGGCTTAGGCTAAGGCTAGCGCTCCCCTTGCCTAACCCTAGGGAACCCCTAGGCTTAGGCTAGGGCACCCCTAGGCTTAGACTAGGGCACCACTAAGCTTAGGCTAGGGTACCCCTAGGCTTAGCCTAGGGCACCCCTAGGCTTAGGCTAAGACTAGGGCTCCCCTAGCCTAAGGCTAGGGCACCCCTAGGATTAGGCTAGGGCACCCCTAGGCGTAGGCTAGGGCACACCTAGGCTTAGGCTAGGGCACCCCTAGGCTTAGGATAAGGCTAGGGCTCCCCTAGCCTAAGGCTAGGGCACCCCTAGGCTTAGGGTAGGGCATCCCTAGGCTTAGGCTAGGGCACCCCTAGGATTAGGCTAAGGCAACCCATGGCTTAGGCTAAGGCTATGGCTCAGCTAGCCTAAGGCTTGAGCACCCCTATGCTTAGACTAGGGCAACCGTAGGCTTAGGGTAGGGAACCCCTAGGCTTAGGCTAGGGCACCCCTAGGCTTATGCTAGGGCACCCCTAGGCTTAGGCTAAGGCTAGGGCTCCACTTGACAAAGGCTAGGGCACCCCTAGCCTTAGGCTAGGGCACCCGTAGGCTTAGGCTAGGGCACCCCTAGGCATAGGCTAGGGAACCCCTAGGCTTAGGCTAGGGCACCCCTAGGCTTAGGCTAGGGCACCCATAGGCTTAGGCTCAGGCACCCCTAGTCTTAGGCTAGGGCACCCCTAGTCTTAGGCTAGGGCATACCTAGGCTTAGGCTAAGGCTAGGGCTCAGCTAGCCTAAGGCTAGGGCAAGCCTAGGCTTAGTCTAGGGCACCCCTAGGCTTAGGGTAGGGCACCCCTAGGCTTAGGGTAGGGCACCCCTAGGTTTAGGTTAGGACACGCCTAGCCTAAGGCTAGGGCACCCCTAGGGGTAGGCTAGGGCACCCCTAGGCTTAGGCTAGGGCACCCTTAGGCTTAGGCTAGGGCACGCCTAAGCTTAGGCTAGTGCACCCCTAGGCTTAGGCTAAGGCTAGGGCTCCCCTAGCCTAAGGCTATGGCACCCCAAGGCTTAGGCTAGGGCACGCCTAGGCTTAGGCTAGGGCACCCCTAGGCTTAGGCTAAGGCTAGGGCTCCCCTAGCCTAAGGCTATGGCACCCCAAGGCTTAGGCTAGGGCACGCCTAGGCTTAGGCTAGGGCACCCCTAGGCTTAGGCTAGGGCACCCCTAGGCTTAGGCTAGGACACCGCTAGGCTTAGGCTAAGGCTAGCGCTCCCCTTGCCTAACCCTAGGGCACCCCTAGGCTTAGGCTAGGGCACCCCTAGGCTTAGACTAGGGCACCACTAAGCTTAGGCTAGGGTACCCCTAGGCTTAGCCTAGGGCACCCCTAGGCTTAGGCTAAGACTAGGGCTCCCCTAGCCTAAGGCTAGGGCACTCCTAGGATTAGGCTAGGGCACCCCTAGGCGTAGGCTAGGGCACACCTAGGCTTAGGCTAGGGCACCCCTAGGCTTAGGATAAGGCTAAGGCTCCCCTAGCCTAAGGCTAGGGCACCCCTAGGCTTAGGGTAGGGCATCCCTAGGCTTAGGCTAGGGCACCCATAGGCTTAGGCTAAGGCAACCCATGGCTTAGGCTAAGGCTATGGCTCAGCTAGCCTAAGGCTTGAGCACCCCAATGCTTAGACTAGGGCAACCGTAGGCTTAGGCTAGGGCACCCCTAGGCATAGGCTAGAGCACCCCTAGGCGTAGGCTAGGTCACCACTAGGCTTAGGCTAATGCTAGGGCTCAGCTAGCCTAAGGCTAGGGCACCCCTAAGCTTAGGCTAAGGCTAGGGCTCCCCTAGCCTAAGGGTAGGGCACCACTAGCCTTAGGCTAGGGCACGATTAGGCTTAGGCTAGGAAACCCCTAAGCTTAGGCTTGGGCACCCCTAGGCTTAGGCTAGGGCACCCTTAGGCTTAGGCTAGGGCACGCCTAAGCTTAGGCTAGTGCACCCCTAGGCTTAGGCTAAGGCTAGGGCTCCCCTAGCCTAAGGCTAGGGCACCCCAAGGCTTAGGCTAGGGCACGCCTAGGCTTAGGCTAGGGCACTCCTAGGCTTAGGCTTAGGCTAGGGCTCAGCTAGCCTAAGGCTAAGGCAAGCCTAGGTTTAGTCTAGGGCACCCCTAGGCTTATGGTAGGGCACCCCTAGGCTTAGGGTAGGGCACCCCTAGGCTTAGGTTAGGACACGCTTAGTCTAAGGCTAGGGCACCCCTAGGGTTAGGCTAGGCCACCCCTAGGCTTAGGCTAGGGCACCCCTAGGCTTAGGCTAGGGCAGCCAGAGGCTTAGGCTAAGGCTAGGGCTCCTCTAGCCTAAGGCCTGGGCACCCCTAGGCTTAGGGTAGGGCAACCCTAGGCTTAGGCTAGGGCACCCCTAAGATTAGGCTAAGGCACCCCATGGCTTAGGATAGGGCACCACTAGGCTTAGGATAGGGCACCCCTAGGCTTAGGCTAGGGCACCCCTAGGCGTAGGCTAGGTCACCCCTAGGCTTAGGCTAATGCTAGGGCTCAGCTAGCCTAAGGCTAGGGCACCCCTAGGCTTAGGCTAGGGCACCCATAGGCTTAGGCTAAAGCTAGGGCTCCACTACACTAAGGCTAGGGAACCCCTAGCCTTAGGCTAGGGCACCCCTAGGCTTACGCTAGGGCACCCCTAGGCTTAGGCTAGGGAACCCCTAGGCTTAGGCTAGGGCACACCTAGGCTTAGGCTAAGGCTAGGGCTCCACTAGCCTAAGGCTAGGGCACCCCTAGGCTTAGGCTAGGGCACCCCTAAGGTTAGGCTAGGGCAACCCTAGGCTTAGGCTAAGGCTAGGGCTCCCCTAGACAAAGGCTATTGCACCACTAGGCTTAGGCTAGGGCACCCCTAGGCTTAGGCTAGGGCACCCCTAGGCTTAGGCTAGGGCACTCCTAGGCTTAAGCTAGGGTACCCCTAGGCTTAGGCTAAGGCTAGGGCTCCCCTAGCCTAAGGCTAGGGGACCCCGAGGCTTAGGGTAGGGAATCCCTAGGCTTAGGCTAGGGCACCCCTAGGCTTAGGCTAAGGCACCCCATGGCTTAGGATAGGGCACCCCTAGGCTTAGGCTAAGGCTAGGACTCCACTTGGCTCAGGCTAGGGCAACCCTAGGCTTACGCTAGGGCACCCCTAGGCTTAGGCTAGGGCAACCCTAGGCTTATGCTAGGGCACACCTAGGCTTAGGCTAGGGCACCCCTAGGCTTAGGCTACGGCTAGGGCTCCCCTAGTCTAAGGCTAGGGCACCCCTAGGCTTAGGCTAGGGCACCCCTAGGCTTAGGCTAGGACACCGCTAGGCTTAGGCTAAGGCTAGCGCTCCCCTTGCCTAACCCTAGGGCACCCCTAGGCTTAGGCTAGGGCACCCCTAGGCTTAGACTAGGGCACCACTAAGCTTAGGCTAGGGTACCCCTAGGCTTAGCCTAGGGCACCCCTAGGCTTAGGCTAAGACTAGGGCTCCCCTAGCCTAAGGCTAGGGCACCCCTAGGATTAGGCTAGGGCACCCCTAGGCGTAGGCTAGGGCACACCTAGGCTTAGGCTAGGGCACCCCTAGGCTTAGGATAAGGCTAGGGCTCCCCTAGCCTAAGGCTAGGGCACCCCTAGGCTTAGGGTAGGGCATCCCTAGGCTTAGGCTAGGGCACCCCTAGGATTAGGCTAAGGCAACCCATGGCTTAGGCTAAGGCTATGGCTCAGCAAGCCTAAGGCTTGAGCACCCCTATGCTTAGACTAGGGCAACCGTAGGCTTAGGGTAGGGAACCCCTAGGCTTAGGCTAGGGCACCCCTAGGCTTATGCTAGGGCACCCCTAGGCTTAGGCTAAGGCTAGGGCTCCACTTGACAAAGGCTAGGGCACCCCTAGCCTTAGGCTAGGGCACCCGTAGGCTTAGGCTAGGGCACCCCTAGGCATAGGCTAGGGAACCCCTAGGCTTAGGCTAGGGCACCCCTAGGCTTAGGCTAGGGCACCCATAGGCTTAGGCTCAGGCACCCCTAGTCTTAGGCTAGGGCACCCCTAGTCTTAGGCTAGGGCATACCTAGGCTTAGGCTAAGGCTAGGGCTCAGCTAGCCTAAGGCTAGGGCAAGCCTAGGCTTAGTCTAGGGCACCCCTAGGCTTAGGGTAGGGCACCCCTAGGCTTAGGGTAGGGCACCCCTAGGTTTAGGTTAGGACACGCCTAGCCTAAGGCTAGGGCACCCCTAGGGGTAGGCTAGGGCACCCCTAGGCTTAGGCTAGGGCACCCTTAGGCTTAGGCTAGGGCACGCCTAAGCTTAGGCTAGTGCACCCCTAGGCTTAGGCTAAGGCTAGGGCTCCCCTAGCCTAAGGCTATGGCACCCCAAGGCTTAGGCTAGGGCACGCCTAGGCTTAGGCTAGGGCACCCCTAGGCTTAGGCTTAGGCTAGGGCTCAGCTAGCCTAAGGCTAAGGCAAGCCTAGGTTTAGTCTAGGGCACCCCTAGGCTTATGGTAGGGCACCCCTAGGCTTAGGGTAGGGCACCCCTAGGCTTAGGTTAGGACACGCCTAGCCTAAGGCTAGGGCACCCCTAGGGTTAGGCTAGGGCACCCCTAGGCTTAGGCTAGGGCACCCCTAGGCTTAGGCTAGGGCAGCCAGAGGCTTAGGCTAAGGCTAGGGCTCCTCTAGCCTAAGGCCTGGGCACCCCTAGGCTTAGGGTAGGGCAACCCTAGGCTTAGGCTAGGGCACCCCTAAGATTAGGCTAAGGCACCCCATGGCTTAGGATAGGGCACCACTGGCTTAGGAATGGGCACCCCTAGGCTTAGGCTAGGGCACCCCTAGGCGTAGGCTAGGTCACCCCTAGGCTTAGGCTAATGCTAGGGCTCAGCTAGCCTAAGGCTAGGGCACCCCTAGGCTTAGGCTAGGGCACCCATAGGCTTAGGCTAAAGCTAGGGCTCCACTACACTAAGGCTAGGGAACCCCTAGCCTTAGGCTAGGGCACCCCTAGGCTTACGCTAGGGCACCCCTAGGCTTAGGCTAGGGAACCCCTAGGCTTAGGCTAGGGCACACCTAGGCTTAGGCTAAGGCTAGGGCTCCACTAGCCTAAGGCTAGGGCACCCCTAGGCTTAGGCTAGGGCACCCCTAGGGTTAGGCTAGGGCAACCCTAGGCTTAGGCTAAGGCTAGGGCTCCCCTAGACAAAGGCTAGGGCACCACTAGGCTTAGGCTAGGGCACCCCTAGGCTTAGGCTAGGGCACCCCTAGGCTTAGGCTAGGGCACTCCTAGGCTTAGGCTAGGGTACCCCTAGGCTTAGGCTAAGGCTAGGGCTCCCCTAGCCTAAGGCTAGGGGACCCCGAGGCTTAGGGTAGGGAATCCCTAGGCTTAGGCTAGGGCACCCCTAGGCTTAGGCTAAGGCACCCCATGGCTTAGGATAGGGCACCCCTAGGCTTAGGCTAAGGCTAGGGCTCCACTTGGCTCAGGCTAGGGCAACCCTAGGCTTACGCTAGGGCACCCCTAGGCTTAGGCTTAGGCTAGGGCTCAGCTAGCCTAAGGCTAAGGCAAGCCTAGGCTTAGTCTAGGGCACCCCTAGGCTTAGGCTAGGGCACCCCTAGGGTTAGGCTAGGGCAACCCTAGGCTTAGGCTAAGGCTAGGGCTCCCCTAGACAAAGGCTAGGGCACCACTAGGCTTAGGCTAGGGCACCCCTAGGCTTAGGCTAGGGCACCCCTAGGCTTAGGCTAGGGCACTCCTAGGCTTAGGCTAGGGTACCCCTAGGCTTAGGCTAAGGCTAGGGCTCCCCTAGCCTAAGGCTAGGGGACCCCGAGGCTTAGGGTAGGGAATCCCTAGGCTTAGGCTAGGGCACCCCTAGGCTTAGGCTAAGGCACCCCATGGCTTAGGATAGGGCACCCCTAGGCTTAGGCTAAGGCTAGGGCTCCACTTGGCTCAGGCTAGGGCAACCCTAGGCTTACGCTAGGGCACCCCTAGGCTTAGGCTAGGGCAACCCTAGGCTTATGCTAGGGCACACCTAGGCTTAGGCTAGGGCACCCCTAGGCTTAGGCTACGGCTAGGGCTCCCCTAGTCTAAGGCTAGGGCACCCCTAGGCTTAGGCTAGGGCACCCCTAGGCTTAGGCTAGGACACCGCTAGGCTTAGGCTAAGGCTAGCGCTCCCCTTGCCTAACCCTAGGGCACCCCTAGGCTTAGGCTAGGGCACCCCTAGGCTTAGACTAGGGCACCACTAAGCTTAGGCTAGGGTACCCCTAGGCTTAGCCTAGGGCACCCCTAGGCTTAGGCTAAGACTAGGGCTCCCCTAGCCTAAGGCTAGGGCACCCCTAGGATTAGGCTAGGGCACCCCTAGGCGTAGGCTAGGGCACACCTAGGCTTAGGCTAGGGCACCCCTAGGCTTAGGATAAGGCTAGGGCTCCCCTAGCCTAAGGCTAGGGCACCCCTAGGCTTAGGGTAGGGCATCCCTAGGCTTAGGCTAGGGCACCCCTAGGATTAGGCTAAGGCAACCCATGGCTTAGGCTAAGGCTATGGCTCAGCTAGCCTAAGGCTTGAGCACCCCTATGCTTAGACTAGGGCAACCGTAGGCTTAGGGTAGGGAACCCCTAGGCTTAGGCTAGGGCACCGCTAGGCTTATGCTAGGGCACCCCTAGGCTTAGGCTAAGGCTAGGGCTCCACTTGACAAAGGCTAGGGCACCCCTAGCCTTAGGCTAGGGCACCCGTAGGCTTAGGCTAGGGCACCCCTAGGCATAGGCTAGGGAACCCCTAGGCTTAGGCTAGGGCACCCCTAGGCTTAGGCTAGGGCACCCATAGGCTTAGGCTCAGGCACCCCTAGTCTTAGGCTAGGGCACCCCTAGTCTTAGGCTAGGGCATACCTAGGCTTAGGCTAAGGCTAGGGCTCAGCTAGCCTAAGGCTAGGGCAAGCCTAGGCTTAGTCTAGGGCACCCCTAGGCTTAGGGTAGGGCACCCCTAGGTTTAGGTTAGGACACGCCTAGCCTAAGGCTAGGGCACCCCTAGGGTTAGGCTAGGGCACCCCTAGGCTTAGGCTAGGGCACCCCTAGGTTTAGCCTAGGGCAGCCAGAGGCTTAGGCTAAGGCTAGGGCTCCTCTAGCCCAAGTCCTGGGCACCCCTAGGCTTAGGCTAGTGCACCCCTAGGCTTAGGTTAGGGCACCCCTAGGCTTAGGCTAGGGCACCCCTAGGCTTAGGCTAGGGCACCCCTAGGCTTAGGCTAAGGTTAGTGGACCCCTAGGCTTAGGCTAAGGCACCCCTAAGCTTTGGCAAGGGCACCGTAGGCTTAGGTTAGGGCACCCTTAGGCTTAGCCTATGGCACCCCTAGGCTTAGGCTAAGGCTAGGTCACCCCTAGGCTTAGGCAAAGGCACCACTAGGCTTAGGCTAGGGCACCCCTAGGCTTAGGCTAGGGCACTCCTAGGCTTAGGCTAGGGCACCCCTAGGCTGAGGCTAGGGCACCCCTAGGCTGAGGCTAGGACACCCCTAGGCTGAGGCTAGAGCACCCATAGGCTTAGGCTAAGGCTAGGGTTACCCTAGCCTAAGGCTAGGGCACCCCTAGGCTTATGCGAGGGCACCCCTAGGTTTAGACTAAGGCTAGGGCTCCCCTAGCCTAAGGCTAGGGCACCCCTAGGCTTAGGCTAGGGCACGCCTAGGCATAAGCTAGGGCACCCGTAGGCTTAGGCTAAGGCTAGAGATCCCTAAGCCTAAGGCTAGGGCACCCCTAGGCTTAGGGTAGGGCACCCCTAAGCTTAGGCTAGGACACCCGTAGGCTTAGGCTAGGGCACTCCTAGGCTTAGGCTAAGGGTAGGGCTCCCCTAGCCTAAGGCTAGGGCACCCCTAGGCTTAGGGTAGGGCAACCCTAGGCTTAGGGTAGGGCACCCCTAGGATTAGGCTAAGGCACCCCATGGCTTAGGATAGGGCACCACTAGGCTTAGGCTAGGGCACCCCTAGGCATAGGCTAGGGCACCCCTAGGCATAGGCTAGGTCACCACTAGGCTTAGGCTAATGCTAGGGCTCAGCTAGCCTAAGGCTAGGGCACCCCTAAGCTTAGGCTAGGGCACCCGTAGTCTTAGGCTAGGGCACCCCTAGGCTTAGGCTAAGGCTAGGGCTCCCCTAGCCTAAGGGTATGGCACCACTAGGCTTAGGCTAGGGCACCCTTAGGCTTAGGCTAGGAAACCCCTAAGCTTAGGCTAGGGCACCCCTAGGCTTAGGCTAGGGCACCCTTAGGCTTAGGCTAGGGCACGCCTAAGCTTAGGCTAGTGCACCCCTAGGCTTAGGCTAAGGCTAGGGCTCCCCTAGCCTAAGGCTAGGGCACCCCAAGGCTTAGGCTAGGGCACGCCTAGGCTTAGGCTAGGGCACCCCTAGGCTTAGGCTTAGGCTAGGGCTCAGCTAGCCTAAGGCTAAGGCAAGCCTAGGCTTAGTCTAGGGCACCCCTAGGCTTAGGGTAGGGCACCCCTAGGCTTAGGGTAGGGCACCCCTAGGCTTAGGTTAGGACACGCCTAGCCTAAGGCTAGGGCACCCCTAGGGTTAGGCTAGGGCTCCCCTAGGCTTAGGCTAGGGCACCCCTAGGCTTAGGCTAGGGCAGCCAGAGGCTTAGGCTAAGGCTAGGGCTCCTCTAGCCTAAGGCCTGGGCACCCCTAGGCTTAGGGTAGGGCAACCCTAGGCTTAGGCTAGGGCACCCCTAAGATTAGGCTAAGGCACCCCATGGCTTAGGATAGGGCACCACTAGGCTTAGGATAGGGCACCCCTAGGCTTAGGCTAGGGCACCCCTAGGCGTAGGCTAGGTCACCCCTAGGCTTAGGCTAATGCTAGGGCTCAGCTAGCCTAAGGCTAGGGCAAGCCTAGGCTTAGTCTAGGGCACCCCTAGGCTTACGGTAGGGCACCCCTAGCCTTAGGGTAGGGCACCCCTAGGTTTAGGTTAGGACATGCCTAGCCTAAGGCTAGGGCACCCCTAGGGTTAGGCTAGGGCACCCCTAGGCTTTGGCTAGGGCACCCTTAGGCTTAGGCTAGGGCACGCCTAAGCTTAGGCTAGTGCACCCCTAGGCTTAGGCTAAGGCTAGGGCTCCCCTAGCCTAAGGCTAGGGCACCCCAAGGCTTAGGCTAGGGCACGCCTAGGCTTAGGCTAGGGCACCCCTAGGCTTAGGCTTAGGCTAGGGCTCAGCTAGCCTAAGGCTAAGGCAAGCCTAGGTTTAGTCTAGGGTACCCCTAGGCTTATGGTAGGGCACCCCTAGGCTTAGGGTAGGGCACCCCTAGGCTTAGGTTAGGACACGCCTAGCCTAAGGCTAGGGCACCCCTAGGGTTAGGCTAGGGCACCCCTAGGCTTAGGCTAGGGCACCCCTAGGCTTAGGCTAGGGCAGCCAGAGGCTTAGGCTAAGGCTAGGGCTCCTCTAGCCTAAGGCCTGGGCACCCCTAGGCTTAGGGTAGGGCAACCCTAGGCTTAGGCTAGGGCACCCCTAAGATTAGGCTAAGGCACCCCATGGCTTAGGATAGGGCACCACTAGGCTTAGGATAGGGCACCCCTAGGCTTAGGCTAGGGCACCCCTAGGCGTAGGCTAGGTCACCCCTAGGCTTAGGCTAATGCTAGGGCTCAGCTATCCTAAGGCTAGGGCACCCCTAGGCTTAGGCTAGGGCACCCATAGGCTTAGGCTAAAGCTAGGGCTCCACTACACTAAGGCTAGGGAACCCCTAGCCTTAGGCTAGGGCACCCCTAGGCTTACGCTAGGGCACCCCTAGGCTTAGGCTAGGGAACCCCTAGGCTTAGGCTAGGGCACACCTAGGCTTAGGCTAAGGCTAGGGCTCCACTAGCCTAAGGCTAGGGCACCCCTAGGCTTAGGCTAGGGCACCCCTAGTGTTAGGCTAGGGCAACCCTAGGCTTAGGCTAAGGCTAGGGCTCCCCTAGACAAAGGCTAGGGCACCACTAGGCTTAGGCTAGGGCACCCCTAGGCTTAGGCTAGGGCACCCCTAGGCTTAGGCTAGGGCACTCCTAGGCTTAGGCTAGGGTACCCCTAGGCTTAGGCTAAGGCTAGGGCTCCCCTAGCCTAAGGCTAGGGGACCCCGAGGCTTAGGGTAGGGAATCCCTAGGCTTAGGCTAGGGCACCCCTAGGCTTAGGCTAAGGCACCCCATGGCTTAGGATAGGGCACCCCTAGGCTTAGGCTAAGGCTAGGGCTCCACTTGGCTCAGGCTAGGGCAACCCTAGGCTTACGCTAGGGCACCCCTAGGCTTAGGCTAGGGCAACCCTAGGCTTATGCTAGGGCACACCTAGGCTTAGGCTAGGGCACCCCTAGGCTTAGGCTACGGCTAGGGCTCCCCTAGTCTAAGGCTAGGGCACCCCTAGGCTTAGGCTAGGGCACCCCTAGGCTTAGGCTAGGACACCGCTAGGCTTAGGCTAAGGCTAGCGCTCCCCTTGCCTAACCCTAGGGCACCCCTAGGCTTAGGCTAGGGCACCCCTAGGCTTAGACTAGGGCACCACTAAGCTTAGGCTAGGGTACCCCTAGGCTTAGCCTAGGGCACCCCTAGGCTTAGGCTAAGACTAGGGCTCCCCTAGCCTAAGGCTAGGGCACCCCTAGGATTAGGCTAGGGCACCCCTAGGCATAGGCTAGGGCACACCTAGGCTTAGGCTAGGGCACCCCTAGGCTTAGGATAAGGCTAGGGCTCCCCTAGCCTAAGGCTTGAGCACCCCTATGCTTAGACTAGGGCAACCGTAGGCTTAGGGTAGGGAACCCCTAGGCTTAGGCTAGGGCACCCCTAGGCTTATGCTAGGGCACCCCTAGGCTTAGGCTAAGGCTAGGGCTCCACTTGACAAAGGCTAGGGCACCCCTAGCCTTAGGCTAGGGCACCCGTAGGCTTAGGCTAGGGCACCCCTAGGCATAGGCTAGGGAACCCCTAGGCTTAGGTTAGGGCACCCCTAGGCTTAGGCTAGGGCACCCATAGGCTTAGGCTCAGGCACCCCTAGTCTTAGGCTTGGGAACCCCTACTCTTAGGCTAGGGCATACCTAGGCTTAGGCTAAGGCTAGGGCTCAGCTAGCCTAAGGCTAGGGCAAGCCTAGGCTTAGTCTAGGGCACCCCTAGGCTTAGGGTAGGGCACCCCTAGGCTTAGGGTAGGGCACCCCTAGGTTTAGGTTAGGACACGCCTAGCCTAAGGCTAGGGCACCCCTAGGGTTAGGCTAGGGCACCCCTAGGCTTAGGCTAGGGCACCCCTAGGTTTAGCCTAGGGCAGCCAGAGGCTTAGGCTAAGGCTAGGGCTCCTCTAGCCTAAGTCCTGGGCACCCCTAGGCTTAGGCTAGGGCACCCCTAGGCTTAGGTTAGGGCACCCCTAGGCTTAGGCTAGGGCACCCCTAGGCTTAGGCTAGGGCACCCCTAGGCTTAGGCTAAGGTTAGTGGACCCCTAGGCTTAGGCTAAGGCACCCCTAAGCTTTGGCAAGGGCACCGTAGGCTTAGGTTAGGGCACCCTTAGGCTTAGCCTATGGCACCCCTAGGCTTAGGCTAAGGCTAGGTCACCCCTAGGCTTAGGCTAAGGCACCACTAGGCTTAGGCTAGGGCACCCCTAGGCTTAGGCTAGGGCACTCCTAGGCTTAGGCTAGGGCACCCCTAGGCTGAGGCTAGGGCACCCCTAGGCTGAGGCTAGGACACCCCTAGGCTGAGGCTAGGGCACCCATAGGCTTAGGCTAAGGCTAGGGTTACCCTAGCCTAAGGCTAGGGCACCCCTAGGCTTATGCGAGGGCACCCCTAGGTTTAGACTAAGGCTAGGGCTCCCCTAGCCTAAGGCTAGGGCACCCCTAGGCTTAGGCTAGGGCACGCCTAGGCATAAGCTAGGGCACCCGTAGGCTTAGGCTAAGGCTAGAGATCCCTAAGCCTAAGGCTAGGGCACCCCTAGGCTTAGGGTAGGGCACCCCTAGGCTTAGGGTAGGGCACCCCTAAGCTTAGGCTAGGACACCCGTAGGCTTAGGCTAGGGCACTCCTAGGCTTAGGCTAAGGGTAGGGCTCCCCTAGCCTAAGGCTAGGGCACCCCTAGGCTTAGGGTAGGGCAACCCTAGGCTTAGGCTAGGGCACCCCTAGGATTAGGCTAAGGCACCCCATGGCTTAGGATAGGGCACCACTAGGCTTAGGCTAGGGCACCCCTAGGCATAGGCTAGGGCACCCCTAGGCATAGGCTAGGTCACCACTAGGCTTAGGCTAATGCTAGGGCTCAGCTAGCCTAAGGCTAGGGCACCCCTAAGCTTAGGCTAGGGCACCCCTAGGCTTAGGCTAAGGCTAGGGCTCCCCTAGCCTAAGGGTAGGGCACCACTAGGCTTAGGCTAGGGCACCCTTAGGCTTAGGCTAGGAAACCCCTAAGCTTAGGCTAGGGCACCCCTAGGCTTAGGCTAGGGCACCCTTAGGCTTAGGCTAGGGCACGCCTAAGCTTAGGCTAGTGCACCCCTAGGCTTAGGCTAAGGCTAGGGCTCCCCTAGCCTAAGGCTAGGGCACCCCAAGGCTTAGGCTAGGGCACGCCTAGGCTTAGGCTAGGGCACCCCTAGGCTTAGGCTTAGGCTAGGGCTCAGCTAGCCTAAGGCTAAGGCAAGCCTAGGCTTAGTCTAGGGCACCCCTAGGCTTAGGGTAGGGCACCCCTAGGCTTAGGGTAGGGCACCCCTAGGCTTAGGTTAGGACACGCCTAGCCTAAGGCTAGGGCACCCCTAGGGTTAGGCTAGGGCTCCCCTAGGCTTAGGCTAGGGCACCCCTAGGCTTAGGCTAGGGCAGCCAGAGGCTTAGGCTAAGGCTAGGGCTCCTCTAGCCTAAGGCCTGGGCACCCCTAGGCTTAGGGTAGGGCAACCCTAGGCTTAGGCTAGGGCACCCCTAAGATTAGGCTAAGGCACCCCATGGCTTAGGATAGGGCACCACTAGGCTTAGGATAGGGCACCCCTAGGCTTAGGCTAGGGCACCCCTAGGCGTAGGCTAGGTCACCCCTAGGCTTAGGCTAATGCTAGGGCTCAGCTAGCCTAAGGCTAGGGCACCCCTAGGCTTAGGGTAGGGCACCCCTAGGTTTAGGCTAAAGCTATGGCTCCACTAGACTAAGGCTAGGGAACCCCTAGCCTTAGGCTAGGGCAGCCAAGGCTTACGCTAGGGCACCCCTAGGCTTAGGCTAGGGAACCCCTAGGCTTAGGCTAGGGCAGCCAGAGGCTTAGGCTAAGGCTAGGGCTCCTCTAGCCTAAGGCCTGGGCACCCCTAGGCTTAGGGTAGGGCAACCCTAGGCTTAGGCTAGGGCACCCCTAAGATTAGGCTAAGGCACCCCATGGCTTAGGATAGGGCACCACTAGGCTTAGGATAGGGCACCCCTAGGCTTAGGCTAGGGCACCCCTAGGCGTAGGCTAGGTCACCCCTAGGCTTAGGCTAATGCTAGGGCTCAGCTATCCTAAGGCTAGGGCACCCCTAGGCTTAGGCTAGGGCACCCATAGGCTTAGGCTAAAGCTAGGGCTCCACTACACTAAGGCTAGGGAACCCCTAGCCTTAGGCTAGGGCACCCCTAGGCTTACGCTAGGGCACCCCTAGGCTTAGGCTAGGGAACCCCTAGGCTTAGGCTAGGGCACACCTAGGCTTAGGCTAAGGCTAGGGCTCCACTAGCCTAAGGCTAGGGCACCCCTAGGCTTAGGCTAGGGCACCCCTAGTGTTAGGCTAGGGCAACCCTAGGCTTAGGCTAAGGCTAGGGCTCCCCTAGACAAAGGCTAGGGCACCACTAGGCTTAGGCTAGGGCACCCCTAGGCTTAGGCTAGGGCACCCCTAGGCTTAGGCTAGGGCACTCCTAGGCTTAGGCTAGGGTACCCCTAGGCTTAGGCTAAGGCTAGGGCTCCCCTAGCCTAAGGCTAGAGGACCCCGAGGCTTAGGGTAGGGAATCCCTAGGCTTAGGCTAGGGCACCCCTAGGCTTAGGCTAAGGCACCCCATGGCTTAGGATAGGGCACCCCTAGGCTTAGGCTAAGGCTAGGGCTCCACTTGGCTCAGGCTAGGGCAACCCTAGGCTTACGCTAGGGCACCCCTAGGCTTAGGCTAGGGCAACCCTAGGCTTATGCTAGGGCACACCTAGGCTTAGGCTAGGGCACCCCTAGGCTTAGGCTACGGCTAGGGCTCCCCTAGTCTAAGGCTAGGGCACCCCTAGGCTTAGGCTAGGGCACCCCTAGGCTTAGGCTAGGACACCGCTAGGCTTAGGCTAAGGCTAGCGCTCCCCTTGCCTAACCCTAGGGCACCCCTAGGCTTAGGCTAGGGCACCCCTAGGCTTAGACTAGGGCACCACTAAGCTTAGGCTAGGGTACCCCTAGGCTTAGCCTAGGGCACCCCTAGGCTTAGGCTAAGACTAGGGCTCCCCTAGCCTAAGGCTAGGGCACCCCTAGGATTAGGCTAGGGCACCCCTAGGCGTAGGCTAGGGCACACCTAGGCTTAGGCTAGGGCACCCCTAGGCTTAGGATAAGGCTAGGGCTCCCCTAGCCTAAGGCTTGAGCACCCCTATGCTTAGACTAGGGCAACCGTAGGCTTAGGGTAGGGAACCCCTAGGCTTAGGCTAGGGCACCCCTAGGCTTATGCTAGGGCACCCCTAGGCTTAGGCTAAGGCTAGGGCTCCACTTGACAAAGGCTAGGGCACCCCTAGCCTTAGGCTAGGGCACCCGTAGGCTTAGGCTAGGGCACCCCTAGGCATAGGCTAGGGAACCCCTAGGCTTAGGTTAGGGCACCCCTAGGCTTAGGCTAGGGCACCCATAGGCTTAGGCTCAGGCACCCCTAGTCTTAGGCTTGGGAACCCCTACTCTTAGGCTAGGGCATACCTAGGCTTAGGCTAAGGCTAGGGCTCAGCTAGCCTAAGGCTAGGGCAAGCCTAGGCTTAGTCTAGGGCACCCCTAGGCTTAGGGTAGGGCACCCCTAGGCTTAGGGTAGGGCACCCCTAGGTTTAGGTTAGGACACGCCTAGCCTAAGGCTAGGGCACCCCTAGGGTTAGGCTAGGGCACCCCTAGGCTTAGGCTAGGGCACCCCTAGGTTTAGCCTAGGGCAGCCAGAGGCTTAGGCTAAGGCTAGGGCTCCTCTAGCCTAAGTCCTGGGCACCCCTAGGCTTAGGCTAGGGCACCCCTAGGCTTAGGTTAGGGCACCCCTAGGCTTAGGCTAGGGCACCCCTAGGCTTAGGCTAGGGCACCCCTAGGCTTAGGCTAAGGTTAGTGGACCCCTAGGCTTAGGCTAAGGCACCCCTAAGCTTTGGCAAGGGCACCGTAGGCTTAGGTTAGGGCACCCTTAGGCTTAGCCTATGGCACCCCTAGGCTTAGGCTAAGGCTAGGTCACCCCTAGGCTTAGGCTAAGGCACCACTAGGCTTAGGCTAGGGCACCCCTAGGCTTAGGCTAGGGCACTCCTAGGCTTAGGCTAGGGCACCCCTAGGCTGAGGCTAGGGCACCCCTAGGCTGAGGCTAGGACACCCCTAGGCTGAGGCTAGGGCACCCATAGGCTTAGGCTAAGGCTAGGGTTACCCTAGCCTAAGGCTAGGGCACCCCTAGGCTTATGCGAGGGCACCCCTAGGTTTAGACTAAGGCTAGGGCTCCCCTAGCCTAAGGCTAGGGCACCCCTAGGCTTAGGCTAGGGCACGCCTAGGCATAAGCTAGGGCACCCGTAGGCTTAGGCTAAGGCTAGAGATCCCTAAGCCTAAGGCTAGGGCACCCCTAGGCTTAGGGTAGGGCACCCCTAGGCTTAGGGTAGGGCACCCCTAAGCTTAGGCTAGGACACCCGTAGGCTTAGGCTAGGGCACTCCTAGGCTTAGGCTAAGGGTAGGGCTCCCCTAGCCTAAGGCTAGGGCACCCCTAGGCTTAGGGTAGGGCAACCCTAGGCTTAGGCTAGGGCACCCCTAGGATTAGGCTAAGGCACCCCATGGCTTAGGATAGGGCACCACTAGGCTTAGGCTAGGGCACCCCTAGGCATAGGCTAGGGCACCCCTAGGCATAGGCTAGGTCACCACTAGGCTTAGGCTAATGCTAGGGCTCAGCTAGCCTAAGGCTAGGGCACCCCTAAGCTTAGGCTAGGGCACCCCTAGGCTTAGGCTAAGGCTAGGGCTCCCCTAGCCTAAGGGTAGGGCACCACTAGGCTTAGGCTAGGGCACCCTTAGGCTTAGGCTAGGAAACCCCTAAGCTTAGGCTAGGGCACCCCTAGGCTTAGGCTAGGGCACCCTTAGGCTTAGGCTAGGGCACGCCTAAGCTTAGGCTAGTGCACCCCTAGGCTTAGGCTAAGGCTAGGGCTCCCCTAGCCTAAGGCTAGGGCACCCCAAGGCTTAGGCTAGGGCACGCCTAGGCTTAGGCTAGGGCACCCCTAGGCTTAGGCTTAGGCTAGGGCTCAGCTAGCCTAAGGCTAAGGCAAGCCTAGGCTTAGTCTAGGGCACCCCTAGGCTTAGGGTAGGGCACCCCTAGGCTTAGGGTAGGGCACCCCTAGGCTTAGGTTAGGACACGCCTAGCCTAAGGCTAGGGCACCCCTAGGGTTAGGCTAGGGCTCCCCTAGGCTTAGGCTAGGGCACCCCTAGGCTTAGGCTAGGGCAGCCAGAGGCTTAGGCTAAGGCTAGGGCTCCTCTAGCCTAAGGCCTGGGCACCCCTAGGCTTAGGGTAGGGCAACCCTAGGCTTAGGCTAGGGCACCCCTAAGATTAGGCTAAGGCACCCCATGGCTTAGGATAGGGCACCACTAGGCTTAGGATAGGGCACCCCTAGGCTTAGGCTAGGGCACCCCTAGGCGTAGGCTAGGTCACCCCTAGGCTTAGGCTAATGCTAGGGCTCAGCTAGCCTAAGGCTAGGGCACCCCTAGGCTTAGGGTAGGGCACCCCTAGGTTTAGGCTAAAGCTATGGCTCCACTAGACTAAGGCTAGGGAACCCCTAGCCTTAGGCTAGGGCAGCCAAGGCTTACGCTAGGGCACCCCTAGGCTTAGGCTAGGGAACCCCTAGGCTTAGGCTAAGCCTAGGGCTCCACTAGCCTAAGGCTAGGGCACCCCTAGGCTTAGGCTAGGGCACCCCTAGGCTTAGGCTAGGGCACCCCTAGGCTTAGGCTAGGGAACCCCTAGGCTTAGGCTAGGGCACACCTAGGCTTAGGCTAAGGCTAGGGCTCCACTAGCCTAAGGCTAGGGCACCCCTAGGCTTAGGCTAGGGCACCCCTAGTGTTAGGCTAGGGCAACCCTAGGCTTAGGCTAAGGCTAGGGCTCCCCTAGACAAAGGCTAGGGCACCACTAGGCTTAGGCTAGGGCACCCCTAGGCTTAGGCTAGGGCACCCCTAGGCTTAGGCTAGGGCACTCCTAGGCTTAGGCTAGGGTACCCCTAGGCTTAGGCTAAGGCTAGGGCTCCCCTAGCCTAAGGCTAGAGGACCCCGAGGCTTAGGGTAGGGAATCCCTAGGCTTAGGCTAGGGCACCCCTAGGCTTAGGCTAAGGCACCCCATGGCTTAGGATAGGGCACCCCTAGGCTTAGGCTAAGGCTAGGGCTCCACTTGGCTCAGGCTAGGGCAACCCTAGGCTTACGCTAGGGCACCCCTAGGCTTAGGCTAGGGCAACCCTAGGCTTATGCTAGGGCACACCTAGGCTTAGGCTAGGGCACCCCTAGGCTTAGGCTACGGCTAGGGCTCCCCTAGTCTAAGGCTAGGGCACCCCTAGGCTTAGGCTAGGGCACCCCTAGGCTTAGGCTAGGACACCGCTAGGCTTAGGCTAAGGCTAGCGCTCCCCTTGCCTAACCCTAGGGCACCCCTAGGCTTAGGCTAGGGCACCCCTAGGCTTAGACTAGGGCACCACTAAGCTTAGGCTAGGGTACCCCTAGGCTTAGCCTAGGGCACCCCTAGGCTTAGGCTAAGACTAGGGCTCCCCTAGCCTAAGGCTAGGGCACCCCTAGGATTAGGCTAGGGCACCCCTAGGCGTAGGCTAGGGCACACCTAGGCTTAGGCTAGGGCACCCCTAGGCTTAGGATAAGGCTAGGGCTCCCCTAGCCTAAGGCTTGAGCACCCCTATGCTTAGACTAGGGCAACCGTAGGCTTAGGGTAGGGAACCCCTAGGCTTAGGCTAGGGCACCCCTAGGCTTATGCTAGGGCACCCCTAGGCTTAGGCTAAGGCTAGGGCTCCACTTGACAAAGGCTAGGGCACCCCTAGCCTTAGGCTAGGGCACCCGTAGGCTTAGGCTAGGGCACCCCTAGGCATAGGCTAGGGAACCCCTAGGCTTAGGTTAGGGCACCCCTAGGCTTAGGCTAGGGCACCCATAGGCTTAGGCTCAGGCACCCCTAGTCTTAGGCTTGGGAACCCCTACTCTTAGGCTAGGGCATACCTAGGCTTAGGCTAAGGCTAGGGCTCAGCTAGCCTAAGGCTAGGGCAAGCCTAGGCTTAGTCTAGGGCACCCCTAGGCTTAGGGTAGGGCACCCCTAGGCTTAGGGTAGGGCACCCCTAGGTTTAGGTTAGGACACGCCTAGCCTAAGGCTAGGGCACCCCTAGGGTTAGGCTAGGGCACCCCTAGGCTTAGGCTAGGGCACCCCTAGGTTTAGCCTAGGGCAGCCAGAGGCTTAGGCTAAGGCTAGGGCTCCTCTAGCCTAAGTCCTGGGCACCCCTAGGCTTAGGCTAGGGCACCCCTAGGCTTAGGTTAGGGCACCCCTAGGCTTAGGCTAGGGCACCCCTAGGCTTAGGCTAGGGCACCCCTAGGCTTAGGCTAAGGTTAGTGGACCCCTAGGCTTAGGCTAAGGCACCCCTAAGCTTTGGCAAGGGCACCGTAGGCTTAGGTTAGGGCACCCTTAGGCTTAGCCTATGGCACCCCTAGGCTTAGGCTAAGGCTAGGTCACCCCTAGGCTTAGGCTAAGGCACCACTAGGCTTAGGCTAGGGCACCCCTAGGCTTAGGCTAGGGCACTCCTAGGCTTAGGCTAGGGCACCCCTAGGCTGAGGCTAGGGCACCCCTAGGCTGAGGCTAGGACACCCCTAGGCTGAGGCTAGGGCACCCATAGGCTTAGGCTAAGGCTAGGGTTACCCTAGCCTAAGGCTAGGGCACCCCTAGGCTTATGCGAGGGCACCCCTAGGTTTAGACTAAGGCTAGGGCTCCCCTAGCCTAAGGCTAGGGCACCCCTAGGCTTAGGCTAGGGCACGCCTAGGCATAAGCTAGGGCACCCGTAGGCTTAGGCTAAGGCTAGAGATCCCTAAGCCTAAGGCTAGGGCACCCCTAGGCTTAGGGTAGGGCACCCCTAGGCTTAGGGTAGGGCACCCCTAAGCTTAGGCTAGGACACCCGTAGGCTTAGGCTAGGGCACTCCTAGGCTTAGGCTAAGGGTAGGGCTCCCCTAGCCTAAGGCTAGGGCACCCCTAGGCTTAGGGTAGGGCAACCCTAGGCTTAGGCTAGGGCACCCCTAGGATTAGGCTAAGGCACCCCATGGCTTAGGATAGGGCACCACTAGGCTTAGGCTAGGGCACCCCTAGGCATAGGCTAGGGCACCCCTAGGCATAGGCTAGGTCACCACTAGGCTTAGGCTAATGCTAGGGCTCAGCTAGCCTAAGGCTAGGGCACCCCTAAGCTTAGGCTAGGGCACCCCTAGGCTTAGGCTAAGGCTAGGGCTCCCCTAGCCTAAGGGTAGGGCACCACTAGGCTTAGGCTAGGGCACCCTTAGGCTTAGGCTAGGAAACCCCTAAGCTTAGGCTAGGGCACCCCTAGGCTTAGGCTAGGGCACCCTTAGGCTTAGGCTAGGGCACGCCTAAGCTTAGGCTAGTGCACCCCTAGGCTTAGGCTAAGGCTAGGGCTCCCCTAGCCTAAGGCTAGGGCACCCCAAGGCTTAGGCTAGGGCACGCCTAGGCTTAGGCTAGGGCACCCCTAGGCTTAGGCTTAGGCTAGGGCTCAGCTAGCCTAAGGCTAAGGCAAGCCTAGGCTTAGTCTAGGGCACCCCTAGGCTTAGGGTAGGGCACCCCTAGGCTTAGGGTAGGGCACCCCTAGGCTTAGGTTAGGACACGCCTAGCCTAAGGCTAGGGCACCCCTAGGGTTAGGCTAGGGCTCCCCTAGGCTTAGGCTAGGGCACCCCTAGGCTTAGGCTAGGGCAGCCAGAGGCTTAGGCTAAGGCTAGGGCTCCTCTAGCCTAAGGCCTGGGCACCCCTAGGCTTAGGGTAGGGCAACCCTAGGCTTAGGCTAGGGCACCCCTAAGATTAGGCTAAGGCACCCCATGGCTTAGGATAGGGCACCACTAGGCTTAGGATAGGGCACCCCTAGGCTTAGGCTAGGGCACCCCTAGGCGTAGGCTAGGTCACCCCTAGGCTTAGGCTAATGCTAGGGCTCAGCTAGCCTAAGGCTAGGGCACCCCTAGGCTTAGGGTAGGGCACCCCTAGGTTTAGGCTAAAGCTATGGCTCCACTAGACTAAGGCTAGGGAACCCCTAGCCTTAGGCTAGGGCAGCCAAGGCTTACGCTAGGGCACCCCTAGGCTTAGGCTAGGGAACCCCTAGGCTTAGGCTAAGCCTAGGGCTCCACTAGCCTAAGGCTAGGGCACCCCTAGGCTTAGGCTAGGGCACCCCTAGGCTTAGGCTAGGGCAACCCTAGGCTTAGGCTAAGGCTAGGGCTCCCCTAGACTAAGGCTAGGGCACCACTAGGCTTAGGCTAGGGCACCCCTAGGCTTAGGCTCGGGCACCCCTAGGCTTAGGCTAGGGCAGTCCTAGGCTTAGGCTAGGGTACCCATAGGCTTAGGCTAAGGCTAGGGCTCCCCTAGCCTAAGGCTAGGGGACCCCGAGGCTTAGGGTAGGGAATCCCTAGGCTTAGGCTAGGGCACCCCTAGGCTTAGGCTAAGGCACCCCATGGCTTAGGATAGGGCACCCCCTAGGCTTAGGCTAAGGCTAGGGCTCCACTTGGCTCAGGCTAGGCTAACCCTAGGCTTACGCTAGGGCACCCCTAGGCTTAGGCTAGGGCAACCCTAGGCTTATGCTAGGGCACACCTAGGCTTAGGCTAGGGCACCCCTAGGCTTAGGCTACGGCTAGGGCTCCCCTAGTCTAAGGCTAGGGCACCCCTAGGCTTAGGTTAGGGCACCCCTAGGCTTAGGCTAGGACACCGCTAGGCTTAGGCTAAGGCTAGCGCTCCCCTTGCCTAACACTAGGGCACCCCTAGGCTTAGGCTAGGGCACCCCTAGGCTTAGACTAGGGCACCACTAAGCTTAGGCTAGGGTACCCCTAGGCTTAGCCTAGGGCACCCCTAAGCTTAGTCTAAGACTAGGGCTCCCCTAGCCTAAGGCTAGGGCACCCCTAGGCTTAGGCTAGGGCACCCCTAGGCTTAGGATAAGGCTAGGGCTCCCCTAGCCTAAGGCTAGGGCACCCCTAGGCTTAGGGTAGGGCATCCCTAGGCTTAGGCTAGGACACCCCTAGGCTTAGGCTAAGGCAACCCATGGCTTAGGCTAAGGCTATGGCTCAGCTAGCCTAAGGCTTGAGCACCCCTATGCTTAGACTAGGGCACCCCTAGTCTTAGGCTAGGGCACCCCTAGGCTTAGGGTAGGGCACCCCTAGGCTTAGGGTAGGGCACCCCTAGGCTTAGGTTAGGACACGCCTAGCCTAAGGCTAGGGCACCCCTAGGGTTAGGCTAGGGCTCCCCTAGGCTTAGGCTAGGGCACCCCTAGGCTTAGGCTAGGGCAGCCAGAGGCTTAGGCTAAGGCTAGGGCTCCTCTAGCCTAAGGCCTGGGCACCCCTAGGCTTAGGGTAGGGCAACCCTAGGCTTAGGCTAGGGCACCCCTAAGATTAGGCTAAGGCACCCCATGGCTTAGGATAGGGCACCACTAGGCTTAGGATAGGGCACCCCTAGGCTTAGGCTAGGGCACCCCTAGGCGTAGGCTAGGTCACCCCTAGGCTTAGGCTAATGCTAGGGCTCAGCTAGCCTAAGGCTAGGGCAAGCCTAGGCTTAGTCTAGGGCACCCCTAGGCTTAGGGTAGGGCACCCCTAGGCTTAGGGTAGGGCACCCCTAGGTTTAGGTTAGGACACGCCTAGCCTAAGGCTAGGGCACCCCTAGGGTTAGGCTAGGGCACCCCTAGGCTTAGGCTAGGGCACCCTTAGGCTTAGGCTAGGGCACGCCTAAGCTTAGGCTAGTGCACCCCTAGGCTTAGGCTAAGGCTAGGGCTCCCCTAGCCTAAGGCTAGGGCACCCCAAGGCTTAGGCTAGGGCACGCCTAGGCTTAGGCTAGGGCACCCCTAGGCTTAGGCTTAGGCTAGGGCTCAGCTAGCCTAAGGCTAAGGCAAGCCTAGGTTTAGTCTAGGGCACCCCTAGGCTTATGGTAGGGCACCCCTAGGCTTAGGGTAGGGCACCCCTAGGCTTAGGCTAGGGCAGCCAGAGGCTTAGGCTAAGGCTAGGGCTCCTCTAGCCTAAGGCCTGGGCACCCCTAGGCTTAGGGTAGGGCAACCCTAGGCTTAGGCTAGGGCACCCCTAAGATTAGGCTAAGGCACCCCATGGCTTAGGATAGGGCACCACTAGGCTTAGGATAGGGCACCCTAGGCTTAGGCTTGGGCACCCCTAGGCGTAGGCTAGGTCACCCCTAGGCTTAGGCTAATGCTAGGGCTCAGCTAGCCTAAGGCTAGGGCACCCCTAGGCTTAGGCTAGGGCACCCATAGGCTTAGGCTAAAGCTAGGGCTCCACTACACTAAGGCTAGGGAACCCCTAGCCTTAGGCTAGGGCACCCCTAGGCTTACGCTAGGGCACCCCTAGGCTTAGGCTAGGGAACCCCTAGGCTTAGGCTAGGGCACACCTAGGCTTAGGCTAAGGCTAGGGCTCCACTAGCCTAAGGCTAGGGCACCCCTAGGCTTAGGCTAGGGCACCCCTAGGGTTAGGCTAGGGCAACCCTAGGCTTAGGCTAAGGCTAGGGCTCCCCTAGACAAAGGCTAGGGCACCACTAGGCTTAGGCTAGGGCACCCCTAGGCTTAGGCTAGGGCACCCCTAGGCTTAGGCTAGGGTACTCCTAGGCTTAGGCTAGGGTACCCCTAGGCTTAGGCTAAGGCTAGGGCTCCCCTAGCCTAAGGCTAGGGGACCCCGAGGCTTAGGGTAGGGAATCCCTAGGCTTAGGCTAGGGCACCCCTAGGCTTAGGCTAAGGCACCCCATGGCTTAGGATAGGGCACCCCTAGGTTTAGGCTAAGGCTAGGGCTCCACTTGGCTCAGGCTAGGGCAACCCTAGGCTTACGCTAGGGCACCCCTAGGCTTAGGCTAGGGCAACCCTAGGCTTATGCTAGGGCACACCTAGGCTTAGGCTAGGGCACCCCTAGGCTTAGGCTACGGCTAGGGCTCCCCTAGTCTAAGGCTAGGGCACCCCTAGGCTTAGAGTAGGGCATCCCTAGGCTTAGGCTAGGGCACCCCTAGGCTTAGGCTAAGGCAACCCATGGCTTAGGCTAAGGCTATGGCTCAGCTAGCCTAAGGCTTGTGCACCCCTATGCTTAGACTAGGGCAACCGTAGGCTTAGGGTAGGGAACCCCTAGGCTTAGGCTAGGGCACCCCTAGGCTTATGCTAGGGCAACCCAAGGCTTAGGCTAAGGCTAGGGCTCCACTTGACTAAGGCTAGGGCACCCCTAGCCTTAGGCTAGGGCACCCGTAGGCTTAGGCTAGGGTACCCCTAGGCTTAGGCTAGGGAACCCCTAGGCTTAGGCTAGGGCACCCCTAGGCTTAGGCTAGGGCACCCATAGGCTTAGGTAGGGCACCCCTAGGCTTAGGCTAGGGTACCCTTAGGCTTAGGCTAGGGCACCCATAGGCTTACGCTAGGGCACCCCAAGGCTTAGGCTACGGAACCCCTAGGCTTAGGCTAGGGCACCCTTAGGCTTAGGCTAGGGCACCCCTAGGCTTAGGCTAAGGCTAGGGCTCAGCTAGCCTAAGGCTAGGGCACCCCTAGGCTTAGGCTAAGACTAGGGCTCCCCTAGCCTAAGGCTAGGGCACCCCTAGGCTTAGGCTAGGGCACCCCTAGGCGTAGGCTAGGGCACACCTAGGCTTAGGCTAGGGCACCCCTAGGCTTAGGATAAGGCTAGGGCTCCCCTAGCCTAAGGCTAGGGCACCCCTAGGCTTAGGGTAGGGCATCCCTAAGCTTAGGCTAGGGCACCCCTAGGCTTAGGCTAAGGCAACCCATGGCTTAGGCTAAGGCTATGGCTCAGCTAGCCTAAGGCTTGAGCACCCCTATGCTTAGATTAGGGCAACCGTAGGCTTAGGGTAGGGAACCCCTAGGCTTAGGCTAGGGCACCCCTAGGCTTATGCTAGGGCACACCTAGGCTTAGGCTAAGGCTAGGGCTCCACTTGACTAAGGATAGGGCACCCCTAGCCTTAGGCTAGGGCACCCGTAGGCTTAAGCTAGGGCACCCCTAGGCTTAGGCTAGGGAACCCCTAGGCTTAGGCTAGGGCACCCCTAGGCTTAGGCTAGGGCACCCATAGGCTTAGGCTCAGGCACCACTAGTCTTAGGCTAGGGCACCCCTAGGCTTAGGCTTATGCTATTGCACCCCTAGGCTTAGGCTACGGGAACCCTAGGCTTAGGCTAGGGCACCCCTAATCTTAGGCGAGGGCACCCATAGGCTTAGGCTAGGGCACCCCTAGGCTTAGGCTAGGGTACCCTTAGGCTTAGGCTAGGGAACACCTAGGCTTACGCTAGGGCACCCCTAAGCTTAGGCTAGGGCACCCCTAGTCTTAGGCTAGGGCACCCCTAGGCTTAGGCTAGGGCACCCCAAGGATTAGCCTATGGAACCCCTAGGCTTAGGCTAGGGCACCCTTAGGCTTAGGCTAGGGCACCCCTAGGCTTAGGCTAAGGCTAGGGCTCACTAGCCTAAGGCTAGGGCACCCCTAGGCTTTGGCTAGGGCACCCCTAAGCTTAGGGTAGGGCACCCCTAGGCTTAGGCTAGGGCACATCTAGGCTTAGGCTACGGCACCACTAGGCTTAGGCTAAGGCTAGGGCTCCACTAGACTAAGGCTAGGGCACCCCTAGGCTTAGGTTAGGGCACCCCTAGGCTTAGGCTAGGACACCCCTAGGCTTAGGCTAGGGCACCCCTAGTCTTAGGCTAGGGCACACCTAGGCTTAGGCTAAGGCTAGGGCTCCCCTAGCCTAAGACTAGGGCACCCCTAGGCTTAGGCTAGGGCACCCCTTGGTTTAGGCTAAGGCTATGGCTCCCCTAGCCTAAGGCTAGGGCACCACTAGACTTAGGCTACGGCACCCCTAGGTTTAAGGTAGGGCACCCGTAGGCTTAGGCTAAGGCTAGGGCTCCCCTAGCCTAACCCTTGGGCACCCCTAGGCTTATTCTAGGGGACCCCTAGGCTTAGGCTAGGGAACCCCTAAGCTTAGGCTAGGGCACCCCTAGTCTTAGGCTAAGGCACCCCTAGGCTTAGGCTAAGGCTAGGGCTCCCATAGCCTAACCCTAGGGCACACATAAGCTTAGTCTAGGGGACCCCTAGGCTTAGGCTAGGGCACCCCTAAGCTTAGGCTAGGGCACCCCTAGTCTTAGGCTAGGGCACCCCTAGGCTTATGCTAAGGCTAGGGCTCCTCTACCCTAAGGCTAGGGCACCACTAGGCTTAGGCTAGGGCACCCTTAGGCTTAGGCTAGGGCACGCCTAAGCTTAGGCTAGTGCACCCCTAGGCTTAGGCTAAGGCTAGTGCTCCCCTAGCCTAAGGCTAGGGCACCCCTAGGCTTAGGCTAGGGCACCCCTAGGCTTAGGCTAGGGCACCCCTAGGCTTAGGCTTAGGCTAGGGCTCAGCTAGCCTAAGGCTAGGGCAAGCCTAGGCTTAGTGTAGGGCACCCCTTGGCTTAGGGTAGGGCACCCCTAGGCTTAGGGTAGGGCACCCCTAGGCTTAGGCTAGGGCACACCTAGACTTAGGCTAGGTCACCCCTAGGCTTAGGCTAAGGCTAGTGCTCCCCTAGCCTAAGGCTAGGGCACCCCTAGGGTTAGGCTAGGGCACCCCTAGGCTTAGGCTAGGGCACACCTTGGCTTAGGCTAGGGCACCCCTAGGCTTAGGCTTAGGCTAGGGCTCAGCTAGCCTAAGGTTAGGGCAAGCCTTGGCTTAGTGTAGGGCACCCCTAGGCTTAGGGTAGAGCACCCCTAGGCTATGGGTAGGGCACCCCTCGGCTTAGGCTAGGGCACACCTAGACTTAGGCTAGGTCACCCCTAGGCTTAGGCTAAGGCTATTGCTCCCCTAGCCTAAGGCTAGGGCACCCCTAGGGTTAGGCTAGGGCACCCCTAGGCTTAGGCTAGGGCACCCCTTGGCTTAGGCTAGGGCAACCATAGGCTTAGGCTAAGGGTAGGGCTCCTCTAGCCTAAGGCCTGGGCACCCCTAGGCTTAGGCTATGGCACCCCTAGGCTTTGGCTAAGGCTAGGGCTCCACTAGACTAAGGCTAGGGCACCCCTAGCCTTAGGCTAGGGCACCCCTAGGCTTAGGCTAGGGAACCCCTAGGCTTAGGCTTGGGCACCCCTAGGCTTAGGCTAGGGCACCACTAGGCTTAGGCTAGGGCACCCCTAGGCTTAGGCTAAGGCTAGGGCTCCCCTAGCCTAAGGCTAGGGCACCACCAGGCTTAGGCTAGGGCACCCCTAGGCTTAGGCTAGGGCACACCAAGGCTTAGGCTAGGGCACTCCTAGGCTTAGGCTAAGGCAAGGGCTCAGCTAGCCTAAGGCTAGGGCACCTCTAGGCTTAGGCTAGGGCTCAGCTAGCCTAAGGCTAAGGCAAGCCTAGGCTTAGTCTAGGGCACCCCTAGGCTTAGGGTAGGGCACCCCTAGACTTAGGGTAGGGCACCCCTAGGCTTAGGTTAGGACACGCCTAGCCTAAGGCTAGGGCACCCCTAGGGTTAGGCTAGGGCACCCCTAGGCTTAGGCTAGGGCACCCCTAGGCTTAGGCTAGGCCAGCCAGAGGCTTAGGCTAAGGCTAGGGCTCCTCTAGCCTAAGGCCTGGGCACCCCTAGGCTTAGGGTAGGGCAACCCTAGGCTTAGGCTAGGGCACCCCTATGATTAGGCTAAGGCACCCCATGGCTTAGGATAGGGCACCACTAGGCTTAGGATAGGGCACCCCTAGGCTTAGGCTAGGGCACCCCTAGGCGTAGTCTAGGTCACCCCTAGGCTTAGGCTAATGCTAGGGCTCAGCTAGCCTAAGGCTAGGGCACCCCTAGGCTTAGGCTAGGGCACCCCTAGGCTTAGGCTAAAGCTAGGGCTCCACTAGACTAAGGCTAGGGAACCCCTAGCCTTAGGCTAGGGCACCCCTAGGCTTACGCTAGGGCACCCCTAGGCTTAGGATAGGGAACCCCTAGGCTTAGGCTAGGGTACCCCTAGGCTTAGGCTAAGGCTAGGGCTCCACTAGCCTAAGGCTAGGGCACCCCTAGGCTTAGGCTAGGGCACCCCTAGGCTTAGGCTAGAGCAACCCTAGGCTTAGGCTAAGGCTAGGGCTCCCCTAGACTAAGGCTAGGGCACCACTAGGCTTAGGCTAGGGCACCCCTAGGCTTAGGCTAGGGCACCCCTAGGCTTAGGCTAGGGCACTCCTAGGCTTAGGCTAGGGCACCCCTAGGCTTAGGCTAAGGCACCCCATGGCTTAGGATAGGGCACCCCCTAGGCTTAGGCTAAGGCTAGGGCTCCACTTGGCTCAGGCTAGGGCAACCCTAGGCTTACGCTAGGGCACCCCTAGGCTTAGGCTAGGGCAACCCTAGGCTTATGCTAGGGCACACCTAGGCTTAGGCTAGGGCACCCCTAGGCTTAGGCTACGGCTAGGGCTCCCCTAGTCTAAGGCTAGGGCACCCCTAGGCTTAGGCTAGGGCACCCCTAGGCTTAGGCTAGGACACCGCTAGGCTTAGGCTAAGGCTAGCGCTCCCCTTGCCTAACCCTAGGGCACCCCTAGGCTTAGGCTAGGGCACCCCTAGGCTTAGACTAGGGCACCACTAAGCTCAGGCTAGGGTACCCCTAGTCTTAGCCTAGGGCACCCCTAGGCTTAGGCTAAGACTAGGGCTCCCCTAGCCTAAGGCGAGGGCACCCCTAGGCTTAGGCTAGGGCACCCCTAGGCGTACGCTAGGGCACACCTAGGCTTAGGCTAGGGCACCCCTAGGCTTAGGATAAGGCTAGGGCTCCCCTAGCCTAAGGCTAGGGCACCCCTAGGCTTAGGGTAGGGCATCCCTAGGCTTAGGCTAGGGCACCCCTAGGCTTAGGCTAAGGCTACCCATGGCTTAGGCTAAGGCTATGGCTCAGCTAGCCTAAGGCTTGAGCACCCCCATGCTTAGACTAGGGCAACCGTAGGCTTAGGGTAGGGAACCCCTAGGCTTAGGCTAGGGCACCCCTAGGCTTATGCTAGGGCACCCCTAGGCTTAGGCTAAGGCTAGGGCTCCACTTGCCTAAGCTTGGGCACCCCTAGCCTTAGGCTAGGGCACCCGTAGGCTTAGGCTAGGGCACCCCTAGGCTTAGGCTAGGGAACCCCTAGGCTTAGGCTAGGGCACCCCTAGGCTTGGGCTAGGGCACCCATAGGCTTAGGCTCAGGCACCCCTAGTCTTAGGCTAGGGCACCCCTAGGCTTAGGCTTATGCTAGGGCACCCCTAGACTTAGGCTAGGGGAACCCTAGGCTTAGGCTAGGGCACCCCTAATCTTTGGCTAGGGCACCCATAGGCTTAGGCTAGGGCACCCCTAGGCTTAGGCTAGGGTACCCTTAGGCTTAGGCTAGGGAACACCTAGGCTTACGCTAGGGCACCCCTCAGCTTAGGCTAGGGCACCCCTAGTCTTAGGCTAGGGCACCCCTAGGCTTAGGCTAGGGCACCCCAAGGCTTAGGCTACGGAACCCCTAGGCTTAGGCTAGGGCACCCTTAGGCTTAGGCTAGGGCACCCCTAGGCTTTGGTAAGGCTAGGGCTCAGCTAGCCTAAGGCTAGGGCACCCCTAGGCTTTGGCTAGGGCACCCCTAAGCTTAGGGTAGGGCACCCCTAGGCTTAGGCTAGGGCACATCTAGGCTTAGGCTAGGGCACCACTAGGCTTAGGCTAAGGCTAGGGCTCCACTAGACTAAGGCTAGGGCACCCCTAGGCTTAGGTTAGGGCACCCCTAGGCTTAGGCTAGGACACCCCTAGGCTTAGGCTAGGGCACGCCTAGTCTTAGGCTAGGGCACACCTAGGCTTAGGCTAAGGCTAGGGCTCCCCTAGCCTAAGACTAGGGCACCCCTAGGCTTAGGCTAGGGCACCCCTTGATTTAGGCTAAGGCTATGGCTCCCCTAGCCTAAGGCTAGGGCACCACTAGACTTAGGCTACGGCACCCCTAGGTTTAAGCTAGGGCACCCGTAGGCTTAGGCTAAGGCTAGGGCTCCCCTAGCCTAACCCTTGGGCACCCGTAGGCTTATTCTAGGGGACCCCTAGGCTTAGGCTAGGGCACCCCTAAGCTTAGGCTAGGGCACCCCTAGTCTTAGGCTAAGGCACCCCTAGGCTTAGGCTAAGGCTAGGGCTCCCCTAGTCTAACCCTAGGGCACACCTAAGCTTAGTCTAGGGGACCCCTAGGCTTAGGTTAGGCTACCCCTAAGCTTAGGCTAGGGCACCCCTAGTCTTAGGCTAGGGCACCCCTAGGCTTATGCTAAGGCTAGGGCTCCTCTACCCTAATGCTAGGGCACCACTAGGCTTAGGCTAGGGCACCCTTAGGCTTAGGCTAGGGCACGCCTAAGCTTAGGCTAGTGCACCCCTAGGCTTAGGCTAAGGCTAGGGCTCCCCTAGCCTAAGGCTAGGGCACCCCTAGGCTTAGGCTAGGGCACCCCTAGGCTTAGGCTAGGGCACCCCTAGGCTTAGGCTTAGGCTAGGGCTCAGCTAACCTAAGGCTAGGGCAAACCTAGGCTTAGTGTAGGGCACCCCTAGGCTTAGGGTAGGGCACCCCTAGGCTTAGGGTAGGGCACCCCTAGGCTTAGGCTAGGGCACCCCTAGGGTTAGGCTAGGGCACCCCTAGGCTTAGGCTAGGGCACACCTTGGCTTAGGCTAGGGCACCCCTAGGCTTAGGCTTAGGCTAGGGCTCAGCTAGCCTAAGGTTAGGGCAAGCCTAGGCTTAGTGTAGGGCACCCCTAGGCTTAGGGTAGGGCACCCCTAGGCTTAGGGCAGGGCACCCCTAGGCTTAGGCTAGGGCACCCCTAGGCTTAGGCTAAGGCTAGGGCTCCCCTAGCCTAAGGCTAGGGCACCACCAGGCTTAGGCTAGGGCACCCCTAGGCTTAGGCTAGGGCAGCCAGAGGCTTAGGCTAAGGCTAGGGCTCCTATAGCCTAAGGCCTGGGCACCCCTAGGCTTAGGGTAGGGCAACCCTAGGTTTAGGCTAGGGCACCCCTAAGATTAGGCTAAGGCACCCCATGGCTTAGGATAGGGCACCACTAGGCTTAGGATAGGGCACCCCTAGGCTTAGGCTATGGCACCCCTAGGCGTAGGCTAGGTCACCCCTAGGCTTAGGCTAATGCTAGGGCTCAGCTAGCCTAAGGCTAGGGCACCCCTAGGCTTAGGCTAGGGCACCCCTAGGCTTAGCCTAAAGCTAGGGCTCCACTAGACTAAGGCTAGGGAACCCCTAGCCTTAGGCTAGGGCACCCCTAGGCTTACGCTAGGGCACCCCTAGGCTTAGGATAGGGAACCCCTAGGCTTAGGCTAGGGCACCCCTAGGCTTAGGCTAGGGCTCCACTAGCCTAAGGCTAGGGCACCCCTAGGCTTAGGCTAGGGCACCCCTAGGCTTAGGCTAGGGCAACCCTAAGCTTAGGCTAAGGCTAGGGCTCCCCTAGACTAAGGCTAGGGCACCACTAGGCTTAGGCTAGGGCACCCCTAGGCTTAGGCTAGGTCACCCCTAGGCTTAGGCTAGGGCACTCCTAGGCTTAGGCTAGGGTACCCATAGGCTTAGGCTAAGGCTAGGGCTCCCCTAGCCTAAGGCTAGGGGACCCCGAGGCTTAGGGTAGGGAATCCCTAGGCTTAGGCTAGGGCACCCCTAGGCTTAGGCTAAGGCACCCCATGGCTTAGGATAGGGCACCCCCTAGGCTTAGGCTAAGGCTAGGGCTCCACTTGGCTCAGGCTAGGGCAACCCTAGGCTTACGCTAGGGCACCCCTAGGCTTAGGCTAGGGCAACCCTAGGCTTATGCTAGGGCACACCTAGGCTTAGGCTAGAGCACCCCTAGGCTTAGGCTATGGCTAGGGCTCCCCTAGTCTAAGGCTAGGGCACCCCTAGGCTTAGGCTAGGACACCGCTAGGCTTAGGCTAAGGCTAGCGCTCCCCTTGCCTAACCCTAGGGCACCCCTAGGCTTAGGCTAGGGCACCCCTAGGCTTAGATTAGGGCACCACTAAGCTTAGGCTAGGGCACCCCTAGGCTTAGGCTAGGGCACCCCTAGGCTTAGACTAGGGCACCACTAAGCTTAGGCTAGGGTACCCCTAGGCTTAGCCTAGGGCACCCCTAGGCTTAGGCTAAGACTAGGGCTCCCCTAGCCTAAGGCTAGGGCACCCCTAGGCTTAGGCTAGGGCACCCCTAGGCGTAGGCTAGGGCACACCTAGGCTTAGGCTAGGGCACCCCTAGGCTTAGGATAAGGCTAGGGCTCCCCTAGCCTAAGGCTAGGGGACCCCGAGGCTTAGGGTAGGGAATCCCTAGGCTTAGGCTAGGGCACCCCTAGGCTTAGGCTAAGGCACCCCATGGCTTAGGATAGGGCACCCCCTAGGCTTAGGCTAAGGCTAGGGCTCCACTTGGCTCAGGCTAGGGCAACCCTAGGCTTACGCTAGGGCACCCCTAGGCTTAGGCTAGGGCAACCCTAGGCTTATGCTAGGGCACACCTAGGCTTAGGCTAGGGCACCCCTAGGCTTAGGCTATGGCTAGGGCTCCCCTAGTCTAAGGCTAGGGCACCCCTAGGCTTAGGCTAGGACACCGCTAGGCTTAGGCTAAGGCTAGCGCTCCCCTTGCCTAACCCTAGGGCACCCCTAGGCTTAGGCTAGGGCACCCCTAGGCTTAGACTAGGGCACCACTAAGCTTAGGCTAGGGTACCCCTAGGCTTAGCCTAGGGCACCCCTAGGCTTAGGCTAAGACTAGGGCTCCCCTAGCCTAAGGCTAGGGCACCCCTAGGCTTAGGCTAGGGCACCCCTAGGCGTAGGCTAGGGCACACCTAGGCTTAGGCTAGGGCACCCCTAGGCTTAGGATAAGGCTAGGGCTCCCCTAGCCTAAGGCTAGGGCACCCCTAGGCTTAGGGTAGGGCATCCCTAGGCTTAGGCTAGGGCACCCCTAGGCTTAGGCTAAGGCAACCCATGGCTTAGGCTATGGCTATGGCTCAGCTAGCCTAAGGCTTGAGCACCCCTATGCTTAGACTAGGGCAACCGTAGGCTTAGGGTAGAGAACCCCTAGGCTTAGGCTTGGGCACCCCTAGGCTTATGCTAGGGCACCCCTAGGCTTAGGCTAAGGCTAGGGCTCCACTTGAGTAAGGCTAGGGCACCCCTAGCCTTAGGCTAGGGCACCCATAGGCTTAGGCTAGGGCACCCCTAGGCTTAGGCTAGGGAACCCCTAGGCTTAGGCTAGGGCACCCCTAGGCTTAGGCTAGGGCACCTATAGGCTTAGGCTCAGGCACCCCTAGTCTTAGGCTAGGGCACCCCTAGGCTTAGGCTTATGCTAGGGCACCCCTAGGCTTAGGCTAGGGGAACCCTAGGCTTAGGCTAGGGCACCCCTAATCTTAGGCTAGGGCACCCATAGGCTTAGGCTAGGGCACCCCTAGGCTTAGGCTAGGGTACCCTTAGGCTTACGCTAGGGAACACCTAGGCTTACGCTAGGGCACCCCTAAGCTTAGGCTAGGGCACCCCTAGTCTTAGGCTAGGGCACCCCTAGGCTTAGGCTAGGGCACCCCAAGGCTTAGGCTACGGAACCCCTAGGCTTAGGCTAGGGCACCCTTAGGCTTAGGCTAGGGCACCCCTAGGCTTTGGTAAGGCTAGGGCTCAGCTAGCCTAAGGCTAGGGCACACCTAGGCTTTGGCTAGGGCACCCCTAAGCTTAGGGTAGGGCACCCCTAGGCTTAGGCTAGGGCACATCTAGGCTTAGGCTAGGGCACCACTAGGCTTAGGCTAAGACTAGGGCTCCACTAGACTAAGGCTAGGGCACCCCTAGGCTTAGGTTAGGGCACCCCTAGGCTTAGGCTAGGACACCCCTAGGCTTAGGCTAGGGCACCCCTAGTCTTAGGCTAGGGCACACCTAGGCTTAGGCTAAGGCTAGGGCTCCCCTAGCCTAAGACTTGGGCACCCCTAGGCTTAGGCTAGGGCACCCCTTGGTTTAGGCTAAGGCTATGGCTCCCCTAGCCTAAGGCTAGGGCACCACTAGACTTAGGCTACGGCACCCCTAGGTTTAAGCTAGGGCACCCGTAGGCTTAGGCTAAGGCTAGGGCTCCCCTAGCCTAACCCTTGGGCACCCCTAGGCTTATTCTAGGGGACCCCTAGGCTTAGGCTAGGGCACCCCTAAGCTTAGGCTAGGGCACCCCTAGTCTTAGGCTAAGGCACCCCTAGGCTTAGGCTAAGGCTAGGGCTCCCCTAGCCTAACCCTAGGGCACACCTAAGCTTAGTCTAGGGGACCCCTAGGCTTAGGCTAGGGCACCCCTAAGCTTAGGCTAGGGCACCCCTAGTCTTAGGCTAGGGCACCCCTAGGCTTATGCTAAGGCTAGGGCTCCTCTACCCTAAGGCTAGGGCACCACTAGGCTTAGGCTAGGGCACCCTTAGGCTTAGGCTAGGGCACGCCTAAGCTTAGGCTAGTGCACCCCTAGGCTTAGGCTAAGGCTAGGGCTCCCCTAGCCTAAGGCTAGGGCACCCCTAGGCTTAGGCTAGGGCACCCCTAGGCTTAGGCTAGGGCACCCCTAGGCTTAGGCTTAGGCTAGGGCTCAGCTAGCCTAAGGCTAGGGCAAGCCTAGGCTTAGTGTAGGGCACCCCTTGGCTTAGGCTAGGGCAGCCATAGGCTTAGGCTAAGGCTAGGGCTCCTCTAGCCTAAGGCCTGGGCACCCCTAGGCTTAGGCTAGGGCACCCCTAGGCTTTGGCTAAGGCTAGGGCTCCACTAGACTAAGGCTAGGGCACCCCTAGCCTTAGGCTAGGGCACACCTAGGCTTAGGCTAGGGAACCCCTAGGCTTAGGCTTGGGCACCCCTAGGCTTAGGCTAAGGCTAGGGCTCCCCTAGCCTAAGGCTAGGGCACCCCTAGGCTTAGGCTAGGGCACCACTAGGCTTAGGCTAGGGCACCCCTAGGCTTAGGCTAAGGCTAGGGCTCCCCTAGCCTAAGGCTAGGGCACCAGCAGGCTTAGGCTAGGGCACCCCTAGGCTTAGGCTAGGGCACACCTAGGCTTAGGCTAGGGCCCTCCTTGGCTTAGGCTAAGGCAAGGGCTCAGCTAGCCTAAGGCTAGGGCACCTCTAGGCTTAGGCTAGGGCACCCCTAGGTTTAGGCTAGGGCACCCCTAGGCTTACGCTAGGGCACCCCTAAGGTTAGGCTAGGGCACCCCTAGTCTTAGGCTAGGGCATACCTAGGCTTAGGCTAAGGCTAGGGCTCCTCTAGCCTAAGGCCTGAGCACCCCTAGGGTTAGGCTAGGTTACCCCTAGGCTTAGGCTAGGGCACCCCTAGGCTTAGGCTAGGCACCCCTAGGCTTAGGCTAGGGCACCCCTAGGCTTAGGCTAAGGCTAGGGGACCCCTAGGCTTAGGCTAAGGCACCACTAGGCTTAGGCAAGGGCACCCTCGGCTTAGGTTAGGGCACCCTTAGGCTTAGGCTAGGGCACCCCTAGGCTAACTGTCTCTAACTGTAGGTTGACATTTCCATTAAGTCAATTCTTTCTCTTAACAACCCTATAGAATAGGGCTGCCCTTGTAGGCTTCTGAGTCTATAAATCTTCCTGGGTGTGTAGAGAATTCTTCCCCCTGCAGAGCCATTGGAGATTTAGAATGACTGACCTTGCATTTAGCAGCACACTGCATAATGAACCCCACACGCAGGGCTTTCCAAGATATCTAGAACATTCTTATCTACTCTTGGAGTGACTCTCTTAGAAGTCATTCAACATTACTTATGACTATATAGCCAGAAGGTATGCAAATAGACCCCTCCCCTGCTGAGGAAAACCATCCAAGTCCCAACTCTGAAGCTCTTGGACAGTTGCTCCACCTCTGGAATTCCAAGGTACCCCCATTCAAGACTGAACAAATCAAGTCACAGTGGAATCTCTATTGAGCTCAATTTTCCTTTTTGGAATTTCAAAAGATGCTTTGATGCAGAGAAAGTGTGCATGAGGGGGCATGAGTGAGAGGCAGTAAATATGATTTTCAGGATCAGGATGTCTGTGTGTTTGCAGGTGTCCAGTGTGAGGTGGAGCTATGGCATCTGAGGGAGACTTGAGGCAGTCGGAGGCTTCTCTGATATTCTCCCGTACAGTCTCTGCATTCATTGCCTGTATTTATAATATACACTGGATCTGCCTAGCCCCAGAGAAGGGGCGGCAGTGGGTTTCATACATGAATAGTGTTGGTAGGACTCTCCGAAGGGCCAATTCACCATCTCCAAAGACAATGGTAAGGACATACTATAACTTCAAATGGACAACCTGAACTTCAAGGACACAGTTTTGTATTTCTGTGCAAAAGATGCACAGTATGGTAGTTACATAATCTGGTGTGAATTTGGGACTTCAGAGGATAAAGAGGGAAGGGTTGGAGTCTGTCAATTGGATCATAGCCAATGAAGCCTCTGCGTGGGCATGGCCTTCTGAGAATTCTGGGAAATCCCGTATTCCATCTTGGAGGTGGAAGAGAGACTCTCTAATCCCTGGGAGACACCCTACTGACAAGGGTGACTCTCTGTGAGACATCCCTGAATAGAAGCCACATGGACCTACCCCATGCAGCCCTGGGTTCTGGAGAAGCCATGTAGAGACCCGTCTCCGCTGAAAAGCTTACAATGCCACTGGATCCAAAGACTTTCTGCCCACTGGCCTGTGATCATCTTGCATTCTGGATCATTGCATGTATTTCATAAGTATGAAGAAGAATTTATACATTGGTATCCGACACATGGGCTAATAATGGACTTATGGGCTTGGACCTAACTGGGGTTAAGATGCTTTCTAAATGTACAATTGCCCTTTATATTAAATCTCTTATACACAATATACGTGTGTCTATGGATTGGTTTCTCTAGTCTACCCAGACCAACGCACACAGTGAGGAGAAGTCAGAGTTAACCCAGACATGAATGTACCCTAGTGGAAGAGGTTAGGCTGCAGGAATCCCTCAGGATCTGCAGAGCACAGGACTCAGACCCAGGAGCAGGTCCAAATGGAGCTTCACTACTGGCTTCCTGTTGTGTCTGGGGATTCTTCTCCTTCTCAGCATCCCTCAGGGAATCAGTGCATCTCCTCCCGTCTTTCTGAAACACCCAATCTCCCTCTGATGATAGGATGATTTCAAACTTAGCTTGTTTCGTTTTTCCCTTGAATTGTCTCAAATTTCCCATGTAATTGGTAATTCGTGCATCTAGGACAAATTCTGTTCAAATCATCGGCTTCATCAAAAACTTTATCCCTTGCTTTCAATAACCCTACTGTATTCCCTCCTTCCTCGGGATAACAGTCCCTGCTGTGCAAAGGATCTCACTTTATTATCTTTGTATGTGTGTGTGTATATATATATTTCCAGACAACATACTACATGAACTTACCACCAGTAGACCAATCCTAGATCAAGTCACCTCTCTCCATTCATCCAAACGGAGACTTTCTTCTCTGAGTTCATTCATTTTATTCATTCACAGCTCCTGTCTGTCCTTGTCCACCACAGGCTAATTTGAGAGTCAGTTTTTTTCTCCAAAGGCTGTTTAATTTAGCAGTTGTGCATATTGATACAAGAGTAGGAAAAGGGAGATAAGACACATTTTATGCTTAGTCTCAACATGCCTCCCCAGACCTCACCTCCCTTCCTGCCCTATGTCCCCTTGTGCATGGGCTATAAGCGTCCTGTTCTGTACAGGGCACCCACAGGTTCCCTTCAAGTTCTGTCAGAATATCCTTCTCTAGAGACATGCCCAGGGACTGATTTTCTGTCAATCAGTACTGTGACTGCTGTAGTTATGATCACATATTTCTGAGTCAGGCACACACAGAGGGAAAGGCTATGGGAACCCAGACACATACACCCATACAGGGAGAGGGCGGGGCTCAGGGGTCACTCAAGCCCACAGATAAAAGGGACCCTCAGGGGAGAAATGTAGAGGAGCCTAAGAAGGATTAGTTAAATTAGGTACCTATTTCCTCTACCTGCAGAGAAAATGTCTCTGCCACACACCTCCACATTCTTGTAGCTCAGTGTGTATATTCTTGTATGCACTTTGTCTGTTTTTTTGTATGTGCTAGTACACATGAACTACTCTGTGCCTTAATATGTTATACTATGTGACAGAACTTGTAGTCTGTTCTGCATTGATTCTATTATTATAATTCTAGTATATTTTAGTGTGTCTTTGTGGGTTTTTTCTTAAGTAAATGTATGTATATTTATTAATCTGAGGGTATTGTATGAAGATTTGTTAGTTCTAGTATATGTGCTGATTTGTTCATAGTAGGCATGTGTATGTTAATATGACTGTTAAAACACAAATGTCATTATGTGAGTTTCCTGCTTGCGTGTGTTCAGTCCAACCCATGTGAGCTCTTCAAACTTTATGAGCTCACATCTCCTTGAATAAAATACTTTATTGAGTGTTAAGAAATTACTAAGCTTGGGGGAATCCATTAGAGGCCCATAGTAATATGCACAGCAGAGTACGCTAATCAGTGAAACTTCTTTTTAAAGTGGACAATAAGAAACAGAAGGACATGAACAGCAAATCCTAGAGGTGAACTAGTCAATGCAGAGACATCCTTAACTAGGAAACAGGCCCAGAGGGATGTTTATTTTCTCCTCTCTGAAGCTCTTGTGTTTATGGATGGCAATGATAAAGCCTTTGTAAAAGAATGCACGCTACACTCAAAGGATGTCTAGTTGTAGGTACATGGGTGATGCCAAGAGCCAACGTGAATGCAGAAGTTTAAAGGTAAATGAGATGGATCAAGGAAAAGGATGACTTATCTTCCATCATCTTTGCCCAGAGAATGGGGTTCAAGCTCTCTAAATAAGGTTAACTGATGAAAAACAACACAAACTATTGGAGAGGGCTTACTCCTATTCCTTTCAAACAGCTAAAAGAACTCAAGGTTGCTTGTGCCCAATATGGCCCAACTGCCTCTTTTTACTCAATCTTTATTAGATACACTTTCCTTCGAGGTGCTTCCCGCCGCAGAATGGAAACAATTGGCTTTTGAAAATGCAAATACTGCCTGCCAGGCAGCGCTGAGACCTTTTGGAAAAAAGGGCAACCTGTCCGATTATATCAGACTATGCTCAGACATTGACCCTTTCTTTACTCAGGGGCTTGCGATAGCAGCTGCTTTGTAAGGAAAAACAGTAAAGGAGGGTTAATGATACTATGGAACTTATGGGAGCCCTGCAGGCTGGGCTCCCTTCCCCCTCTGCTATTCCAGCCAATACATATAAGATCATTTTAGATTTAAAAGATTGTTTTTATACCACACCCTTGGATCCAAAATATTGTAAAAGATTTGCCTTTAGTGTCCCTTCCACCAACTTCAAAGAGCCTATGAAGAGATATCATTGGCTTGTTTTGCCTGGAGGAATGGCCCCAACCCGCTATTAATATGGGGAGGAGGGCATGTTTGGGTTTTTACACAGGATGCTGATGGAGCATGGGGGCTGCCTGAATGGTTGGTGCAGTTTGCAAACCATGCAGATGGTAATTTGCCTCAGAGTGCTTCTGGGGACATGGCTCAGTGAGAAGTACTAGGCTTAAGTTTCTGATCCACCACTCTTACTTCCTGCTGTCTGGGAAGGTCTGGAAATCAAGATGTGGGTTAATGACTCACGCCCTCCCTGTACAAAGTGAAGGAAATGTTATTCCACCCACTCCACAGTCTTTTTCCTCATGTAGACTAGAGATTCAAAAGAATAATAAAACCATATTGTGGAGATCATGTCTCACAGACAAGCCCATCAGGTATAACGTCACAAAAGAGAGATATATCATCGATTGGTCTGTCAACCAGGACAATACTCAAAAAAAAAAAAAAAAACACTGCCAAATGGGAAAAGGGGCTGTCTGCAGGACTTTGGTGCTCAGACTTGGGTTTTCCACAAACTCAGTGGTGGAAAATAGGGGCTGCTTAGGGGGACATGAAGCTTATGGGCCCTACCTCCAGACCACAGGGAAATGTTACTGCCTGCGTACCATCGCCTTATGTACTTTTGGCAGGGAATATTACTATAGATCATGATGATTCTAAGTTTAACTGGTCTTGTAATGACTGCAAGTTGTCTAATTGTATTACCTGGTCCCCTGAAGGTATTGTCATCGCCATTTTATATCAACCTTCTTTTGTTATGCTGCCAGTGAATATTACTGGGCCTTGGTATTCAGAAAGAGGGTTACAGGTATTAGTAGAGACTGAAAAAGCATCAACCAGATTTAAGTGTTTTGTAGGTTTGCTTATAGCAAGTATTTTAGCTATATTAAGTTTAGTTGCTACTGCTACTACTGCAGCAATTGTACTTTCACAAATCTTACAAACTGCCCACTGTGGAAATGAATTATCCAAAGATGTGACTAATGTTTTGGGTACTCAAGAAGATATAGACAGGAAGTTAGAACAAAAAGTAAATGCTCTTTATGACATGGTCATGTATTTAGGAGACGAGGTGCAGGGGCTTAAGGCCAGGTCTAGTCTACAGTGCCATGCTGTACATACATGGATCTGTGTTACACCTAAATAGTACACTAACAGTCAGTATAGCTGGATTAAAGTGTAGAATCATCTTCAAGGTACTTGGCACAATGCTAATGAGTCTTTAGATTGATTACAACTCCATCAAGAAATATTAGCCATAAAAGATGCTAAGTCTCTTTATTTTGATGTCGACAAGGTTGCTGAGGATTGGCTCCAGCATTTTCAAGATTCTTTCCTTTTGTTAGGAAATCTCAGAGGCCTACCTCACATGCTTTTTCTCTAGTCACAGCGGGAGTGTGTGTATTGTTTATCTTATGCATACTCCCTATGATACTGCACAAGGTTATGGTTGAATTATTGGCTTTAGGAACAAAATTACAGGAAGTACACCTGCATACTTCACTCCCTCCCCAAACAGGAGTATAAGGCAGAGGCTGGTTAGTCAGACGGGTAAAATCGAGTCTGAGTATTCCAACCTAAGACAGGTCATAGTCTCCTGCAGACAGTGACTGATGACGGGTAAGGGCGATTTCAGGACTTCACAACCTAAGACAGACACAGTGATCTGCTGACGTTTTGAGTAAAGACGTCTTCAGTAAATAAAAAAGCGGGGGCTGTTGAAGGCCATTAAGACTCAGCTTTGAAACAGCTGATAAGTCTCATGAACTATGTATCAGTGTTTGCTGATTTCTTCTGTGACTTTACGTTTTGAACATACTGTTAAGAACAAGAACAACAACAACAAAAAAAGAACAAGAAAGTATGCAAAGTCTGGGAAGATAGGTTGTTTAATTTTCTCAGGGATGTCTGCCTTGGCAGAAGACAAAATTGCTATGTGTAGCAAATGTGCTTGCTTAACAATGAGATAATAAACCCCGGGTTGTTTCTGCATGGATAAAAGGAGTATGTAAAAGAAACCCGAAGCTTCAGTATTCACTGTTGCCCTCCCAATACTTTTAATCTCTTCTTTTTACCCTAATAATCATTCCCCCTCTTTCAGGACGGTTTGACTCCTGAGCTGGCTCCGACAGCCCCTCCTTGATCAAAATTCTTAATCTAAAGCTTGAGTAAATTTTAACTCCTTCCAGAAAAAAATTGGTTGGTGTATAGAAAAAAGACCAAACAAACAAATATCCTGAATACTGAAAGTATAACAGTCAAGAGATCAATCATTGCATTAGATAAATCTGCTGAACAATGCCTCTTTAGAGTATTGAAAGGAAAAGATATTACCTGGAGGACTGGTTTCACCTGACCAAAGCAGGCTATTGTCAATTGACTCTTGTGCATTTGAAAGATGAACAAAGGAAGGCTGAAGAAGAATGAATATATTAGAATTGTAGTTCTGGACAAGAATGTCCCACATACCATGGACATGCAAAGGACAAAGAAGTCTGTTTTGGAAGATGTAATGTCAGAGTGCTACTTAGAGGCAAGGATGGTGAGAGTTCATATTATATACTTTGGACATATATCAGAAAAGATCATTCCTCGAAAAGGATATTTTGTTTGGTAAAGATGACGGGCAGTGAAAAACATGAATCCCACTACCAAATGGATTAACAAAGTGACTGCGACAAATGGTTCACCAAACCCGAAGAATGATATTCCTGCTCAAATTGCCTAATGCACATAGAGGACCATACGGCCATCCCAATCACAAGACACGGCATCCCTTAATGACCCACAGCGCTATGAGGGACAACACTGTGGCACACTGTGGGAAATGTGCTCGATCTGACTTCACCACACTGGGGCAAAACTCTAAGGGCATGCAACAGAGCAGCAAGAGGAGCAAAGCAATGAAGTGCCCGGGAAATACAAAACAACAGACTGAGTGGCCAAGGCATGGTACCACATCAGACTCAACCAACAGTAAAATACTCCTAATGATCAACGAACAAACCTGGAATGATTCTTAAGTCTTTTCTCTTTTTTCCCGGTGGTTGCTTCCTTTTTTGTTGTTGTTGTTATTTTGCTCTGTCTTGTTTCTGTGCTTATTATTGTCTCCGCATGTCTATCTAGATAAGATTGGCAGGATAAACACACCAGAGGAGACAACAATGGGGCTGATGGTTCTGGGGGGGGGGGATAAAGGAAACAGGGAAGTGGGGGAAAGAAAGTGGCTGTAAGCCTGGGGTCAAGGGCACAAGTGATCTAAAATCGACGTTGAGGAGAGTGTAGGATGCCTGGTAGGGCGTGATCAAGGGCAATGTAATGAGAGGAATTACTGAAAACTGATGAAGGCCAAACATGATAGTGGGACAAGAGGAAAGTAAAAGGAAATAGAGGAAAGAAGTAGGAGACAAAGGGCATTTATAAAGTTCTAAATACAGTCATTTACATATGTACACATATATATGACAAAAGGGTAACATATCTATGTAAATATATTTAAATTTTAAGTATAAAAGTAGCAGATAGACATTGGACCTCTACCCCATTACTCTCTCAATGAAAGAAGACTTTGTTCTAATAATCTGGCATTCCATGATGCTCAGCTTCCTGACACAATCGATTAAGACAAAATGGTGCAGAAGCAAATATGGTGAAGAAAGTTGATGCTGCCTGGCTATCAAAAGATATAGCTTCTGGGGTCCTAAAGGCCATCAAACTGAGAAGCTACAAAGTCCACATGGAAGAAGCACACAAGCCTGTGTGTAACACAATTGATATATGCATGGATTGTAATACAAGCTGTACAAGCCCCTGATAAAATGAGTTAAAATAAATAATTTTTTTTAAAAACATGCGTTCATCCTCAATTATGAGGATGGCACAGGAGAGTGCAATGTTTTGTTCTGTTGTGCAATGGGTCCCAGTGAGATGGCACTGACTCAATGACAGCTGATATGACAACAGTCTCAGAAACCACAAATATATACCCAGCGCAAACACAAAGACATTAGTGTGTTATGTTTACAAAAGATATTATTTCTCTCATGAAAAAAAGGGAAGAGGTTTCTTCAGTTAAAAAAAGTTGGAACAAACAAGGTGACAACAAAATCACTGAGGCATTTCCACCCCTCATTAGTCCATTCTTTTGGTGAGCTGAAGGCAGTTCTCTAAGGGCCTCACAGCATGCCAGGTGGCAGAGTACTTTCAGGAACATGGGCTCTAGTCTAAAACAACACACTCACTAAGTGGTGAGCAGCTATTTGTCTGTCTAGGAAACTGTAAATCATGCAGTCCTGTACACTGAGGGTTCAGCTGGAAGTTCAGAGGATCCAGCAGAGCAAGAGACTGACAATAATTACTCACTGGATTGCAGGATGCTTAGAAGGTCTATAATCAATTGAATCAAAATAAAATTTCTTGAGAAACTTCCAGCCTAACTGTAAGATAGATGAAAACTAAAAATTCTGGCAGCTAGAGTATTCACATAAGATTAATAAGCACTTTTTTACTGTTTTGTTGCTTAAGTTCAACTTATTGGGTTCCAACATAACAATAGTTTTTAGAGAGCACTTAGTAACATTTTCTATGAGACAAGAAATAACCTGATACCCATGTCAGATGATGATATTTTAAGAAAACTATAGACGAGTGTTGATAATGGATCTGAATGAAAAAGTTATTTTTAAAATAGGAAACTGAGTCAGACAATATATTAAAATAAGCATGCATCAAGATTAATTCTAATTCATCCCAGAATTGATTTAACACAAGAAAATGAACACTCAAATATGCCTAGTGATGGGGGAAAAGTCAATTATCTAAATTGACACAGAATGAATAATAAACAAAGTAAAAAGCTTTTCATGTTAAAAAAACAACTACAAATCTAACATGAAATAGGTAAAACTCAATATGCTAATATACATTCTTGTAAAAAAAACTTTGAAAATGTCACATGTAAGAGAAAGAGAAAAAATTCACCCCACCGCAGAATCAGGATAAACATACATATCCATTTTCACCACTCATATTAAAAATGATACTAGCTAGATTGATCAGAAAAAAGGAATTAATAAAAAGAAGAAAATGACTTCCAAAAAGAAGAAAAGAAAATTCCTTATTCATCATAAATTGAAGATGTCATGTAAAAAAGTTGCCAATTGAAGGCAAACAAGCGGCCATCTAGCTCGGAAACAACAAAGCCCACAGAGAAGTGCGCAACCTAAGCGAATACAAGGTGTTGAACGGACCAGGTGGCAGACACCTAGAACAAAAACCATCATTGTGTGATCACCTTCCTCTAATCTCTGGGGGATGGGCAATGGGAAGGTGGGTGAGGGGAGAGGCCTGGAAGTATAAGATAACATAATAATTTATAAACTATTAAGGGTTCATGGGGGAGGGGAGAGCAGGGAGGGAAGGGAAGGGATAAAAAGGAAAACGAGCTGATTCCAGGAACCCAAGTGGAAGGAGAATTTTGAGAATAACGAGGGCAACGAATATTTATGCATTGTGATGAGGGTTGTATGAGCCCCAATAAAAAGATTTATTAAATTTTTAAAAAGTTGTCAAATAGGTCATAAATACTATATATAGGTAGTAAATGTTAAAATGTTCTAGGCAACATTTCAACACACAAAAATACTTGGTACTTAAATCCCTAATGATAAACTGCTAATCTCCAACTCCCAAACCATTAACCCTTACATATTAAGATGCTGACCATCTTTCAAACACACATATACCCTTCTAAAACACAAGAGGAGGAGGAGGTGATGCTGTTTGCCAGAGAGCAGGGAGAGCCGGCCAGCCTGCCTGCAGGGCTAAAATGGGCAAAAGCAGTACTAGGAGATTTATATATGCAGTTAGCAGGTAGCACACATTTTGCCCTAACAAAACTACTGGTAAACATCCTTAGTCGTTATCAAAAAGGATACTACAAAAACATGTGTATGGTACACACACATGCACTTATGTACACACCAAAATCACATAAATAATGAAATTGAAAATAGATTTTTGTGTGTGTGAAACATTTTGAAACAATGATAAGATCTACAAAAATAAAATGGGATCCAACTCAACTATTCAAGTTTGTGAGACAGGTGGGAAAGCCTGGGGACCCCAGGGTGGGAGAGTGCCGACAGCGGGCCAGGGATCCAAACGGCATGCTGACACACAAGTGCACAATGTGAGCATCTCCAACCCATTTTCCTAACAGGACCTCCTCATTGACCACCTAGGTAGTGTCGAGAAAAACAAGTCCCCACTCAGTGGCTGGCCTACACACCTTTTCCAGCAGGTGGCTGCCCGGGGTTCAAGGCTAGGGGCGATCAGGGAATGTGGAGGCAGCTCCAATCATTCCCTCTCACCTCCTTCCTCTCTCCTGTCCTCCCTCCTCTCCTCTACTCCTGCCCCTCACCCCTCCACCCCCATCTTACAAGGAAGATTAGATCAAATCATCCGACATTGAAGGATTAAAAAGTGACATCACTATGAAAACTTGGCCACCACAAGCCAGTTATCCCTGTGGTAACTTTTCCAACACTTCCTGCTGAAAACCCAACAGGTCAGAGGGATCTAGAGGTCCTTCTTTCATGGTCTAAATTCCTAGTAAAAATCAAGATCCAGTGAGCTTCAACAATTTCTGCTCCAGGGGAGGTTTCTGTCCTCCCTCAGCTCGCCTTAGGACACCTACATTACCTTTACCAGGTGTACCGTCCCAGTCAAACAACCCACCTGACCCTGCTAAGTCCCTGCCTGCTCCAGGGAGGAGTCCCAAGGAGGCTGCAGCTAAGGCTCAAAGGGAGCACAGCAAGAAATGCCAATGCAGCGGCAAGGAGACCTACTGTGTGTTATGTGCACAAGATGCTCCAGTAGGTCCACTCAGACTCCAGTATCTCGTTCAGGGCCATGAGCGTTGTGCACTCGTTGATCAAAGACACCTTTGGGCACATCGCCGACCAGGCATCTCAACTGGCACATTCCAAACTACTCCACCATCACAGCCTGCGACATCCTGGTGACCATGAGCCTGCTGCTGCCTGGACAGCTGGCAGAGGCGCCTTGGCCAAGGGCACCAGGGCCAACGCCCAGTACACCAGCCCCAAATAAATTGTCCTTCAGCCTCACAACGTTCAAACGCCAAGGGCCCATTTCAGGGTCACTTCCAGTTTCATCCCCCAAATAGAGGTTGAACACCTTAGCATTACCTTGTTTTTGGTTCCTTTGTTTCAGTTTGGTTTTTGATTCTTCTGTGCATAGTTTAGTTAGATTACTTTTGTGATGGAGAGCATCTTTCTTTCTTTTTAACACGTTTTGGGGCACTTAATCCACATATCCCACATAATCCCACAATTCAGCCTACTTAAGCATTCCACAATCACTACCACAATCGATTTCACATCGTCTATTTTCCCACTATGATTAAATCGCCTTTAAGCAGACTTATTAGTCACCTTCAGTTGTAGTGTTCAGTCCCCTCAATCCTTCATTCTTACTCCCCAAGTCCCCTCACCCTCCCCAACTCCGCCAGCGACCCACCCCGACCCCACCCAGACATCCTTACAGACACTCGCTTGTTATTTCATCTCTAGGCATCCACTCCTTTTGTGCTTCACAAACTGAACCCAACAGAAACAATAAAGAATAGAAAGGAAATGAAATGGGAATGATTTTAAAAACCTTAGTAATATATAGATAGAAATAAAAACAAAGAGTAAGAAGAAAGGGCGGCCACCAATATTTTAAAGCCAGGGAAGACGTTTCTGTCACGGACCAGCAAGAGATCTTGCGCCTAGAACAGACTCTGGTCGGGTCCAGAGAGAGGTCAGCAGAACAAGATCCCGGGCTCACCTTTGAGCTGAGGAGGCGCAAGGAGTCTCGGGAGGAGGCATCGCTGTGCGGAAGGAAACAAGGGAGGGGGGTTAGGAGACCCGCAAAGAGAGAATCAGGGAACCCCGAAGCCCCAAACCCCAGCCGGGATCCCCTTTCTCCAACAGGGACTCCCACCATGAACCACAACCAATCTGAAAGCAGGGAAATAGGACCGGCCTTGGGGACACCCGCCCACCTCTCACCAAGAGAAGCGCTGGCAGGGTTCCTGGGGGAGAGAAAGGGCGCTTGCACCCTAGTCAGCTGGACTAAAACAGCCTCCGCCCACATACATGTCCCGGAGCCCAGAGCCTCCCACCTGGGAGCGCCGGCAACAGGGTGCTCAGGCTGTGGGCGCTTCTCTGGCACCGCAAGCAGAGCACCAGACAGCGGCATCCTCGCTGTGAGCGGCAGTTCAGTATAAGACACCGCCACTTCCGGCCCTTTCTGGGCGTGACCCCGAGGGGGAGGAGCTAGCGGGGTCAGGGAGGAGTAGGGTCTCTGCCTTCAGTCCTCTCACGGCAGCTCTTGCCCCGCCCATTTCTGCTGAGGCACCAACACAGGTGCCTGGCAAGTGTGGGCGGGGCATGGCGGGCCTGGGACGGGGCTCGGGGAGGAGCCAGGGAGAGGCGGTCCGCGCCAAAGGGCCCACAGCAGTGGCTGAGACTCAGATAACAATGGCCGAGGCTCCAGTACTTTCCCCCATAGCAGAGAGCGTGTATGGGTGACATGGGTGAAATACAACAATGTACGTTGGGTGCGTAAGCCTGTGATCAGATTCCCCGGATGTGCATCCTCCTAACTAACTCCAAACACCCAACCATCCAATCCTGCCAAGGTGTTAATGGGTCTGAAGCAAGAACTTAGGGTCCTTGCTTAACCTTTACAGTGATGGTCCATTCTTTGACCTAAAGCACTATCGTGTATGACTGGTTTTGGGGAAAAGAGAAGTACCTAATGGCATGCACGTCTAGGTAAGTTATATGTCATTTTAACAAAATTTAAAAATAAACCTTCAGCAGGAGCAGTGAAAAGGGAATGGAGGAACGTAGATGGGAGAATGGTTGTTAAACGTAATGTCCATAGAGCTGGAATTTATACTATCTTCTTGTTTGATTTCACCGGGAAGCTTTGGGGATAGTTAAACATGAGAGTTATGTTCTTCTATGATGCTTATCATGATTCGTGCACTCTGCTAATTTAATGTATCACTCATTCAAGTTTCTATCAGTCCAAGAGGTCGTTATGGACAGTGGGGAAGACTTTTCCAAGTTGAGTGATCTGAAATTTAAATTTCCTACCTGCAGGTAACTCTTGGCTGCTGAGACTCTCAGAATAAGTGTTTTTGGGAAAGATCAAAGTGAACTATTTCCCGATTAACTTGCATCCAGAAAGATTGTGCTTCTTTCATGCCTGTTATACTTGGGAATTCCTTTATGAAAGTTCAAGTCAGATTCCAAAGTTCCTGGCTGAAAATAGAGAAAGTTGATTTGTAACACTCGGTTATGTTTCCCAATATGGTCAGATAGTTCCCCAGGCTGTACAGAAAACTGTTACCTGACTTTATCAGGAATCCACAAACATCACTTATCAGGCAATATTTTCTGAATTAAACTGGTTTATGTTCCCAGTTCTGCTGGAGCCACCTTATCCTTAGATCTGGGAAAACTTAGCCTAGGTTTTGCAACTAAAGGGTGACTTCTCTGGAAATACTTGCTGTGTTATACTGGGTAGACTAGAGAAACAAATTCACGGTCATTCAAATATGTGCAAGAAAGAGATTTACATCAATGACTAATAGATAACAAGAAAACATTTTATCCCAATCCAGATCAGCTCTAAACATCCAATATTAGCCCATATATCTGATAGTAGTCCAAAATTTCCCCTTCAGACTCACACAGCACATGGAATGATGACGAATGCAGGAAGACCGCAGGCCAGTGGGTGAAAAGTTTTGTGTATCCAATGGTGGTAGAAGCATTTAGTGCTGGCATGGGTCTCGTGTGGCTCTTCTAGCTCTCCAAGTTACTCAAGAGCAGGAAGGTGAAGCAGAAAGAGAGGGTAGCCCAGCTCCAGGGAAAAAGAGTAGAAATTCCCAGAATCTACATGAGAAGGTCATGCCCACCAGGAGGCATCATCAAGCTGTGATCTGATTGACAGGCTACCCTCTACCCCTAGACTTATTTCCCAAGTTGAAATGAAACTATGTAGCTACTACACCTGTTTTCATGTGAGGTTTCCTGTTTCTGTGGATAAATCATTAACTTCCCTTTCCCCAACCTCCACCATAAAAACCTCATTGTCATCGAGTCAATGCAGACTCACATAGATACTATAGGACAAGGGGGAACTTCCCTGGTGAGTTTCCAAGAATGAAAACGTTTGCTGGAGAGAACGCTCATTCTTTCTCCTGTGGTGTTATAGGTGGTTCCAAACTGCTAGTCTTAAAGTTAGCAGCCCAACTTCTACCCTCTTCACAAACAGGGGTTTGTTCATTCATTGTAGAGTCACCCACAATAGCATGCAACTAGAGTCCAAACGGTTTCTTAGTTATACAAGCCACTTTCCAGTGGGTTGCTCACCAAAAATTAGTGATTGATCAGCAGAACGGGATGTGCATAGCCACTGCTACCAAGTGCTCCAAAAGTAATCCCTTTAGAAAATCCTGGAGAGAGTGGGAAAAAAATGGGGACCCAAACTCAGACTCACAAAAAAGACCCTCAAGGAATTGCTTTTGGTCACTTTCATGTCCAGAACTGAACTCACCCCCTGCTAGGCGAACCAGTCATGTAAGTAAGATCAAGGACAAGATTTAGCTCAGGGGGAAGAATGGAAACAGGAGAGTCTTGGACAAAGAGGACAGTGTGTTGTTGTTGTTAGTTGCCCTCAAGTAGGTTCCAGCTCACAGAGAACCTAGGTACAATCGGATGAAACACTCCCAAGTCCTGCTCCATCTCACGGTGGATTTTATGTTTGAACCCATTGCTGCAGCCAATGATCCACACAAGGCTCTTCCTCTTTTCATTTGCCTTTTACTTTACCAGGCATGATATCATTTTCCCAAGATGGATCTCTCCTGATAACATATTCAAAGTACATGAGACAACATGTCACCATCCTGATTTCTGAGGATCATTAGCATGTGTGGTCAATGCTATTGTTAGTCTTGTTAATTCCTGTACAAATCTGCTTGAAACAATGGATGACTACATGAATTGTGATAAGAGGTGTAAGGGCCCCCAATAAAATATTTAATAAAATAAATAAAATTCCATGAGACACTTCTAGCCTAATTGTAAGATTTTTAAAGGTGCAGATTCTGGCAGTTATGAATAAATACCATTTTATTGTATTGTTATTTAAGTTCAAGTTATTTGGGAACTGAGTCAGACAACATATTAAATGTTGTCTGCCTCAGTTCTTAATATTAAAAAAAATTTTCTTGTAGCTCCATTATCAATATTGGTCTACATTTTCTTGAAGTATCATTATCTGACCCTGGTATCAGAATATTACTGGACTCATAGAATGTGTTATTAATTGTTGTCTCTCAACCATTGTTATGTTTGTACCCAATTAACTTGAACTTAAATAACAATACAGTAAAATGCCATGTTGTTAGAACAAAGTGATCTGGTGTTGAGGGCGGGCTGGAGCAGAAGCCCATAGTCCATCCACTTCCTCAATGTATGGCCATACAATTATATGTACATAAGTCAATATCTCTATTTTATGAATTAATATATTTATATATGTACACCCTTATGTTTATACCTCTATCCATAGTTTTGCTTCCTAGATCTTTTCTGTATTTTGTTTTACATTCCCCCTGTTCTACCATCACACTCACGCCTTTTCTGCCTCTTAGTAATGCCTCTTAGCTAAATTGCTATTGCTCCAACACCCCCAGAATCTCTAAGTCCTCCTCATTATTGATTTAATTTCCTAATTGTTCCTCTACCTATGGAATTGTTTGATAAGCACTCCCTTCCCCCACACTCCAGAACCAAGGCCCTCCAAAACCATTGCCTATATGGGTAGGCAAAACAACAAAAGCCGAAACAAAACAGAAAGAATAGATTGAATTATAAAGGGTGGAAAAACTAGCAAAAACCAAACAAACCCAACCCTAAAAACATACATAATCCCAGATCTGTCTGCTGACGTTTATGACTCTCTCCCCGCCGGTCCTGGGGAGTTTAGGGAACTTCTCCTCCTAGCCTGAAGTCTACTTTTGTGGCTCCTCAGGGGCTTTATGGCTTGGCTTGGCTCCCATTGCTGACCTGTTCTGTTCCCTTATTGGTCCACCCCACTGTGGAGGGAGGTGGGGGTCAGACCAGGCTCACTCCACACCATGTATCCCCAGTATGGTCCTCTGACGATGTACTCTCCAGCCAGTGGACATCATTTCTCAAGCTGATGTTCGCCTTACTGTCTTGTCTGTGTGCCCAGGCAGATTTTTGCAAATAATGGTGATAAAAAAATTACCATTCATTGTTAATCCCATTCATTCTACTTATCTCCAAATAAGACACACATAATTAAGGAGACATAATTAAGCTAAACAATCTTTATAATTAATTAATTTGCTTTCATTGGTAATTATGCCCTGGGGTGATGCTGTAGTGCCCTCTTAGTATTCAAAAATTACAAACATGAAAAAATTTAACCAGTCTACACTGAAAGGAGGAAGAGAGAGAGAGAGGTGAGAGAGAGAGAGATCATTTATAATATTTAAGGGTGGTTATGGTTGAACAATGAACAATGAAGTTTGACAAGAGTTTATTTACTGTTGAAAAAACCTTGTTTGATAAATGAGATTAACTGGAAAAAAAGTGTCACCAAGTATTACATTTTATAAATGCAACGAACACGCAGATCACGATGCTAAGCTCTGGGTTTTTGGGTGAGCTCTTATTGTAAGTTAAATACTGTACATGGTCTCTTACTTCACTTGGCTTTTGAATTCTCTCTGCGTACATTTTAGGTTCTTGTTTGCTAATATTTTCATGTGTTCACCTGTGTGCATGTGTGTCTGTGTGTGCAAGGCGTTCCCAGAGGTGCCAAGTGTTTCCTAAGAACACCTCCCACAGCAACTTCACCCAATCCAACCCGGGTTTATTCTGCCTTCATCTGGAACAGTAGTTCTCAACCTGTGGGTCGCGACCCCTTTAGGGGTGGAACGACCATTTCACATGTTTCTCCTGATGCATAACAGTAGCAAAATGATAGTTATGAAGTAGCAATGAAAATAATTTTATGAGGGATCAGTTTTCAGGCATCAAAGGACAAAAATTCATATCATTGGCTTCACACCTCCATGACACCATCGCCGAAGACAAACAGGTGCATAAGCAAATGTGGTGAAGAAAGCTGATGGTGCCCGCTATCAAAAGAGATAGTGTCTGGGGTCTTAAAGGCTTGAAGGTGAACAAGCGGTCATCTGGCTCAGAAGCAACAAAGCCCACGTGGAAGAAGCACACCAACCTGTGTGATCACGAGATGCCAAAGGGACCAGGTATAAGGCAGACATCATCCAATATATCATAGTGAATGAAGGGGGAAGTGCAGAGTGGAGACCCAAAGCCCATTTGTTGGCCACTGGAGATCCCCTCACAGAGGGGTTTAGGGGAGGAGATGAGTCAGTCAGGGTGTGATATGGTACCGATGAAGAATACAGCTTTCCCCCAGTTCCTGGATGCTTCCTCCCCCAAACTACCATGATCCGAATTCTACCTTGCAAGACTGGATAGAGCAGAGGTTGTACACTGGTGCATATAGGAGTTGGAGGCACAGGGAATCCAGGGTGGATGATACCTTCAGGACCGGGGTGTGAGGGGCAATACTGGGAGAGTAGAGGGTGAGTGGGTTGGAAAGGGGGAACCGATTATAAGGATCTACATGTGACCTCCTCCCTGGGAGACGGACAGCAGAGAAAGGGGGGAAGGGAGAAATAGGACAGGGCAAGATATGACAAAATAATAATCTATAAATTATCAAGGGCTCATGAGGGAGGGGAGTGGGGAGGGAGGGGGGAAAAAAGGACATGATACAAAGGGCTTAAGTGGAGAGCAAATGCTTTGAAAATGATTAGGGCAAAGATTGTAACGATGTGCTTTATACAATTGATGTATGCGTATGTATGGATTGTGATAAGAGTTGTATGGGCCCCTAATAAAATGTTAAAAAGAACAGAATTTTATGTTTGGGCATCACCACAATATGAGACACTGTATTAAAGAGTCGTGGCCTTAGGAAGGTTGAGAACCCCTGATTTTCTGGACTCACCAAAGGCTGGAGATTCCAATAAGGAAGGCTCCTGGAGTATAAATTACATCGATTTATTAATGATGCTGAAGTATTACAGGTGATTACCGTTTAATCCGTCCCTCGCCTTCCCTCCTTTATTTCCAGCTCCTGCTCAGGATCAGGACTAGTGCCTGGATGGACCTTATTTTAATTCAGGGTGCTTGTTGGGTCTCAAGTGGGTGTCTTTTTGTTCAAAACCTGAAATATCATTATTCTTATTCTGTACCCCTGGTGACTTAAATTTTCACTCACTTCTCTGTTATGTATTTATCCTTGAACTCCTGACTAGTTTTGCCCTAATGTTGCATGTGCTCTGGCAAACCAAGGGACTGTCATCTCAGTCTTGCATCAGTTAGAAGTTACAAAGTTGAAACTATTCTTTTCTGGGGCCCACATTCCCCAGTTGGAAACCTCCTCCCTGAGGCCCTATGCCACTTGGATCTCTTTATTTACACTGAGATTGGCCCTAGTTATCAAAACCTGAGATGTGTTGTTTGTAGGAGTGCTGGTGTTGGTGATGGCAGTGGCCCAAAGAAAACCCCTGAAGACTTTGAGGAGGTTGATATGGAAGTGTTGAAGTGGAAAGAAAAGATGTTTGGAGACTGTGGGTGATGACGATACCCTGGTGTCCACCTGATGTTTCAACAAATGATAGTCTGTCCACTCTCTAGGGCACAGGACATACAGGAGCCCAAGGCAGGGCAGAGACGTTGAGGGGCTGGAGGGAGAAAACACTGAGCTCAGAAATACTTGGTTTTCCTTTGATCTTTAATACACACCACTTAGGTCAAGTGCTCTCTCTCTCTGTAGACTAACATGCATATGAGTTCAAACAAAGAGCTACCCTAGCATGGGCTCAGGAGGAAAAAGGTTGTCTGGTCTCTATTACTATCTGTTTATAAGGACAGGGCTCCCTCACATGCAATCATTCTTCAGGCACTAGGGTAAATTTCACCCTTGGGCGGGAAAGCTATCAGTTCTCTACAGACAGGGCTCTAGGTCTCTTGGTAAAGCAGAGCTGTGGTCTAAAGATGCTATTTCTGTGTGTTCTCCTGTGCCTGGTAACAGTTCCCAAAGTGGACATTCAGATATCTGCCCTGGGTCTTTGGGAATTGTTGTGAATTCACGTGACTGACGTGGACCATCTGTTTTTTCTGCAGGCGTCTTGTCCCAGGTGAAGCTTCAGGAGTCGAGTCCAGTACTGGTGAAGCCCTCCCAGAAGCTGTCACTCACCTGCACTGTCTTTGGTTTCTCCATCACAAGCAGTGGTTACTGCTGGCACTGGATCCGCCGGCCCTCAGTGAAGGGTCTGCAGTGGATGGGACTCATATGCTATAATGGCGGTACAAATTATGACCCATCCCTCCAAAGCCGGCTCTCCATCACTAGAGACACATCTAAGAATCAGTTCTCCCTGCAGCTGAGCTCGGTGACTGCTGAGGACACAGCTGTGTATTACTTTAAGTGCAAGGGAAACACAGTGAGGGGAAGTCAGTGTGAGCCCAGACACAAACTTCCCTGCAAGGAAGACACTGGGCAGCAGGGGGCACACAGGACTCACTGAGCACACATCCCCAGCACTAGACAGGCAGAGATGGATGACAAGGAGGACTCAGGGTTCCTTCCCTCTTTCATCTCTCAGCATGTCCACGGACAGTTTTTGTTTTTCTTTTTAAATCATTTTCCTGGGGGCTCGTACAATTCTTATCATAATCCACACATACATCCATTGTGTCAAGAACATATGTACATGTGTTGCCATCATCATTCTCACATTTGCCTTCGACTTGAGCCCTTAGTATCTGCTGTTCATTTTCCCCTCCCTCCCCACTCTCCCTACCTCATTAACCCTTCATCATTCATAAATTATTGTTATTATTTTGTCATACATTACACTGTCTGACATCTCTCCCCACCATTTTCTCTGCTGTCAATCCCCCAGGGAGGAGGCTATACCTAGATTCTTGTAATCAGTTCCCCCTTTCTACCCCACATTCTCTCCACCCTTCAGGAATCACCACTCTCACCACTGGTCCAGAAGGTGTCATCTGTCCTGAATTCCCTGTGTTTCCAGTTGCTATCTGTGCCTATGCACATCCTCTCATCTAGTCAGATTTGTAATGTAGAATTTATTACTCTCTAAATTTTCTCCTCACTGCCAACTTGAAAGGAGGAACTAGCATTGTCTGTTCACAGTACAAATATTAAAGTTACTCTAATATTTCATTGCCTTCCTTTAGAAACCAGTTTCCTTCTTGAAAAACAGGTTATCATGGTAATTCTCACCCTATCCATGACTCAAAACCTTTGACAATAAAATACAGGCATGCCAGATTCATGCATGCAATGCATGATTTCAAATGTACTCAGTGACCTACTATCGCCCAGGGTCAGGTCTGTGAAGGTTTCCTTCTCTTTTGCTCCCTGTGCACTGTTGTCAGTGAATCGTGCAGTGAATGACTAATGATCTCTATATCTGAGAAAACAATTGTGGTGACTTCTGGGGCTAAATTTGTGACATGTCCTTCGTGATGCTTGCTACCCATTGTCTCCCTGTATGCAGAAACAAGGGTTCCAAACAGAGAGACTCCTGACACTGGGAACAGGTGAACTGGAATGACCTGTCCGGTGGGCGGAGTCATTAGTAAGATCACTCATTGGAGTCACAATAAAGGGAGCACTCATTGGAAGGACAGCTTTGATTCCAAAGGATAGTAAATATGTCACAAGGGGAGGAAATTGCAAACTAATTTCTCAAAATGTTCTTTAGGCCATTTTCAGCAGATGCCAGGCAATGAAGTCGTGATGATTTCCTCTCAGAAGCTGTGGTTTCCCCACCTTGTCAGCACCTTTCTAGGGATACCGTGCACAGTGACTCTTGGGAAACTTCCTGCATTGGCACTTGCCTTCTCTTCATTGGAATGGGCTTTGTCTGTCTGTCACCAGAGATCCAAAGGCAGACTACAGAATAATAAGTATAGATGAGATCTCAGTTTACACTCCAGGAAACTAACTAGGGCCATTTGTTGTCAAAGTTAGAAATAGTTAATGCAAAAAAAAATATTCTCATGCTGAGTGGAAATTTTCTTCACACCCTCTGATGTATCTTGAATCTTTTCATCCTAATAAATACTAAAAAATGCATATTTATTCAATAAATTTCCCTTAGAATGATCTAGAAAATATTTTCTATGCCAATATTATTGTCTGGAATCATATAATTATTAACAAAATTCTCAAGTAATATGGAAAGGATGAAGAAGAAGAAAAGATAAAGCTAATCCATAAGAAAAACAAGAACAAAGCATGGAGTCTTACAAAATAATAATGAAAAAAATTAACAGAAACTTAAAAAAATGAACTCAGGGCACAAAATTTGAGGGGAAAAACTCAATAACTCCACAAAGGGGGAAAAAAACCCAGAAATGCAATGCATTATGACAGCAATAAATGCATACACATCAATAATGACATGGAATGTAAAAGGACTCAATGCACCTCTCAAGAGGCAGTGAAAAGCATAAATCTGCTTGATCCATAAATCTGCTGCACCGCGACGGCTTCATCTCCGATTGTGTCCCCGCCGACCGCACTGCCATCTGCATCTCGTGTTCTCCCCGCAGCCCGGATACATAGTATGACCAATAGGTGTTCCATATCTCAGCTATTTTCTATGGAAAACCAAAGAGATCAGATCCTGATCGCCACTGTTGGCTTTGAAGAATGGGACGTCTTTAGAGAAGCTTGATCTTCGGAGGCCTCATCTTGAGACCTTACAAGTCCGGATTCCGGCAGAGTTCCTCTATCTCATCTCGTTGCTGATTGAAGGTGCCCTCCCCTTCTCCACTCGTCTTCATTACTGGGAGGTAGCAGGAAGTCAGCATCATGGTTGGGTCCAAGGCTACCGATGTGCCCCCGACCGCCACGGTGAAGTTCCTGGGGGCTGGCACAGCCGCCTGCATCGCGGATCTCATCACCTTCCCCCTGGATACCGCTAAAGTCCGGCTGCAGATCCAAGGAGAAATCCAAGGGCCATTACGGGCCATAGCCAGCGCTCAGTACCGCGGCGTGCTGGGCACCACCCTGACCATGGTGCGCACAGAGGGCCCCTGCAACCTCTACAACGGGCTGGTCGCCGGCCTCCAGCGCCAGATGAGCTTCGCCTCTGTTCCCATCGGCCTTTATGACTCCGTTAAGCAGTTCTACACCAAGGGCTCTGAGCATGCCGGCATCGGTAGCCGCCTCCTGGCAGGCAGCACCACTGGTGCCCTGGCTGTGGTGGTGGCCCAGCCCACAGATGTGGTGAAGGTCTGGTTCCAAGGTCAGGCCCCGGCTGGAGGTAGCCCAAGATACCAGAGCACTGTGGATGCCTACAAGATCATTGCTCGGGAGGAAGGGTTTCAGGGACTCTGGAAAGGGACCTCACCCAATGTGGCTCGGAATGCTATTGTCAACTGTGCTGAACTGGTGACCTATGACCTCATCAAAGATTCCCTCCTGAAGGCCAACCTCATGACGGATGACCTCCCTTGCCATTTCATTTCCGCCTTCGGGGCCGGCTTCTGCACCACCGTTATCGCCTCCCCGTCAACGTGGTCAAGACAAGATATATGAACTCTGCCCTGGGCCAGTACAGCAGCGCTGGCAACTGCGCCCTTACCATGCTCCAGAAGGAGGGGCCCCGGGCCTTCTACAAAGGGGTCATGCCCTCCTTTCTCCGCCTGGGTTCCTGGAACGTGGTGATGTTCGTCACCTACGAGCAGCTGAAGCGGGCCCGCATGGCTGCCTACACTTCCCAGGAGGCTCCCCTTTGAGCATCTCCTGCTGCTGACCGGACGGAGCACCTCTGGTTTGTACATCAGCCCCAGCCAGGCCCTGATTTTTGTCTCCTCCTTGCCTTCCCTTTGTCTCTCTTCCTACCCCATCCCCTTGTCACCCCTCCCTCCTTCCCCACCTCTCCTCGCTCTCTCTGCCGCCTCTTCTCATAGCCCCTCCGTCCTGAAGGAGTTGATCCCATCCTGGCACCAGCTAGGACGCCATGCCCCAGTCCCTTGATAAGCTCAGTCTGAGTCTTTGCCCTGCCCCCACAACCCAGCCAGCATGCCACCCATAAAGCAAGCTCAACTGTGAAAAAAAAAGAAACACAATTAAGACATAAAGACAAATATAATCTAAAAATCAAAGGTAGAAGAAAATATATCAAGAAAATGGAAATTAAAAAAGCAAGGGTAGCAATATTAATCAATTACAATTTTAAAATGTGTTACTGGCTATACAAATTAATAATAAAATAGGACCAAATCTTTAATGAGAGACAAATAAGGGCATTATATGATAAAAGGAACAAAAGAGCAAGATGAAAAATAGTAATAAGTATATATTAATTTAGTGGCAGACCCTCAAAATATATTAATCAAGCTCTTATAGACTTAAAGATAGAACTACATAATTTTACAGTAATAGAGTTAAATACATCCACACTGGGTTTGACAGAACAACACTAAATATCAACTGGATAATAAATCAATACAGTAACAGAAGAACTAAATACCACAATTACTGACCTCTTAGACATGTAGGAAACATACTATCTGGGAAAACGTCAATGTACCTTCTTCTCATGTTCATATGTACCATTCTTCAGAATAAACCATACGTTAGGCTACAATGCTAGCTTTAATACATTTTTAAAAATTGTGATATTACAAATAAATTTTACTTCACCGCATTATTAAATTATATATGAACAATAGGAAGATAAAAGAATAAAATCTAACATGGAAAATGAGCAATTCTGTGCATTAAATTACTTGGAAATGGTAGGGATTAAGATTTTAAATTCCTTACAAAAACAAAAATAAGCATACCAAAAGCTTTAGTATACTTCAGAAGCAATACTAAGAACACACGTTATGAACAATATATGAAGATATCAAAAAATAAAGCAAAAGTCAGCATGGTAACACAAACCTTCAACAATTAGAACAAAAAAGAGCTAAGTAAAACATCAGTCACCAGAAGACAATAAATATTAAAGAATAGAGCAGAAATAAATGAAAAGGTGAAGATAAACAAGCGGCCATCTAGCTCAGAAGCAACAAAGTCCACATGGAAGAACACACCAGCCTGTGTGATCAAGTGGTCCCAAAGGGATCAGTTACCAGGCATCAAAGAACAAAAAATCATATCATTGACTGCACACCTCCATGATAGGATCGCTGAAGACAAATGGGTGCATAAGCAAATGTGGTGAAGAAAACTGATGGTGCCCGGCTATCAAAAGAGATAGTGTCTGGGGTCTTAAAGGCTTGAAGGTGAACAAGCGGCCATCTAGCTCAGAAGCAAAAAAGCCCACATGGAAGAAGCACAACGGCCAGTGCGATCACGAGGTGCCAAAGGGACCAGGTATAAGGCATCATGCAAAAAAAAAAAAAGATGTAAGTGTGTGTATGTATGTGTATATCTGTGTATATGTATATATGTATATGTATATATGTATATATATACCATATTAAATGAAAGGGGAAGTGCAGAGTGGAGACCCAAGGCCCAAGTGTCGGCCAATGGAGATCCCCTCATAGAGGGGTTTAGGAGAGGAGATGGGTTAATTAGGGTGCGAGGTAGTACCGATGAAGAGCACAGCTTTCCCCCATATCCTGGATGCTTCCTCCCCCCAACTACCATGATCCGAATTCTACCTTGAAGGGCTGGATAGGACAGAGGCTGTACACTGGTACATATGAGGGCTGGAGGTACAGGGAATCCAGGGTGGATGATACCTTCAGGACCAAGGGTGTGAGGGATGATGCTGGGAGAGTGGAGGGTGAGTGGGTTGGAAAGGGGGAACTGATTACAAGGAGCCACATGTGACCTCTTCCCTGGGAGAGGGACAGCAGAGAAGGGGGGAAGGGAGACTCTGGATAGGAAAAGATATGACAAAATAACGATGTATAAATTACCAAGGGCACATGAGGGAGGGGGGAAAGGGGAGGGAGGGGAAAAAAAAGAGGACCTGATGCAAGGGGCTTAAGTGGAGAGCAAATGCCTTGAGAATGATTGGGGCAAGGAATGTATGGATGTGCTTTATACAATTGATGTATGTATATGTATGGATGGTGATAAGAGTTGTATGAGTCCCTAATAAAATGTAAAAAAAGAAAAGAGGAGAAAAAAATGATTAAGGCAAAGACTGTACAGATGTGCTTTATACAATTGATGTATGTATATCTATGAACTGTGACAAGAATTGTATGAGCCCCAATAAATTGTTAAAAAAAACAATAAAGAGATCTTTTGCAGCAAAAAAAAAAAAAAACGAAGAAATAAATGAAAAGGAAACAGGGAAATAATCAATAAGACAAGTTAATTCTTTAAAAATATTAACAAAGTTTGACAAACTACTGGTAAATTTATTAAACTAAAAGGAATAAGAAAAGCAAATATAAAGAATAAGAAATGAAAAGGCCAATATCACAACAGAACCAAAACTATGAAGATCACAACATTGAATTTGAAAATTTATAATAAGTGGACATATTTCTAGAAAAACACTACCTATCTTTATTTTTAAAAAATCATTTGCGGGGGTGGGGTGGGGCTCGTACAACTCTTGTCACAAACCATCCATCCATCCATCCATTGTGTCAAGCACATTTGTACATTTGTTGCCATCATCATTCTCAAAACATTTGCTTTCTACTTGAGCCCTTAGTATCACCTTCTCATTTTCCCCTCCCTCCCACTTCTGCCTCACTCATGAACCCTTGATAATTTATAAATTATTATTATTTTGTCATATCTCACACTGTCTGATGTTGCCCTTGACCCACTTTTCTCTTGTTCATCCCCTAGGGAGGAGGTTATATATAGATCCTTGAAATCGGTTCCCCCTTTACATCCCCAAATTCCCTCAACCCTCCCAGTATCGCCACTCACTCCACTGTTCCTGAAGGGATCTTCTGAACTGGATTCCATGCGTTTCCAGTTCCTGTCTGTACCAGTGTACATTATCTGGTCGGGATGGATTTGTAAGGTAGAATTGGGATCATGATAGTGGTGGGGGGAGGAAGCATTTAAGAACGAGAGGAAAGTTTTGTGTTCCATATTTGCTACACTGCACCCTGCACTCTTTTTCTCCCCAAGACCCTTCTGTAGGGGCATGTCCAGTTGCCTAGAGATGGGCTTTGGCTCCCAAATCTGTACTTCCCCTCATTCACAGTGATATGAATTTTTGTTCTTTGATGCCTGGTCCCTGATCCTTTGACACCTCGTGATCACACAGTCTAGTGGGCTTCTTCCATGTGGGCTTTGTTGCTTCTGAGCTAGAAGACTGCTTGTTTACTTTCAAGCCTTTAAGAAACCAGACGCTATATCTTTTGATAGCAGGGCGCCATCAGCTTTCTTCACCACATTTGATTATGCACCCATATGTCTTCAGTGATAGTATTAGGAAGGTGAGCATTATGGAATGCTAGTTTAATAGAACAAAGTGTTCTTGCACTGAGGGAGTACTTGAGTGGAGGTTCAGTGTCAATTGGCTACCTTAATATAAACTTATAAATATATGGACATAGATTTATTCCCCCATCATCATATATAAGTATATTTACATATGTACATGCCTGCATTGTGACCTCTATAAATGTCCTTTGCCTCCTAGTTCTTTCCATTATTTCCTTTTACTTTCCTCTTGTCCCACTATCATGCTCAGCCTCCATTTTGGATTCAGTAATCCTACTCAGTTACATTGTCCTTGATCAATCCCTATCAGGCGTCTCACATGCTTCTTGCCACTGATTTTGGATCCCTTCTTGTACCCTTGTCCCCAGGTTTATTAACACCATTTCCTTTCCCCAACCTCCCCCTCTCCTTTGACCCCCCCTCCCCCAGGACCATCGGTCACGTTGTTTTCTCCTCCAGATTGTTTATCTAGCCTATCTTACCTAGATAGACCTGCAGAGATAATAATACGCACACAAAATAAGACAGAGCAAGACAAAGTGACAAAAGAAAACAAAACAGCAGCAAAAACAAAACAAAGACATAATAGTTCAAGGTCTGTTTGATGACGTTTAGGAGTGTTTTCCAGTGGAGTTTGATGGGGTGCCACGGCCTGGCCCCAACGTCTATTTTTGGTACTCCTTTGGGACTTCCTTGCTCTGTACTCTTGCTGTTCTATTGCCCGGCCTTAGTGTTTTGCCTTGTTGTGGTGGGGTCAGATCGGGTGCCACTCCCACACTGTATCTCCAGTGCTGTCCCCTGTAGGGCTTTGGGTTCATGAGGGTTTTCATGTCTCCTAGTGGGGCCGGCCATATGGTTCTCTCTGTGCATTGACTACTCTGAGCAAGGATATCAGTCCTCAAGGCTTGGTGGGTCAGGATGTGCTCCACTCCCTCTTCCTCAATCTTCATTGCTCCCATGTGCTTTGATCAGACATATCCCTCTCTCTGACCTGTAGCTTCTGTGCTATCTTCTGAAGTAAATTCTTCTGGGGGGAGCAGTGGCTTTCCATGTAATTGGGATTGGGCCTGGGCCCTGAACACTATCTATCTAAGTTTAAAAAGTCTGATGTCCAAGATGTCAACTGAAAATTAAAAAAGAAGAAATAGATCATATGCTATAAAAAATGTTCAAACTGTAAAAATGGTAGACCTCTATGACTGCACTGGAAAACAGTAATCATTGGTTGCTAGATTAATTTGACTCAAACATGCCCTAAATATGAATACACATATACATGTGAATATGTATGGAAGTACAGATATTAATATCAATACAAATAAGAACATGAATATTAGTGTAAATATAATTGACAATATAAACATGAATAACAATTTGAGTGTGAATATGAATATGCATGTCAATGTAAATGAATCTAAATCTAAATACACATATGAATCTAAACATATATGTGAACATAAATATGAATCTAAATATGAAAATTACTGTGACTATCAATATAAGTAAATATACGTTAAAGTGAATAAATAAATACAAATATCATTATATAAAATAAAAATATTTCATGATATGATCGCTGAGGACAAATGGGTGCATAAGCAAATGTGGTGAAGAAAGCTGATGGTGCCCAGCTATCAAAAGAGATAGTGTCTGGGGTCTTAAAAGCTTGAAGGTAAACACGTGGCCATCTAGCTCACAAGCAACAAAGCCAACATGGAAGAAGCACACCAGCCTGTGTGATCACGAGGTGTCGAAGGGATCAGGTATAAGGCATCATCAGGGGAAAAAAATCATACCATAGTGAATGAAGGGGGAAGTGCAGAGTGGAGACCCAAAGCCCATTTGTCGGACACTGGAGATCCCCTTGCAGAGGGGTCTAGGGGAGGAGATGAGTCCATCAGGGTGGGATGTAGCACCGATGAAGAATACAGCTTTCCTCCAGTTCCTAAATGCTTCCTCCCCCCCAACTATTATGATCTGAATTCTACCTTGCAAGTCTGGATAGAGCAGAGTATGAACACTGGTGCAGATAGGAGCTGGCGGCACAGGGAATCAAGGGCAGTTGAAACCTTCAGGACCAGGGATGTGAGGGGCGATACTGGGAGGATTGAGGGTGAGTGGGTTGGAAAGAGGGAACCGATTACAAAGATCTACATGTGACCTCCTCCCTGGGGGATGACAACAGAAAACGAGGTGAAGGGAGACATAGGACAGGGCAAGATATGACAAAATAATAATTTATAAATTATCAATGGCTCACGAAGGAGGGGAGAGGGGGAAGCGGGGAGGAAGGGGGAAAAAAGGACCTGATGCAAAGGGCTTAAGTGGAGAGCAAATGCATTGAAAATGATGAGGGCAACGAATGTACAGATGTGCTTTACACAATTGATGTGTGTATGGATTTTGATAAGAGTTGTATGAGTCCCTAATAAAATGTTTTTAAAATATTTCAATATATTTGTAATATATTATTTGAATATATGCTCAATATATTCAAAGTATGAGTATATATGTAAAAAGAAATATAAGTATATCTGCCACTTTGAGGGTCCCTTGTACATGTACACCAGATTTATTACTGATAAAAAACAGAAATCTTAAAAAAAAAGCTATTTCCTGACAGTGTATTTTAATGTAATTTAATGTTCAAGTCAGTGTTTTCCTTTTCGAACATTTTTTGAGAACTCCAATCACGTTCTTTTAAATACCCTTTGCATTTGGGGAACAAAAATAAGACTGAAGGAGAATATCAGGGATGCCGAGTCGATAAAGTAAGGTTTCCTTACTTGCAGTCACTGATACTTTCAATATCTTCCCCCAAACCATAATTTTGGTCATCGACTTTTCAGCAGTCGTCCCTACCCATTGTACAGATATCACAGGCATTTGAGGCAATTGATCCTCAAAGTGACATCACACTACCCTGTAATACAGGTTCCCTGAAGCAAATGTTTATAAAAAGGCTGCATGGTGCAGTGGACTAAGTATTAAGTTACTAACCACAGGTTATGGGTTCAAACCCAGCATCCACTCCTTGAGTCAAAGATTAAATTATGTGTGTCATAATATTGAGAGCCCTGGAAACCTTCTTGGTCTTTCCCTTGCCTGCATCCCACTTGCTTCAGGAACCAGCTCTTGGGGAAACCTTCCTGTGGAGTTGTGATCCATGAGTTTAGCAAGCTGTTCCCTGTTCCCATATTGTATACCATTCACAGTGACACTCATATACAAATACCTGGCATCTTTAAATGCAGCTTCTCCACCAGGGGACTCCAGAACCTTCTTAGCCAGGGTGAGCTTCAGAGGCAGCTTTATCAAAATTATTGGAAATAAACTTCCATGGGACTTTTGGTAGTTTTTAAAAAAATGTTAACATTCCCAGTGGTAAAGACTCTAAATGTCTATAATAAAGGTCTTTAGGCTAAAATACATGAGAGTTCACCTTTACAGTGAACTTTGAAACAAATGGCAGAACGCTGTTCAAGGATACAGAACAAAGGGCAAAAGACAGGTAGCTGTTTCCCACACTGCTTCAAGAGGAACCATCTGAGCAAAAACCAGGATCACTCAAGAAAAAGGTAAAGGTGCACTAAGAGCATCAGTGAAAAAGTAGGTCCAGGGAGCAGTGGAATGCCTACTGAAATGCTTCAACAAGCAGATGAGGCACTGGAAGCACTCACTCACCTTTGCCATGTAATATTTAACACAGCTGTGTGGCCAACTGACTAGAAGTGATTACACACACACACACACACACACACACAATGTCATGTCAAATTGAAGATATAGAAATGAAGAGGTGGATTTTGGAAGCCTGATGATAGCTCCTAGTGGGTGTGGCCTTATCACAAGGATCATCCTGGGAACTTCCTCTCTCTGTTTTCACCTTCTTGTTGAGGGGCCACTGGGAGACCTGCCAAAGCCCTGGAGATGCGTCCACCACAGAACTCTTCACCCACAAGGCTGTGCTTCCTGCACTCTGCATCGTTGCTTGTGGCTGTGTGAGTTTGACGAGGGATTCCTGGACTAGTACTGGACTAATGGACTTGATCTGGACTGGGATGTTTGTTTGATATACAATCACTCCTTGATATAAAGCTCTTTCTTATACCTATAGGAGTGTCATTACATTTTTTTTCTAGTCACCCTGGCCTAACACATATACACACATGTACACAGACTGAGTGAAATAATTTTTCACACAGACACAAATCTTGGAATGACAGCTACAAACGGTGAAAACAATTTGCTTTAACTAAGATCTTTTTTTCAGGGCTTTCAGTGCTAGGGCCCTAAATATCGATGAGACCGGCCATGTATACAGGTGCCAGATCTTAACAAGTAGGGACAGAAATGACACTAAGGAAAAAATTAGGCCTTTGACTTAGCTAGCACCCATGACAACTCATGCCTACACACAGTCACAGGAGAATCAGTGAGACAAGATAGAGGGGGTTAACCTGGGTCAGGGCTATGGAGAAGTTCTTGCAAAGTTACAGCTAAACAAAGTATAAAATTCCCCTAACTAGTTTATATTTCTACCATAAAATAATAGCAGTTTGACACTTTAAGTTCAGACTCAGCTAAACTCAGCTTCTATCTCCACATAGTCAGCCTCTACTGAGTTATTTCTGGTCCCTGACTTGCAATGTAAAGCAATGTAAGGAGTGTCAGACAGAGCAAGGTTGCTGAGAGCACCCTGGCCAGTGCAGGGAGACACAGTTAAGAACACACTCCCTGGTTATGTCCTAGATGGATATTGGGGAGCTAGAGTCCTATGCTCTTAAGTCATACTTGGACATCAGAGATTTCTGCCCCAATTTTGTAAGCTATTCAGTTTGGCAGTAGTGTACCTCTCCCAGTCAGGGTCCTTTCCCTGCTCCTGTAGTCCCACATGTGATTGTGTTTAATTGATCTGCCACTAATTGTTTGTGAGTTTCTTTTGAATTCTGCGAAGGAGCTCAAAAGAACTATGTGGTCAGCATAAGGAGATGCTTTCTGCCAAAGATATAGGTCAGACCTCATTTTTGTTGTTGATGATGTGTAGTGTTTTTGTAATTACTTTCCAAAGTTGTCATACTTCAAGAAGCCTATGAGCACACCTATTTATATATAATATATATACACACTTATATATATATATATATATATAATTGTGAAATTACTCAAACTTTATAAATTGCCAAGCAATCAGAATTTTCTTGTAACTTCCCGGATCCCTCTGTATGTATACTCTCTGAAAATTTCCTTTCACATCAGTACTTTGGATCCTTAGAGATACTACTGCCACTCCCTGGATTGTTTTGTTACTCAAATAAACTCTTTAATTTTTAACAGAAACCCCAGTTTTCTCTTTGACAGGAATGATGGAAGAGGAAATGGTATGCACATTCTTTCTCAAGGCTGTCTATCAATCACTGCTACATCCTGAAAGGAAGGAAGGAAAGAAGGATGAGAGGGAGGGAAGGAGGGAGGGAAGGAGGGAGAGAGGAAGGGAGGAAAGGAAAATAAGCAACAATATATGACAATAGATTTACCATCTTAAGGAAATTTTATTTTTATTAATGTTGTAAATAATCTTTGGTGAAATTTTACCAATATTTATCACCAATAATTATTACCAATAATTTATTACCAATAAAGGAACCAAGAAGAATCAGATTCCAGAATAAGAACAATGAAGTCATTGGACATTCTATGTGAGACCACTGCCCAAACTCCTTGGCCCTGTGTAACACTGCAAATTTCACACTTCCCCAAGGAATCTCCCCTGGGAGATGACATATTGACACAAGATTATGAAATATACATACCTTATGTATTGCCGATACTTATTCTGCATTTTACTTCCTGATACCCTCTCTTTGTTGACCCATTTCCTCTGAGAATGGGTCCTACTATCATTTAGGACTAAACCTGCTGGGCACACATGCAGAGGAAAGACATTCCCAACCTCCAGGTCACCATGAAACAGGACTTTGGCCAAGGATCCAAAATGTGCTTGAAAGACATCAGATGAAATGGAAAGACATTTAGAAGCAAGAAGTACAAAAAGCCATGTCTTTTCAATAATCACAACCCCACCCTGTGCATATCCATGATTGTTCCTGTGAAACTGGTACATATCCATTAATCCCTAAATTTACTTACTGATCCTTATGCCTAAAAGTATAAATTAAAAAAATTCTCCTTCTCTTTTTATATTCCTTTTTTTTCAGGATCTTATCTTGAGGATTCTCCTTTTGGATCATTCCTTCCACTTTCCAAGTAAAGCTTCCCCATTTCATTGTCATCCAGCCCCTGCCTTTGTTTCTCAGCAGTAATTGGGTTGGAAACTTGGAACACATTTCCTTTTGATGAGTACATTTCTTTTTAAAAAAATTTTTATTAGTTGGTTCTTCTTTTTTAAAAAATATCACTTTATTTTGAGCTCTTACAGCTCTTATCACAATCCATACATCCATCTATTATGTCAAGCACATTTGTATATATGTTGCTGTCATTATTTTCAAAATATTTTCTTTCTACTTGAGCCCTTGGTGCAGTGTGTTTTTCAACATGACATTACATATTCATTTCCAACCCCCTTCCCCAAACTATCATTCTAACAGGGCCTGTGTAGAATACTGTTGTGTGTTTTGACACATTTTTGCTTATTTCAGGTACCTTTGAATCTGTTCCAACTGATACCAACCTTCTGCAGAACAGAGCACGGTCTGATGCTGCGCCATCATCACACTGGTTATGCTTGGTCTCATGGCTACATCTGTTGCATCAATCCATGTCATTAGGGAGGTCCCCGTTTTTCACTGACCCTCGACTTTACTGAGCATGTAGTCTTTTTATCCAGGTACTGCCCTCTCCTCATAGCATGACCAACGTGTGTGAGGTGAAGTGCTACCATCCGTATCCTTACTTCTAGGAAATTCCGTGCCTGTACTCCCTCTAAGATCAATTTATTTTTATAGTACCCCATGGTATTTTCAAAATTCTTCTCCAAAACCACCATCATTCAAAGTCCATCAAAGTATTCTCCAGCTTTCTTTACCCATCGCCCAGCTTCACTTGTATGTAATGTGAGCGAAAACTCTGACCCATGGCTGTTTTCATGGGCTCCTTCATCCTGAATGTGACATCATAATGCCCTGTAATATATTAGACACCTTAGGGAGGAGATATGAAGAGGCAAGTGAAAGTTTGAGGTTATGTATCTGGTTATTAAATGAAAGCTCGATGATTTAAAATCACTAGTTAGTCCTTGCAGAAATAGGAGGTTATCAGACCCAGGGTACATTTATGAACTGTCAAACTGTACCAAGAATCCCACAGAGAAGTTCTGTTCAACCATACAGGGTCTCTATGAGGCAGAAAAGACTCAAGGAGAGAGGGTTAGGTTTTTGAGGCAAATATTTCTTTGCTTGCTTGTTGACTTGCTTGCTTGATTCAATGATTTTTTTTCCTCAGTGGAGAAAAGTTCCTGGTGTGTGAATAGCTCTCAGAGCTCACAATGAACAACAGAAAGAATAAGTGAATGAAAATGTGAAGTGTTCATATCAAAGAACACAGATACACCAGGACTCTGATTAATTTCAGCGAGCACACACTTCGATCTGGCAAGATGTGAAACTGAGCCTCTGCTTAGGCATCTGATAACCTCCATGTCTGCAAGCTGCCTTGGTCCAGCATGCGGCAGGAGCCAGTCTTGGAGAAAACTCCTTTTGGAGCAGCAGGACCTATGTGCCCGTGGACTGTTCACAATCTCCAGACCTTATCCAGCCAATGGTGTTCATAGGCAAATCACTAATGTGATTTCCTGTTTAAATGCTGTCTCCCCACCAGGGACTCAAGTGACTGCTGAATAAGGGTGACCTTGCTCCAAAATGTCTGCTTCCTTCCTCCTTCTCATCATAGTGCTGTGTCTCCCATCAGGTCAGTGTTGGGGGAAGATGGAATCCTACAAGGCATATTCACAGAGGTAGGGTGTTTTATGTTTATTTCCTATGTCTCCAGGTGGCCTGGCGCAGGTGCAGCTTCAGGAGTTTGGTCCTCAGATGGTTAGACCTTCACAGACCATCACTCTCACCTGCACCATCACGGGGGACTCTGTTTCCAGTACCAGTGCTACTTGGGATTGGATCAGGCAGCACTCTGGAAGCGGCCTTGAATGGATGGGAAGGACTTACTACTACAGCTCAAAATGGTACAGAGAATATGCGCCATCTCTAAAAGATCGTCTAGTCATCAACCCAGACACATCCAAGAACCAGTTCTCCCTGTAGCTGAGCTCCGTGACTGCTGAGGACACGGCCATGTATTACTGTGCAAGGAGCACAGTGAGGGGAAGTCAGTGTGAGCCCAGACATAAGCCTCCCCTACAGGGAAAACACTGGGCAGCAGGGGGCGCACAGGACCCACTGAGCACAGACACCCAGCCCTAGACAGACACAGATGAAGGATAGGGAGGATTTCCTGTTGGAATCAGGTCTCCATGGAGAGTTTTTCTTTTCCTTAACCTAAATTTTCTCCTCACTGCCCACTTGAAATGAGGAACTAGTATTCTCTGTTTGCAGAACAAATATTAAAGTGACTCTAATATTTCATTGTCATCCTATAGAACCCACTTTCCTTCTTGAAATACAGGTTATCATGGTAATTCTCATCCTACAGGCATAGCCAGATTCATGCGTGCAGTGCATGATTTCAAATATACTGAGCTCAGTGACATACTACCGTCCAGAGGCAGGTCTGTGAGGTTTCCTTCTGCATTGCTCCCTGTGCTCTGTTGGCACCAAATGACTAGTGATCTCTTTGTCTGAGAAAATAACTGTGGTGATATCTGGGACTAAATATATGCCATGTCCTTAGTGATGTTTGCTACCCATTGTCTCCCTTTATGAGGAAACAAGTGTTCCAGGCACAGAACGACTCCGAAGAAGGCTGAACGTCCACAATTGAATGGTAATTGCCAGAAATGACGTGGCAGCCGGATCAGACTGGGAAACTTAAGCTTCCATTAGACAATGAAGATGTGAGAATCTGGTACGTCCACAATTCACGGTTTCCTTAGATCCATGAAATTCCGTGTTGAATTTCAGTCAGAAAATGAAAACTCCGGAGCCTCTGTTCAGCAGGCCCGGGTGTAGCTCCCAGAGGCACACTGGTGCTCCTCTAGAATTTGGATAAAAATCGTTTTCACAGGAATAAGGAACCTTGATCCAGCCAGGTGGGTCTTGACAAACGAAATTGCTGCTTGTGCTGGCTATACTGACAAGCACCCAGCTGTGCTAGTCCATCTCTTATTCAGCACAGGAATCTGCATCAATTGAGCCAAGACAAAGGAAAGCTCAGGGAGGCAGCACCCATTTAGAAAAGCATTTGTACTTTGAAGAGGAGGCCAATGATGTGAAAAGACATACCCATGGCAAATAGTTTTCATCATGGGCAGAATTTCACGGAGCAATATTGCTGGGAGAGAAAAGGCACCACCTGAGTGAGCCATGCTCAACAAAACTACCTAGGGCAGGAGCCCGGTTGCCCCCAGGCACTAGGCGTGTCAGGCATCAGCATTGTAAGGAGAGTTCACTGAAGTCCCTGAGTGAAGTTTTCAACGCTGTCCTACGTCTACTTTCCTAAAATTTACTCTGTGGTTTCTGATGATCCTGGGTTATGAACGGCCACCATTCACCGTTCTCCTTACACTCGTGCGTCTCCATTGACCTTAAAAGAAAGGGAGGACACACAACTGCTGGCTGGTAAATTCAGCAAAGTTTGTCTCAACACAAGAGACAGCTCTGTGGTGACCCGTCTTCCATGGTAAAACATTTCCTAGCGAATAAGGTATCTTCCCATCGCAATGACAATATGAGAGAATTGCCACCGATGGATTTGCCGCTGTGCCTACAAACATCATCTTGAGGCCATACAGTAGTGAAGCACGGGAACCCAGGCGCTTCACCCTTTACCCTAGACCAGTGAAACTCAGAGAAGCACTATAGACCTGTGAGACATGACGTTGCTGGAAGCATCAGTGTACAGAGGCATGGGAACCTCGAAGGAGCTTCTTCCGTGTGAATAAAACGCAGGCTGAACTTCATAACAGGTTCCAGATTCTCAGGAATTCCACGGGCTGTATTGCTCAGAGCTAGAACCCACTGCTTGGGGCACACTTGAACTGAAAAATCTTGCTGGACTCACGGCTTTCCCAAAGACCCAAGATTCTCAAAGAGCGAGCGTAAGGTTGACGGAAAAAAAACTGCCGGTGGCGCCTTTTTGCCTTGAAACCGGCAAGAAGCAAGATTTTCCTTAAACCATGAATCTCAGAAACATTGTGATCGTGAAGGAAAACCAGGGAGAGCAGATGTACTTCCAATAATCCAACACTTAAATGAAACCTCAAACCTAAATCCTATCCTAAAACCAACCCTAATCCTAACCCTAACCTAGGTCAAAACCTAGCCCTAGGTCTGAACCTAAAAATAGGTGTAACCCTAAGCCTAGGTCTAATTCTGTATACTTCTAAACTTAAACTGAACCCTAACCTAAGGCTCACCCTAAACCAAGCCCTAACCCTAACCATATGTCTACCCTAAGGCTAAGCCTAATCCTAACCCCAAATCTGATGTGAACATGCAGCTCCCCCTACAACTAACCTTACTCCTAACCGTCACCCTTCGCCTGAACCTAACTTAACTCTATCCATCACCTTCAATCCAAGCCTCCATATCACCGTTAATGTAATCCAATCCCTTAAACTAGACAGAGAGCTAAACTTATCCACAACCAAAACGGATGTAACACACAAGCCGCAAGCCTGACCCCAACTCTTAACCTCGCACACTTTCTAACCCTCACACAAATATTAACCCTAACCCATACCTAAACAGTCAAGTTTACCATAAGCCTAAATGAGACAATAGGTTCTTTCATCCTTAAGCACTCTTACCTAAAACCTCACACTCACCCTACATTTCATCCACAACCTTACCATAACCCGAATCCTCACGCAGCCGTAACTCTAACCTGAACTCGAACACTGTCTCTAAACATGCCCACATGCCTGTACCTATGCCCGTTTAAAGTTAACCCTAAACCAAAATCTTCGGTCCCACTATTTTGCAGCATTTTAAAGAAGTACACTGGGAAAGCTTTTTCTGCAAGGAAGAAACTGCAGGCGGCGTGGCTGAAATGAAAATATCATGCTGCACGAGCTCTTTGCCCTCAGATGTAGAAGTGTCATCATTGGGCTTTATAGAGAAACGGGACTTTAATAAGTGATCATCAACCTCCGTGAATTCCCTTTGTTCTAGATGCCTGAAATAAGGAGTTGTCCTGAGTCACATAAACCTCCACCGAGTGGTCTTAATGTGGCGCGGGAACATGCCGATATAAGAGAATTCCGAAGAAGGCTGAACGTCCACAATTGAATGGTCATTGCCAGAAATGAAGTGGCAGCCGGATCAGACTGGGAAACTTAAGCTTCCATTAGACAATGAAGATGTGAGAATCTGGTACGTCCACAATTCACGGTTTCCTTAGATCCATGAAATTCCTTGTTGAATTTCAGTCAGAAAATGAAAACTCCGGAGCCTCTGTTCTGCAGACCCGGGTTTAGCTCCCAGAGGCACACTGGTGCTCCTCTAGAATTTGGATAAAAATCGTTTTCACGGGAATAAGGAATCTTGATCAAGCCAGGTGGGTCTTGACAAACGAAATTGCTGCTTGTGCTGGCTATACTGACAAGCACCCACCTGTGCTAGTCCATGGCTTATTCAGCACAGGAATCTGCATCAATTGAGCCAAGACAAAGGAAAGCTCAGGGAGGCAGCACCCGTTTAGAAAAGCATTTGTACTTCGAAGAGTCGGCCAATGATGTGAGAAGACATACCCATGGCAAATAGTTTTCATCATGGGCAGAATTTCACGGAGCAATATTGCTGGGAGAGAAAAGGCACCACCTGAGTGAGCCATGCTCAACAAAACTACCTAGGGCAGGAGCCCGGTTGCCCCCAGGCACTAGGCATGTCAGGCCTCAGCATTGTAAGGAGAGTTCACTGAAGTCCCTGAGTGAAGTTTTCTCCGCTGTCCTATGTCTACATTCCTAAAATTTACTCTGTGGTTTCTGATCATCCTGGGTTATGAACGGCCACCATTCACCGTTCTCCTTACACTCGTGCGTCTCCATCGACCTTAAAAGAAAGGGAGGACATGCAACTGCTGGCAGGTAAATTCAGCAAAGTTTGTTTCAACACAAAAGGGACAGCTCTGTGGTGACCCGTCTTCCACGGTAAAACATTTAATTTCAACTCTGTTTTATACACGTGTGTCTGTGGATTTCAACATTTCAGTGCACAGATTAGCACATTCCCATAGCGGAGTGAACCTCCCTTCCGTCATGTCTATAGGTATTTCTCCTTCCTATGGGCAGCTGGACAGTAATTTATCTGGGGAACGTCTGGTAAACCAGGACAATGGTGCTTCCCCAGCTTTATGTGATGAAGGGCCAGGCCATTGGTTACCTTTATAAAAGTCTCCTGACACGTCCTAGTGATGTCTGTTTCTGGGACCATAGTGGCTTCCTCTTCCTCGGTTGGTCTTGTTGGTAGGTGCTGTCCAGTTGGTCTGCTTCAAAGCAACCCCAATGTACAGGAGAGGAAAGGCTTGCCAGTCCTGGGCCACCCTCATTTCTTTCTGATGTTTGAACCCATCGTTGCAGCTCCCGTGGCCATGCATCCTGCAAACGGCCTGGCTCTTTGTCACTGATCCTCCCCTTTAATCTGACCAAAAGTGTTCGTCATCTGGTCCTCTCTCTGACAAGGTTCTGCCTAGTTTTACTAGTCCTCCACTACCTGACAGTGTATCAATGATTAGCATAAGGTTTTCAGTGGTGCATTTTGTCATCCTCAGTGTGTCCTTATTGGGGGCTCTTACAACTCTTGTTACAATCCATACACCAATTGTATCTGACGTAGTCATACGTATATTGCCATCATTCTTTTCTAGACATTTACTTTCTATTGAGCCCTTGGGATCAGCTCCCCTTTTTTTCCTCCTCCCCCACTCGTGGTTCCTTGATAGATTATAGATTGTTATTATTTTCATATCTCACATCGACCATTGTCTCTTTTATCCTCAGCTTTCTGTTGCTCCTCTCCCTGCGAGGGGTGTGCGGTTATATGTCATTTGGTATCTCTATTCCCATTCCTGTTCCTGGGTTCCATGTGTTGTGAGTTTTATCTCTTGCTAATACCTATGCACTCTAGTCCAGAGTGGGAAGCGGCACTGGGGTGATGATAGTGGGCGGTGATGAGACCTCAAGGGGTCAGAGGCAGATTGTGTGATTCATTGGTGCGATCCATATCTCCTCAGGGGGGCCTCCACCCAGTGGGACACAGCATCTGGGAGGCTTGTGGCTTTCTCCTGAGACAGCATGGTGGCCAAGGGCCCAGGCATTGAGGGTGGGACTCTGGGCCTGGGGTGGCAGCACTTGCAGAAGCCACCCCCTCCCCCAGGCATCCACCTGGATATGGATGAGCACGTGAGACAGTTGGCTGTGAACTTTGAGGGTGGCCTCAGTGTCTCAGAGCAGGTGGGGTCTGGCCTGAGTCAGCTCCCACAGCTCCAACCAGGAAGCCCTGCCCCCAGGCGGGGGTCAGCAGTTATCCCAGCATGCTCATTCCTCCCCCTCAGCTTCTGTCTGGTCAGCCCTTCAGCTTCCTGGCTGGGTTTAGAACTTGTCCTAAGCTCCCAGAGGGCCACCGTCCTGAGATCTTGCTCAGCGCTTCAGGCCTTTCTGCAAACTCTCCTCCCAGGAGCCCATTATCACTAGCAGTTTACCCCTTGCTCTAACGATGCTCCAGGAAGCCTGCTTGGGAAGTGTTGGGCTGTTGCCTGGTTCAGTCCCACTAACTGCTCCTCAGGAGAAAGAAGAGGTTCCCTGCTCTTGGAAAGATTTACTGGCTTGCAAACCCTCTGGAGGATCCCCATGAGTCAGTAGGTGGGGTCATTCTAAAGCCCGGCACTCCGCAGGTAGCCACGTTGTGTGCCACCCAGGCATGCTGTGTGTTTGGAGGAGACTGCACACCCTTCAAAGGTAGAAGCTGCACCCCTCCATGGTTCTTGCATGCAGCAAATGCAGGGCCCCTGAGGCTCCGGGCCAGCCTCTGGGCTAGGATCATGGGCAAATCGTTATCTCGCCTAAGCTCCATCTGGGCTGGAAACGCAGTAGCTTGTACTGTGACCTGGGTCAGCCTGGGGCTGTGCAGGGCATCCTCAGCCCAGCTCAACTCTTCCCAGAACACCCCTGCAGGTGCAGGGAGCCCTTGGCTTGGGAAAGTGACCCTACTAAGTGGGCTTTGTGACCAGGCTCCCTGATCCACCGACCCAGGTTTGCCTCCTCCACAGGCTGCAGACAGCAGGGGCTGCCCTGGGTTCCCTGAACTCGGGCTATCTCCAGAGACAGGGTGGGCAGGATCTGGAGGGTGTGGAAGTGAGTCGTGCTGGGAAAGTGGATGGAGGAACAGAGGGTAGGGTAGATGCTGGGTGGGCTGCGGGGGCAGGAGATGCCCTGCAGAGTTCTAGAACCAGGGCTGAGGGATGTGGGAGCTGTTGGGACCAGCTGGCCCTTTCGTGAGTTTTAGGAGCTGCCTGAATTCCACCCACATTGACCCTCTCCAGCCCCACCTTTGGCAGATGCTGGAAGAGAAGTTCAAGGTTCTTCCGGGAGAAAGGGCAGAGTGTGGGGCTGCCAGGGTGCAGGCCCTGAGGGAGCTGGCAGGTGCCCTGGAACTCGCCTCCCCCAGCTCCATGGCCCAGAGTCAAGTCCACAGGAGCGGTGTTGAGGCCACATGGGTGAGGCTGGACAAGGCAATGAAAGCCCGCAGAGAGGTGGGTGCTCAGAGGGACAGGCCAGTGACAGCCAAGGGGCTCGGGACAAAGGGGCCTACCCCAGATGTGTGTGCATGTGTGTGCGTGTGTGTGCGTGCTCATGTGTAGGGGTGGGCATGTGGGTTTGTGCATGCATACTTCTGTGTGTATTCTCGTGTGCACATGTTTGTATGAAGGGGCATGGCTGACTCCAGCTCCCAGCATCAATCATCCTTCCCCGTCCAACCACGCTCCTTCCTGCCCCCAGTTTGGAGTCGTTCAGCGCAGGTCACTCCTTGTGGCAGGACCACGAAATGGGCTCTCCCAATGCTCCCTGAGCACGGGCCGCAGTTTCGTTGGGGGCACAGGCCCTGCTGGTCTTCTTGCTGACCGCCACTCTTAGAGCTCCCTGCCTCACCTCCCCACACCCTCCTTTCGCGGGATCTGGTGTCTAAGTGCACTGAGCACCTGACAGGTCCTGCAACCGAAATCCTGGGGCTGGGTGGCCCCGGGGCCAGCCCTCTCCTCACTGACTGTTGGAGGTGCTACAGGCAGACCCCCTGACAGGCAGCCCACTCGCTCCCTGAGCCGCCGTCTCATGTGCTCAGTGCTCCCCATCTTATTGCCTTTCTCCCAACATGCGTGTCAAGACCCTTTACTCCCTGGGGCCCTGCCTGTGGCCCCCGGGCCTCATCAGGAACCTGCTGTGATCAGAGGAAACCATCCATCTTCTAACCACCGAAGGGCCAGAAGGCGCGAATGTACAGCGATGATAATAGGTAACGGTGACGGTAAAGTCACAGAGGACATGAAAGACAGGGGCGAGAGAATACAATACAGAGTCAGACATGTTTTATTAGGCATGCTCACGTCAGCTCCTCTTGATGGACCACGTGGAACTGGGAGAAGTGGAACCTTTGCTATCTTGGGACGTGTATAGGGAGCCTGGAGACACACCTCTTCAGTAGTGACATGGGTCACAAGGTGGGCGGTATCTATCGTAAGGCCCCTGTACTTGAGCTCACCAAGGTGAGGAAAGCTAATACCTGCATTGGGGGAAGCTACAAGGGGGGCAGGGTGTCACGGTGGGAAGAGAGGGCAAAAGGATCATATCTGGTTCTACACAGAGATACAATCAGCCATGTGCTCACATTAAGGCAGCCTAGCTGTTAACGGAGAATCCGTGGGAATGATTTTTGAAGCAGGATAATGTACTTGGACTTTACCTCTAACTTACCAAAGTAGAGGCTTTCCTACCGTGGAATACCAGCTTTCCAGATTCTCCCTGTTATAAGTTAGGGAATAGAGTCTTCGTCCTATTTCCCTCCGTGTTAAAGCCCCACAAATCCCCAAGCCACAGTCTTTGCTCAAAAGGAGGTGGCCCTGTTCTAAGGGAGAAAGTTGCTGGCCCTCGTTCCCGCTGTGCCCTCGACTTCCACAAGGCGGCGCTCGAGCTGTGGGGCCACATGCAGAAGGTGGTCCTGGTGGAGGGTGCTGTCCTTGGCCACGACCTGGCGTCTGTGGAGGTCCTGCAGCGCCAGCACCGCCTCCTGCAGGGGAGGGCCCCAGTCCCTCCCCCCGCAAGAACCCCTCTTCTGTAGGCAATGGATGGATGAGGAACCCTCACCCCCAGCTGACCCCAGGCAGGACTGCAGCCCGCCCCTTCCCCCTCTGGGATTGGGGGTGACGGGCCTGGGTTTGACCTAGGCTGGGGTACAGCCAGGATGGCCTGCAGAGTCCTGGGTGGAGGAGCATTCAGCCTGCTCTCTGCCAGCTGCAGAGGGAGCTGGTGGCTGTGAACGAGGTGGTGGTTCAGATGCGGATGGAGGCCATCCAGGTACACCCTGCGGTCCAGGAGGGCCTGGCCGAGCAGCTGGCTGAGGTGCTGGAGACCTGGGCCACCTGAACATGAAGGCCTGGGAGCAGGGCCAGCAGCTGGAGTGGGTAGCCCATGGCCACGCCTTCCTCAGGCACTGCCAGGAACTGCTGTATGTGCCACCTCACCTGGATGGGGGCTCGCTCTGTCCCATGCGGGTGGGGGCACCCAGCTCTTCCCTGCCTCCTCCCTGTTCTGCCCTCTGGCCCTGAGACCTGTTCCCATACCCTGTCCCCCACCCAGCACTCAGGCTCAAGAGAAGCAGGCGCTAGTCTATATCCTCAGAAGGGCCAGCTGGGGCCAAGAAGACACTGGGGCAGGAGCTCTGGCTGAGAGCCCAGGCAGTGCGGCCGTCGGGGTAGCAGCTGCTGGACACCAGCTACGTCATGGCCCCAGAGATGTGCGCGCTGAGGTCTAGGGCCAGGGTGGTGCGTGACCAGAGCTCCCTTTCCTGCTGCTCCCTGCTCCACGGTAACCCAGCCCTATCCCACCCAGGCGACACCCTGCGCCCCTCCCAACAGCCCTCTGCCCCCCAGGTCACAGTGTCTCCGGGAACTGGACAGGCAGCTGCAGGAGTTCCGGATGGCCTGGGCCCTTCACCAGGACCACTGCCAGGTGAGCCAGGACTAGGAGGAGCTGCGGGGAATGCTGGGTCAGGCCGCGGTCTGGCTGGCCTCCTGAGAGAACCTCCTGCTAGACCCTGTCTGTGGGGTGAGCAGGGATCCGCCCCTTAGAGGGCCACATGCCTGGCACCAGGACTTGGAAAGGCAGCTGGTGGCCCAGGAGGAGAAGCTCACCCAGCTCCAAATGTAGGTGAGGTTGTGGAGGGCGGGACTGAGGAGGGGTCGAGGGGCCTCCACCTGCGGTGGGGTCTCCAGAGCATTGATCTGCCCTGAGGGGCACACCTTCGGGGAAACAGCCACAGGGTCCTGTCCTCCATGGGCAGTCTGGCTCTGTGGGGTCCATCACAGCTTCTTCTGCCCAACTGCTCCCTCCCCTCCTCTTCCTGGTTTCGCCCTGTGAGAGTTGCCGCCAGAGCAAGCCCTGTGGGACACACAGGGTCACTATGGGTGGAAACCAATCAATAATCTCATGGGGGCAGAGCACACTCTGAGGAACACAGGGGAGGTGACACTAGCTACAGAGATTCTGAGTGGAGCAAGGGTTTGTAATCCTTGTGTAGGCTGGGGGTGGGGCTGATAGGGGGGGATTGATACCACAGGATCCTGTGGGACTGAAAGTGAGGACCTGAGGGTGGACGGGCAGAGGGAGTGCCCCATCCTCTGAGGCAGGAAGGTGGTCAGCTAGGGTGAGTACGGAGGAAGATGAGCAGGGGCTGCTGCAGTCACGCAAATGTCACGTAAGAATCTCACTTTAGTATAAAATGTTTGTCTCCATTGCAAAGCCACCTCTAGCAACTAGGATCCCCTCTCTCCCCATCTGGAGTTGACGAGTGAAGAGAATCAAAAACTGAAGCAAAGCAGTCCACAGGGCTAACGGACCACCAACACCACAGCCCTCCATCCTTGTCCTGGAGACCAGGAGGGTTAGATGGTGCCCAGCCACCGCCTCAAACTGCTCTGGTTGAGCTCAAACTGGCAACTTGTGCACAGCTTGAAAGCCAATGGAAGGTGACTTCATGAAGAGGGCATTACAAGTTTGACAGGGACTGCTGGAACCCCGAGACCAAGGCCCTTCAAATCCAAAACAGAGCGCAGCTCCGGGAATCACCCCTGCCCAAGCAACAGTCGAGCTGATAAAGTGAACACATGGCACCTCTGAGGCAAGTGCTTCCCAGAGCAAAGGGGAGCATTTGCCCTCAAAGTTCAGGAGGGAGGGAGGGGCCAGGGAGAAGGCAAGAAGAGTGCTGTGTTATATTATGAGAGCTGCAAACAAAATGTGTAGAAATTGTTAAACTGCTCTGCATGTTTCCACTTAAAACAAAACCCTCTATATTAAAATTCATATATATATGTGCATTATATGTATATATATATATATATATATATATATATATATATATATATATATATATATATATATATATATATATATATATATATATATATATATATATATTAGTCAAACCTAAGGTCTGAAAAAGGCCTGCCCCGGGCTGCTGCTCATGGCAAGGTCAGTGGTCTGAAACCCATCAGAAAGACGCGGCTCGGCTGTCTGCTCCTGTAGTGACAGCCTCAGAGACGCAGGGGCCGTCGTGTGCTGTCCTACAGGGCCTCGATGATAGAAATCGACTCGATGGCAATGTTTTGAGTGCTTTGAACGTCAGAAACTGTAGACAGTGATCTATAAACGTCCTTCTCTCCTGTAAGGTGTCTGTAACACAATCAAAGGAAAACAATCGGTCTGCTCTCCAGATCTTCAATGGGACCATTTCCAGGTAGCCTGGTCACACAGTGCCAGACTGTGCCTTCTCAGATCCGCTGGCACTGCTAGGAAGGTTGTGGGCCCTGCAGGGGTGGGGCACTCTCCAGCCTGCTCCCCAGCAATAGAGGCACTAGGCCAAGACTGGAAGAGCCCCGGCAGGGGAGAGTGGGGAGGTTAAGGCAGTCACTGTGCCCTGCTTCTGACACTCTTCATGTGGCTGCTATGGTCACCCTTGACCTCAGGGAAGGCCAAGGGTCACCAGGGCAGAAAACACTTCCTTTTTATGGTGAGGGTCATATCGCGTCTCAACTTCACTGCTAATTAGCTGTGGTCTCTAGCAAGTAACCCAGCCTCTCGGTGCACCCAGTTTCCCCAGTGCTATCTGGAGTCCCCAGAAGGGCCAGGTACAGCCAGGCTGCTTGCAGCTGGGCCAGAACCAGCAGCTGCCCTCACCGTGCCCTGAAGCCAGAAGCCCAGAACTCAAAGGCTGAGCTTTGCTGAAGGTCGTCTGACATGGCCTCTCAGCTTAAGTAAGGGGTCCCAACTCCAGGCTGCACAAGTTGCTCCCTGGAACACGTGGCCCGGGCCCCCAATGTGGGCACACAGAAAGCCAGTTCACCTCTCAGGGGTTTGGCAGAGCCGCAGCACAGCAAGGGTCTCCCTGGAAGCCCGTCCAGCCCATGCCCAGCACCTCCCCCAAACTCACCCCTGCTCCAGGCTGCTGGTACTCACTGTAGGTCCTGTCACCACTGCTGGCCCCTGGGGGCAGTGCTGGGTCGCCACTCCAGCAGGCTCTCCGCTAGTGGGGCAGGCTGCCCCCTGGTGGCCACCCATCTTCACTTGGTGCTGAAACATTGCAAACTTGGTTAAGAGGAGCTGAGAAGAGAGGAGAGGGGTCACAGGGGGCCCTGGCTGGTGGGCTGTGAGACACCTCAGTGAGTGACTGGGCAGGGCAAGACTGGACAGCCACAGAACTTGCCCCTCTACGCAGAGAGGGGAATAGGAAGCCACAGCTGTTCTCAGTCCAGACTGATGTTCCCCATCAGCCCCTTGTGCATGCAGCCCCCCCCTCCACCATCCGTCTTCCTTCGGCTCCAGGGCACCTTCCTTGCCCCTAGCCCCTTCCTCACTAGGGTGTGCTCATAGTCCTCTCTCCTCTGGCCACCAGCTGCTGGCTGCTCAGCCAGCTCTGCAAGTCCTTGGCTTCCCTCAGGAACCCCTGCAGTGTCAGCATCCTCTTCAGATCCTGGCCCCTGTGGTGACAGCTGAGTCCCCCAGCAGTTAGTGTGCATGTGTCCACACTCTGGAGGACAAGGGACTCAATCAAAGGGCTGCCTGAAGGACAAGGTTCTTCATGGTCTTTGCCCAGGCTGCTCCTCTGGATTCAAGAAGCAAACCCAGGGCAGGGGGAGTTGGGGCTGGCGAGGGTGTGGCTGTGGGGAAGGGTAGGTGACTGGATCCAGGGAGCCGAGCCCCTGCCCTGCAGGCTCTCCTCAAAGGTTTGTGGGTAGAGGAAACAGTGAAGGACTCATCTATTCCTGACACATGTCTACAGGCCTCTGTCACGGTTCTCTTCAAGGCAGGGGTAGCATCTAGGGGAATAAGCAACCCCAGCCAGTTTTCTGGTACCCCCGGATGCAGTGACCCTCACTGTTGGGCTGCCAACTCCCACAGTGTCTTCAGCTGCTTCCAGAGCCTCCCCTGCATCACACCCAGCTGCTCTGAGACCTCAGTTACAAGGATCTACATATAACTTCCTCCCTGGGGGATGGACAACAGAAAAGTGGGTGAAGGGAGACAAAATATGTAAGATCTGACAAATTATCAAGGGTTCATGAGTGAGGGGGGAACAGGGAGGGCGGAGAAAAATGAGGACATGATGCCAAGGCCTTAAGTGGAGAGCAAATGTTTTGAGAATGATGAGGGCAATGAATGTACGGATGTGCTTTACACAACTGATGTATGTATGGATTGTGATAAGAGTTGTATGTGCCCCTAATAAAATGATTTTAAAAAATTAACTCATTTATATTTCTTAGGACAATGCCATTTGTATTTCAAAGCAACATTCACGAAAGCTATTTTTTCACCTTCACTATCTTTTATTTAGTTTTAAACAGTGCAAAAACAATTCTTATGCCTTTTTATGAGATGTAATGCAAGTAGACATAAATTTATGCATAATTAAAAATGTGAATGAACAAAATATTTTGTTAAAGAATTTGAACTTTTGTGAAGGAGATTTCCCTCCTCAAAGGTGTTGTTGGTTGTTATGTGCCATTGAGGCGATTCTGACTCCCTGTGACGGGAAGGAAAGGCACACTGTGCTATAGTGTAAGGGTTTTCAGCGGCTACTTCCTCTGAAGTGGGCAGTGGAACCCTTCTTTGTATTCTGTTCTTAGCCTGGAAGTTTCCCTGACACCTCTTCACTTCGGGTAACCCTGCTGGCATTTGAAATACCAGTCACGTGGCTTCCAGCATCACAGTAACACACAACTCACCACAGCACCACAAATGGACAGACAACAACAGGATAGGAGTCTTCATGGGAGCAGGCAGTCACGTCTTCACTCTCTCAATGGGGATCAGTGAGTTCAAACTGCCAGTCTCTCTGTTACAGCCGCACATGCAACCACTGTGCTGCTAGGTACATTTCCCTAAAATTCTGCCTAGAAAAATCTGTGGAACAGTTCTTCTCTGTCACAGAGGGTCACTGTGAGCCAGGATGGGCTCTGAGACACACAAATGCAACACCATGAAGCCACCTTACTCTGTCCTGCTCTTATTTAACTCTATTCTTTTCTGAGCTATCTTTTCCATATATTCAGAAGAGACTGGCACTGAGCAGTGTTAATTCCACCAAGGCCAGGAAGGAGATCAAAGAGTCACAAAGGACTATCTCTTTGCTCTCATGCCACTGCACTAAGGAGGCTTGGGTGGCAGCTGGAAGCTGCACATTTCACTCCCTGTCCCTACACTCTTGGCTGAGTCTCCTCAGAGTGAGACTGCCCCTTTACCCAGCTCACTGCATTGGCTGTCTTGCTCTGAAAAGAGAATTCGCACATGTGAGTCTGACTGGGTGACAGATGGGAATCTTAATGCTGCTCTTTGGAATATGAAAGGCCTCGGATCAGAGTGCTGCAGGGGAGTGATGTCTGCAGAAGACCTGCTGGTCTCCCAGTTAGAAAGAAGCCTTCCCCTTTGCCTCAGAGGTGCGTTCACTGTGGGTGGCAAGTCAGATCCTTGGGCTGGCACTCTCAGTAAACAGATCATATGGGCACCTTGAGAAGCGCTTGCTCACTGACCCAGCTCCCCAAGGATGTAAATATACCAACCAGGATGACTAAGGACACCAGTGCCTAGAATGATCACATTCTTTGCATGTGTACAAATGAGGTGGGCAGCCACCTGCGCTGATGGTGGCTGCACAGTGTCTGGAATCACACCTGGCTAGGTGGACCATTGAAAGAGTTGGTGACATGATAATAGGGAGTACACCCCCTTGCCAGTAAAGCTGAGGAAATGGCATTTGAGAAGGCAGGGGCAGCTGGGTCACCAGCATGAAGTCAGCGAGAATGTTGCTTGTGCCTCCTTTGTTCACTGGTGGCTGCTGGCATCTGGGTAGTGAGGACACCATGGCTACTGCCAGAATTCTCCACGGTCCCTGGTTCCACTCTCAAGTCGCTGGCTTCATCACTACCACTGCCATCGAGTTGATTCTGACTCACAGCAACCCAAAAGGACAGAGTAGAACTGCGGCTGGTGGGTCTGGGGGGCTGTGGATCATTATGAGAGCATTTCTATCTCGCAGTAGCTAAAGGGTCCAAAATGCTGGCCTTATGGTTAGCAGCCCAACATAACCCACTTGGTCATGAACCCTTGCCAGCTGATCCAGGGAGTCCATTCCCAAGTGCATATCTAAAAGAATGAAAGACGAGTACCCAGATGGATGCTGCACTAATCACTATGGGCAAAAGGTAAACAATAAGCCAACAATACCCATCAGTAGAAGAATAGAGAAAATATGATCTACACAGAATGGGATATACATATAGTCTGCCACAAGAAAACTAAGGCCTTTGATTCAGACAGACTCTGTAACACAGGTGAACGTAAGACATGTAGTGAAAGACGCCAAACACCAAATGCCATGAATTGTGAGTCCATTTAGAGCAAAAATGCTGGACAGGTAAATCCTGTAGAGCCATAGAGTAGATTGGTGGTTTCCCAGGGTGGGGTGGGAGGGGCAATGGGGAATGACTGCTTAATGGCTGCATGGTCGATGAAAATGTTCTGGAACTGGATGGTGGAAAGCTTTCACAGTGTCCTTAAAACTACTCTTAAAAAGGGGAGAGAAAGAATCTGCAGAGAGCACAGTTCTGATTGACTCACATGAATGCGGTCACCAAGAATTGGAATCCACTAGAATTGGAATAGCAGCTAGACTATTGTTTCCTTGGGAGGTGCCTCCAGGAAGGACCAGTGGAGAAGGGTAATACTGCAAAGGGAAGAGGCCGATAAAGAAATGTCATTGAGTAGGTTCCCAGAGACAGTATAAATCCTCTTGTCGTTGTCCCACCCAAAGGCTGAGGGAACTGGAGTGTGGCTCCACCTATCCTCATGTGTCATTGGTTAAAGTGGCATTAGGTCCTGGAGGATGTCAACTCCCCTGTCTGCTCAATGACTGTTCCCTGTGTGGGGAGTTACATGTGCTTCCTGTGAGACCATTGGCATTTATGGGAGTGGTGGGTGCCAAATGCTAATACATGGGCACATTAGCAGCTGCTACAGCAAGTGCTGTACATTTTTAGCTGCTTGAGTGACAGGTGGGCCCTACCTCCTGCCTATATTCAGTGGTAGGGTGTTCAGATGGGGGCATCCGAAAAATAATAAGGCCCTATTCTTTGCAAATAGACATTATTATTATTTTAATCTGTCCCAACTCCCTTTCTTATCTGTCCCTGTGAACTACCTCACTGGCTGAAACATCAGTTCCCTGGGGAAGACATCACATTTCAATACGGTCACAATGCTGTTTTCATTGGCCCAGTGGAGACACTGACATAAGATGTGTCAACTAGACGCTTTTTCTGGAGCATTTCCAAACAAAAAACGAAAAAGAAAGTCCCGCTTTTGCAAGTGGCCTGGCATCTAAGAAGCATAATTCAGAAGCACATGTCCCGCCACGTGGAGGAGGCAGTCTATGTTGCGAGATTACAGCATGTGCCCTGAGAGACAGACACAAAGAACACAGGAACATGCCAGTGGTGGTCAGGAACGGTCGACAGAGCCAGCTGTCCTCTTGTTCTCCCCACCTTTCCATTTTCCTAGGATTCTCTCTTCCAAGTATTGGTCTCTTTACCTGTTTACAACCAAATGAGCCCCAAATAAGATCCAGATCATAGAAATAGAAGGAGGAAGTTGGATGGAGACTGCAGTTCATACTCCCCGGAAGCCATTCAGACTCCCTGAAAGAAGGAGACACTGTGATGGAATTAGCTCTGGATTCCTGACATTTATTGAGGAATGCTCAGGGAATAAGCACCTGTGGGGGGAATCAAGGAAGGGCACAAGAGGGAAATCTCAACAGAGGTCTCAGCCCTGCCTATGGAGAGTGTCATAGTCAGTGTTCCCTAGAGAAACCAAACCAGTTATATAGCTGTAACTGGAGATATCGATATATCCACCAGGGCTCCTATGGTTAACCACTGCACCAGCCACTCATTGCCATCAAGGTGGACTCAAAGTGACTGTGTAAAACAGTATAGAACTGACCTTTTGGGCGTTGGAGACTGTAACTCTTCAGGAGATTACGAAGCTTCATCTTTCCCTCAAGGAGCCCTTGGTGTTTTCAAACTGATGTCCTTGCTGTTGAATGCCCAAAGGGCCACCCACTACGACACCAGAGCCCCAGAGAGTGAGGCTTATTTCTAGGAATTGGCTCACATAGGGAAATGGCAAGTTCCAAATTCATAGGTCAGGCAACAGCCTAAAGAGCTCTGTAGATGTTCATCCTAAAATCCATAGGTTAGGTGATGGAAAAAGACAAGAATAAGAATGGTCAGAACACACCCTAGGGAAACTCCCTTTCTGCGCTGAAGGCCTTTGGCTGATAGGTTTACCCATTCCCACATTATGGAAGGTATTCTATTTTGCTTGAGACCAACTCCTTCATAAGAGCAAATAGATGAGGTGAACAAGCGGCCATCTAGCTCAGAAGCAATAAAGCCCACCTGGAAGAAGCACACCAGCCGGTGCGATCATGAGGTGCCAAAGGGACCAGGTATAAGGCATCATGCAAAAAAAAAAGAATATATATATGTATATATATCTCTGTGTGTATATGGATATATATATATATATATATATATATATACCATAGAGAATGAAGGGGGAAGTGCAGAGTGGAGACCAGAGGCCCAAATGTCGACCACTGGAGATCCCCTCATAGAGGGCTTTAGGAGAGGAGATGGGTCAGTTAGGGTGCGATGTATTACCGATGAAGAACACAGCTTTCCCCCAGATCCTGGATGCTTCCTCTCCCCAACTACTAGGATCCAAATTCTACCTTGCAGGACTGGATAGGGCAGAGGCTGTACACTGGTGCATATGGAAGCTGGAGGCACAGGGAATCCAGGGTGGATGATACCATCAGGACCAGGGGTGTGAGGGGTGATACTGGGAGAGTGGAGGGTGAGTGGGTTGGAAAGGGGTAACTGATTACAAGGATCCACATGTGACCTCCTCCCTGGGAGATGGACGGCAGAGAAGGGGGGAAGGGAGTCTCCGGAAAGGGCAAGAGATGACAAAATAACAATCTGTGGATTGTGAAGAGCTCATGAGGGATGGGGAGCGGGGACAAAAAAAGAGGACCTGATGCGGAGGGCTTAAGTGGAGAGCAAATGCTTTGAGAGTGATTAGGGCAAAGAATGTACAGATGTGCTTTATAAAATTGATGTATGTATATGTATGGATTGTGATAAGAGTGGTATGAGCCCCTAATAAAATGTTTAAAAAGCAAGAGCAAATAGATGAATGCTTGTTTGACCAAAAAACTGGGCACCATAGCCTCGCCACATTGATATGCAAAAGGAGCCATCACAGGGAGCTCTGTAACTGGGACCTGGCCAAGTGGTGACCAGTAGCCTGGGACTTTGTAGCCTAATGTGTTGCAGCAAATTGCTTACTAGTTCTCCTCTAGCTATCGTCTTTGTAACGCCTACCAATGACAGGGTGGAACTATGCCACCGAGGGAAGTAGATAGCATGCTAATAATATCAGTAAAGTGCATGGCATCCTCAAAGAGGTGAGACCATTCAAATAAGACCTGTAGACCCCTAATGTGGGGATTGGTCGGTATGGTCATCCTGGGTGACTTAACTCAGAAACAGAAAGTGGAGTTTCAAGAGCACCGAGAAAGACGAGCCAGCAGTGGAGTGAGCTCTTTGGACCCAGGATTATTACTCTGAGCACCACCTCTGTCCAGGAGACAGAGATCCCTCACACTGGATGCATCAGGAGACACTGAAAAACAGTGGCAGATAAATAGCTCATGGAAGCAGAGGCAGCAGCACCAAGACCCCAGAACAGGGAGCTCGCCAGCACACAGAATGAGAAAGCTGAGTGTTTTGGGTCAAGGCTTCCAGACAAAGCGGGCTGCCTCAACGCACCTATCAGCAGAGCTGAAAGAACTTTGCACACGGTCCCAAGCAGAGCAGAGGTCAAGGAGCTGCAGGACACAGGCCAAGGACCAGAAAAAGTTCTGCCTCTGGACACCACTGGGAAGAGACAGTCCTGACTGAAGAACTATATCCCCAGTCATTTCTGATCCTGAATTGACACCTGCTAGGTCCCCAATTAACCCCAGAAATATAAGTATTGTTTGCGAGTTCTGTGTGGCCATTGCCACTTAAGGATTATCAAACCCAGCAGAGAAGAAGAGAGTGTCATGGTACGGATGGTTGGTGTCAGAAACTGTGAAAAGAAAGGAGGGTGGAGGCATTTTGATCTCTGTCTCATAGGAATCAGCCTTGGGCTGTTTATCTTGATTTTCCTCCATTGCCTTTTGTGAAGTTACAGGGGGGTCAAATGCCTCCACTATGCCATTTATACCCCTACAGTGACAAGTCGTTGAATGAAGGCTAGTTTGGGAAGGAGCAGACCATGGATGAGCTCTCATCAGCTGAGGCAATCCCGATAGGGGCCAGACAGCTCGGACCTTTTCTATCAGTGGCTCTCTCAGCAGCTGGGGAAATCAGTCTCTTGGCCCTGAGAGGAATCTGGGTGACACACTCATCTATGACAATACCCTGAAGAACAAGCTCCCACAAAAACCTGGCTGAGAACTCTCGCCTAGAACACAGGAGTGCATGCCTAGCTAATAATAGCCATTTACTGAAGGCCCTATGATTGGAACTGTGCTTCATTTACAGATGGAAAACTAGAGGAAGGGATTTAAGGTGGCTAAGTTAATAAGTGACAGAGACAAGATTCAAACACAAGTTTGAAGCTGGTACTGTTAGCTTTTTGTCCAGGGCTGGGTTTTAGATGAGGCAAATGAGACACTTGTCAGGCACACAAGGTAAAGAGGCCTTCCCTCTCCAGTGTGACTTTCCCCATGAGTCTGAATCATGGGCCTGGTGTGTCTTATTTGCCTTCCCTGAGTTTCAGAACCTGGTCTAGTCTGATTTGCTATTTGGAGGAATAAGCCAGAATGCTCAAGTACTCTGAGTCAAGACCCAATCTACCCTGGAATTGTTCAGTGGGACTTACCAGCCTCTTCCTTCGTGTTTCACTTTTCTAGAAACCTCCATGGAGGACTAGCTCTCATGAAGAGAGCTTCAAAAAGCTCATGGCAAAATTCCATTATTTTTTCATATCATTTTCCACACGCTTTTGGAAGCTCCCTCCTCATCCCTTTCCACAGTCTTTCTCAAGGAAAGAGACTGTTGCTGGTTGATGTCAGATGCCCGAGTCTGTTTTCTACTCAGAATGCTCTGCACAAACTCTATCAACAAATAACGCAGAGTCAAACGTGCTGTGTGTCTTTAAGTTGATGTCAGCTCATAGTGACCCTACTGGACAGAGTAGAACTGCACCCAAAGGTGTCCTAGGCTGAGATCATTATGGGACCAGCTCATCAGGTCTTTTCCCCTTTAGAGCCCATGGGTAGGTTCAAACTACCAGCCTTTTGTTTAGCCACCCAGTCCTTAGCCATTGTACCACCAGGGCTCTTTAAAACAGGGATTAGGTTGATTAATTTTAAAATCTCCAGGAACATTTGAAAGCTGCTTCCCAGAACACCCTTCCCCAGATTGTTGATTAAGACGGGCATTTGGGGACTCATTTCTTTCTCATTTTTGTAAGTGCACTCTATGAGAGGGGTTTCCCTTCATAGATAGGTGATCACATACTATTTTTCCAAATTGAACCACTCTTGGTGGTATAATGGGTTAAGAGTTGGGCTGCTGCTAATGGCAAAGTTAATGGTTCAAACCCACCAGCTACTCCTTGGGAGAAAGATGAGGGTTTTCTGCTCCAGTAAAGATGTGCAATTCTGAAAATCAGCAGAGCCAGTCTATTGTGTCATGTATGAGGTCAACCCCATGGCAGTGGATTTGGTTTTGGTTTTGGTCTGTGGGGGAAGTCCTTAAGTCATTCTTTAGTCACATGGAGGAGTCCCTGGGTAGTGCAGTTGGCTAAAATACTGGGCTACTAACTCATAGGTTGGAGCTTCAAGCCCAGCCAGAAGTGTCTCTTAAGAAAGGCCTGGTGCTGCATTTCAAACAACAACAACAAAATCAGTTATAGAAAAAAACAACAGAATGTCGTTCTACTCTGGCCCAAAGGAGTCCCTATGAATCAGAGTTAACTTCATGGCAACTGGCATGGGTTTGGTCCATGGGAAAAAAGAACCCTTCATAATTGCCTCCATGCCCAATAGTTCCTTTCCTGTATCCCTAGACCACCCCAGCACCCTCAGCATCTTGCCTTATAATTGCCATGGGTCCGTCTGTCTTCCCAATGGGCTAGAACGTGATGCAGCCGCTGCCGACACAGAGGGATTGTGCAGTCCCTGCATGATCTACAGTCCTCATGACATATATCTTGAATGAAGATTAAGTGATCCTCTCTAGAGCTTAGCTCAGGTGAATCCACTACCTCAGCTGGAACCGAAGTGGTGCCAGACCAATATCTGTTTTTAAAAGATAGAAGGGCATTCCTAATCTTTGTGGAGAAACAGAGAGGATTTAGTGAAATGTTTCTGCAGTTGAGGCTACAGATGATCTGTTAACATGGTCTAAAAGGTTGTAGGTGGTTTAATGTCTCTCGGTACCATCAACTTTGCATTTTGTCCTGACTTAGCAAATTGGTTGGGATTTCGGCTTACTGACAAGGACCTTCAGAAAGAATGTGGTTGCAGGAGCAAGTTTAAGAAAGGAAAGAGCTTTGAAGCAGCCCTCACTGAGTGCCAATCCAAAACTCTGTAACCCAGCACCTCAGAGGGCTTGACCTGGGATGGACTATGGCAGCAGCACCATGAGCCACTTCCTCCAGTGGCCCTGACTGAAGGCTCAGAACCTGCCTCTGATTGGCAGCTGAGAGATACTAGGACCGACACCTGCCACATCGAATGTATTTCTCCTGGCAGTAAGAAATCCCCAAAGTACACTATGTTCGGGCAATCTTTCCAGCCTACAAGCAGCTGTTGCTTATCTCTGTTAGCTTTGTGCAGGGGAACAATCAGGCTTTGAAATTGAAAGACTTGCATGCATGTGACCCATGAGGTTAAGAGCCCAACACATAACCACTATATTACCAGGGTTCCTGCCTCTTGAAGGATAGGTAAGCAACAAAAGGACCATTGCTCTTAAAACCTCTGATCTAGAGTGGCACACAACTCCTTCCACTTTTATTCTATTGGCCAAGCCCTTCACTGGCAGGGCAGGGAAGTTTACTCTTTCCTTGGATGTCATCTCATACAAAGGGAAAAGGGAAACATGCTCTATGATCAAATAAGTTTTTAAAAAAGTCAAAATATTCATAGAATCTGCCGAGTGTGGCAAAAGCATGAGCACTCCCATTGTAGAAGAAACACTGCTCTCGGAAACCACACTGTGCCTGGCAAGGGAGGCTGGGAGGATTTATGCTTGATCACTTTGGCCAAGTCATTAAGCAAGGCTGATCAGTAGAAAAGGAAATCGGGTTTGGTGCGGGGATGTGTCATTGGATATGCAGGCGATTCTCCTTGAGATGTATTGGCCCACAACTTTGGACTCACATACAGCAGTGACCATGAAGATGGCATCGGACCTGGCGACATTTCCTTTTCGTATATAGAAAGTTGACACAAGCATCTCCTGGTGGTGTAGTGGGTTACACATTGTGTCCCTAACCTTAAACTCAGCAGTTCGAAAACAGCAGCACTCAGTGAGGGAAAGATGAGGCTTTCTACTCCTGTCAAGAGTTACAGGCTCAGAAACTCATGGGGGCAATTCTCCCCTGTCCTACAAGGTCGCTATGCATCAGCAGTGACTCGATGGCAGGGAGATTAATTTGATATTACCTATTTTAGAAAACGGTCCTGGTTATTCAATTAAGTAAGGCAGGTGCAGCCCTGTCACACAGGGTTTGTTTAGATAGCACAGTAGTGTCCACTCACTCATTAGCTCAGTGTGTCTGGAACCCCAATGTGTATTTAGACATGGGACAAGTCAGGTTGAAGACACTGGGGATTCGTGCTTTGTTGAACAAGCCCTGGAATTGCAAGAGTTCTAAAAAGGAGTCAAAGTTCCTGTTTTTATAACTCTCTCTCACACACAGAGACACACACACACACAGACACACACACACACACACACACACAGAAAGTGGTGAACTTCACAGAACGTAGTGGGGATTTCAAAGAAAGGGGGGTTGATAGCCGTGAACAGGGTTGGGATGGGTCTTGTTCTATCCATTTGAAAGTCTCTAGGCTAAACAGAAATGTCCTGGTGGTATAGTAGGTTCGGTGTTGGCCTGCTAACCACGAGGTCAGCAGTTCTGAATCCACCAGTTCCTCCATGGAAAAAAGATGAGGCTTTCTATTTGAGTAAAGAATTATAGTCTCAGAGACTCATTGGGGCATGTTTATTCTTCCCTACAGGGGCGCTGCGAGTCAGAATGAACTCAGTACAGTATGCAAAGAACAAGCTGTGCTAATACCATTCCAGAGAGACAGTGGTGTTCCAGGGACATTGGTTTTGCCTGGCCCCTGACCCTGAGGAAACAGGAGGTCTTCAGGTCCTCTCCTGCTGCTCTTCTTTACCATCCTCCCATATCCTCCTCTGCACTCCCAAGTGCTGGGCATGATTTATACACACAGAAATCCACTTACTCCTTTGGAAAAGTGGTTTACTTCACCCAAAAATTCGGAGAACTGTGTCGTCTCCCTTTCAAAGTAAATTATACGATGAACATACAATATTGATTGCAGGCATGTGGATTCTTAATCCTCAAGTTCCCATGAAACCCTGCTTTCCATGTCAAATCAGCCCACCATTTCAGCACGCCAGTATTGTCAGGAGAAAGGAGCCTCAGCAGCCACCACTGCTCCGCAGCCTGCTTTTCACGGTCACGCGGGGATGTCAGAGTGCCCCACACCTCGTGCACTTGACTCAGTGCTTGCTTGCAGGGGTTGCATTTCGTTAGAGCCCAACAACTTCTGAGCATTGGCAAATTCCCTCAACCAAAGGTGGGCAGCGGCCTCATAATGTCACCAGTCATTAACCACCAGCAGGGTTGCGTTATGCTCGTCAGTGCTGTCATGTGCAAGGGGAAAGACAATTCCCACAGGCTGCCAGCTGTGTTTGGGGAGGGAATGCCAGGTGGGGAAGCTGGGGGTCCTCACCCCAGCAGCCACAGTTCCTGGCTCCAGGCCCTGCCCCAGGCTGTGCCAGGACGAAGAGCCTGGACTCTCAGAGACTCCATAGCTCGATTTCCACTCAGGTTGTGTTGTGTTGATCATTCCTTCCCTAGGATACCTCCCATCTGTCAGTTTGTCATCATGTTGTCATTTGTCTCTAGCTGTGATTGCTGTAAGCGGTGTCACCAGCTACGATTATAACCAGAGCAAGCCACTCTGGACACGCTTCACCAGAGCATCCAAGCTAGGACACACTGGGAAGAAAGACCTGATGATGTACTACTGAAAATGAGTCCATGGAACCCTATGGATCAAAAGAGAATACCATCCAAACAAGTACTGGAAGAGGAGCACCCTAGGTGGGAATACACTCACACTATTCAGTGGGAGGACTCCCTGGGTAGTGTTTGACTAGCACCCAGGAGGTCGGCAGTTAAATCCCACCCAGAATCCAAGAGGTGCCTAAGGAAGGTAGGCCTGAATATCTGCTTCCAAAAGGTCACAGCCTTAAAAACCCTATGAAACAGTTCTACTCTGAAATGCATGGGGGTCGCTATGAGTCAAAATGGACCGAAAAGCAGCTAATAACAACAACACTGTATAAAGAACAACACTGCAAGTCCTTAGGACAAAATACACAGCAGGCACAATAGCCTCGACCCCACAGAATAGGGCAACTTATTTTCCTTTGTACCAGAGACCGGAACTGTACAACGGAATGAAACCCTGCCTGCTCTTGTGTCATCACCACAGTCGTTGGTCCATGTTGAGCCCAGTGCTGTAGCCACTGTGGACATCCATCTTATCAAGGGTCTTCTTCCCTCTTGCTGCCCCTGTACTTTAACAAGCATTATGTCCTTTCTTAAGAACCAGTCTCTCCTGATAGCATGTCCAATGGATGTGAGATGAAGACTTGCCATCCTCACTTCTAAGGGGCATTCTGGCCGTGCTTCCTCCAAGAGGGATTTGCTTGTTCTTCTGACAGCCCAGACGACTTTCGGTATTGTTTGCACATCATTCACATGCATTGATTCTTCTTCAGTTTTCCTTACTCACTGTCCAGCTCTCACATGCATATTGACCATTGAAACTACTTACCTTGAATTCAGAGCTTAGGGTACACTACCCAAAGCCACATACCTTGTGAGCGGCTGAAACATGTCTGCTGCCAGGATCTGTCCAATTTATTTTATTGAAACATCATACTCAAAAGGTGCTTTAGGCAAACATATTTTGTCTTTTGACTACATGTCCCCATAATATAACCAGGCTCAGACCCTCACATTGTAATGATTCAGCTATATGTCTGAGAGGTAAAAAGACCGCCAACCATATAACTGATGGGAGAATAGGTACTGACTGTCACATGCAATGCCATTCCTTCAACAAATATGTATTGAGTGTTATTCAAATGACAACATTTTGCAAAGCTTTAAGAAGACCCAGATGTAGAGAACACAGTCCCTGCTCACAGGAGACTCACAGATACTGCATCAGGGCATTCAGATCAGGGACACCACAGATAGATGCTGAAAGTAAAATCATAAAAAATAGCAACCACGCACGGAATCCAGGACAGATAAAATCCTCAGGAACAGTAATGGGAGTAGCGATACTGTGGTAGCTTTTTAATCTCCCATCATCTTGCATAGGAGTGGAGTCCAGGCTGTCACTCAGGCCATAGCCAGTGAGGTCTCAATGTGGGCATGGCCTTCTCTTGAGGATTCTGGCAACTCCTGTATTCTTTCCTGGGGGTGAGAGACACCCATGACTTGATATTCCTGCTGACAAGATACATGGATCTACATTGACGGCAGCCAGAGCCTTGAACGGGAGGAGTCATGTGGAGACCCATGCCACTTTCCACCTCCACTGGGTCCATAAGACATTCCACCGACTGCCCTGTGATCTTCCAGCACTTGGTGTCATTGCATGTGTTGCATAAGTCTGAAAAAAATGTACACACTGTTATTGGATATATGGGTTAATTTCGTACTTATGTACGTGGTCTGGACTGGGCTGGGATGTTTTCTTAATATAAAATTATTCTTCTATATAAAGCTTTTTTAAGACACATGAGTGTTTATGAATGTGCTTCTCTAGTCAACTCGAACTGACTCAGATACCATGAGGGCACAGGGTGGCTGTGTAGGGAAGGGGAGGAAAAGGGAACTGATAACAATGGAACACACACACACACAGCCTAGGGGCCGAATAACAGAAATATGAGTAGAGGGACACAGAAGACGGTGTGTATAAAGATATTAATTTATATATAATTTAGTAAGGGTGTGAGGGTTGAGGAAATAGGGAAAAACAGGAGCTGATATCAAAGGGGTCAAGTAGAATGATAGTGTTTAGAAAATGATGGTGGCAGCATATGTACAAACTCGCTTGATCTAAATGATTTATGGATTGTTATATTATCTGTCAGAGCCCCCATTAAAATGTGTTCTTTTTTCGATAACAACATAAACTCACTGCCATGGAGTCAATTTTGACTCAGTATAGAACACCCCCTGTGGTTTCCTCGCTTGCTATTCTTTAAGGAAACAGAAAGCCTTTGCTTTCCCCTGCAGAGTGGCTGGTGGTTTCAACTATTGACTTTGAGGTTAGCAGGCACCATAGCACCATGATTCCTAAGGATGCTGATAGAAAGGGAGAACCTTGTGGAACATAATTTAAAATTCTTTAATTATCTAGATTTACTTAACTGGAAGAGTCCCAGAGACTATGACCCTGAGTTACTCTTCAAACCTTGAATTGAAACTGTCCCCTGAAGTCATCTTTAAACTAAATAACAATTTAGCTCTTAAAGGATTGCATCCTTGAGTATTGCAGTCTTTAAAAAATCAGCACAAAACTAAATGGGCTACAGATAATTCAAAATATATGTGAGAGGGTTGTGGCAGAGAGATTAAGTAAAAAGAAAGGAACACCTAGAATAGAAAGAACAAGAATGTTAATTCAATATGAAGAGTGTGACCAATGTCACTGAACATTGTGTCCAGAAAGGGTTGAAATGGACCAGATTTTGCTTTGTATGTTTTCACATATCAAAATTAAATATTAGTAGAAAAAGAGAGAGACTCGCATCTGTTTGAGGCAGACTACCAAATACTGGGTTATATATAATGCTAAGTATTGAATATTATCCCATTTTCATATGGCAAGTATGGAAAGCCACGGATGGAGTGAGGCATTCACAGGGGAGATGGCATTTGAATGATCCAGGAAAATGGCTAAAGAAGATGCTCATTCCCGAGTGTTTCCACTGGGTTCGCAAACACATCAGCAAATGAATGTCAAATAACCCGTCTCACCGTCTAACTCAGAGCTGTGCAACCAAACTCTCTTCTATGATGAAAATGTTCCAGAGCAGTGATCCTCAACCTGTGGGTCGCGACCCCCATGGGGAGGGAGGGGTCGAACAATGCTTTCACAGGGGTCATCCGATTCATCACAGTAGCAATATTATAGTTATGAAGTAGCAACAAAAATAATTTTATAGTTGGGGGTAGCACCACACATGAGGAACTATATGAAAGTGTCACAACATTAGGAAGGTTGAAAACCACTGTTCTAAAGGCATGACATCCAATCTGGTAGCTACTACATTTTATCAGGAATGACCAGTCCATGGAAAGGGACATCATGCTCGGTAAAACTGAAGGTCCACAAGAAAAGAGACTGACCATCAAGGAGATGGGCTGACACCATGGCTGCAACAATGGACTCCAACCTAACAACCATGGCAAGATTTGGCACAAGATCAGGCAGTGTCCTCAAAGTAACATCCTTGATCTTCAGTCTTTTTAAAAGATCTGTTGTAGCACATTTAGCCAATGCAGCGTGTCATTTGATGTCTTGACTAATGCTTCCTTGAGCATTGATCTGGCTTAGGGTTTAAAAATTCCCCTTGGCTTCTCAATCATACAGGAGGCCCACACAGTGATCATCTTTCCTCACTACAGAGTGTCATGCCCCACTCACATTGGTCTCCTTGCTGTTCCAGGAAGAAGCTTGGAGAACCCAATCACAAGGCCTTTTGCACTGACTGTCTCCTACCTGGAACACTTTCCCCACCGCCAGATGGCCACTCCTGTGTCTTCCTGCCTTATTCAAGTACTGCACTGTCAATGAGATCTTCCTTGGCTGCGATGCACTACTTGCCCCAAGTTTCCCATCCAGCGGTGTTTAGTGAGAAAAATCTCACTGCTACCTGCAGGGGGGGAGCCTCGGCACTGGCATCTCAGAAAATGGAGCATAATCAGAACAGAAATGTGACCCTACCTCTCATTCTAAAAGGCTGCTAACTGCAAGATCTAAACCACCACACAACCAGCCACTTCTCAGGAGAAAGGCTGAAAGTTAGTCTCAGAAACCTACTGGGGAAGTTCTACCCTGTCTTATAGGGTCATTATGAATCAGTATCAACTCTATGGCAGCAAATTTGCATTTGGGGGGGCGCGTTCTAAGGAGCTCTGGGTCACATACCCTGATCAATCCAACTGGCAGCTGCATCAGCTGGCTAAGGCTTCAAAAGACTGAGTATGTAACCCAGGGCTCAGTGCTGTTGGCAGAAACTTGTGGGGGGTCAGAAGGAATTGAGGTGATGGTGTCCTTCTCAGTGGCCTCAGATAATCTTCTCCCCGGTCTGGGCATCAGCATCTTCTTTGCAAAATGGGATGATTGCATTAGAGAACCACTAAACTCCTACATACCTGAGCAACCAGGAAGCACTTGTGAATCCTGGAGAGGAGCAAAGACTATGCTGGTGGCTCTGCAAATCTTGGGAAGCCTGGATCCGATGTGGCTGGAACTGTCCACTGCGAGGCACCAAGAATCCCGAGAGCTGTGGTTCAGGTCTCCCCCTTGCCTGTGTACCATGGAAGATTTAATAAATATTCTCCTCATGCTACCTTTAGGATCCTTGGTGGCAAAGTGGCAAAATCCCTTCACGTTGGCCTGCTAACTGCAGGGTTGGCAGTTCAAACGCACCTGCTGCATTCCTGTAGAAAGGGCAGCTTTCAACTCCCATAAAGAATTGTTGTTTCAGAAATCCACAAGGACAGTTGTATCCTGTAACTATGAGTCAGAACTGGCACAATAGCAGTGCGTGAGTGAGCTTTAAACTACATTTGAGACTGGGGTCTATTTTGAATTCCCCTACCTGTCCATTGGGTGTCATGGGAAGAAAGTAGATAGGAGAAAAAAGGGTAGGAGGCAGTGAGGGAGGAGGGTAGAATGTACTGGAGTAACACATTCTGGCAGAAAATTGTGTGTATGTGTGTGTGTGCGTGTTCTATTGTAATTCACACAGAGTATGGGTGGGGGAGGGAACTGAAAAAGTAATTATCCATGAAAAAGAAAATTTTTTTTCTTTGGTGATTTTCCTTTTGTTGAGCTAAGGGATGGAGAATGTACTGCATGGGCGTGACCAGCCACTAGACCGGTGTGCTGTTAACACACCCTCCTGCCTTTGCATACTGGGGGCCTCTCTGTAAACAGAAGTGACTTGTGACTTCTGATTTCTTGGGGCTCTAAAGAGAACCCGAGAATAGAAGTTTTAAATCGTGAACAAAGGGGAGACAAAGGGTTAATGAGAGGACAGAAGTTTGAAGTTTCATTGGATGAACACAGCGTCAGCATCCAACAAACATGCCAAAGGCTGAACTCTGCCCGGAAGTAATGAATGAGCACTGCCTTTAGCCCGTGTCCTCACTCTCCCCGTCTCCTGCACTCCAAGCCAGCCTCACTAAGAGTAGTCAAAGGTGACATGATGGTCCTTTCATCTCTCTCTGACCCCTCACACTGCCTTCACCTCTATCCATGTTGCTTCATCCTTCCCCCTTCTCCCTGATCTTCCTCTTTGAAAGATCTAATTCACACTAACTGGTAAAAGTCAGTTAGCACACAAGAGAGGAGACATCTCCTTCCTCAGCCTATACTGCAGAAAAGGAAACTCGGGCTTGTGCTCATTTGCCCAAATGGCAAAGGTCCCATCAGGGGCAGGGCCCTGATGTGAAACTTCAAGCAAGCAGCCCCAGAGCCAGAGCTCCCAACCCTCATCCACTGCAGTTCACGTTCATGGGGTGAAGTGGTGAAACGCTAACCAGAAACTGAGAGTCAATGTAGATACCCAAGGCTTACTTGCCAGGGCACTCACTCACTGCCATTGAGTCAATGCTGACTCATAACAACCCTATAGGACAGGGTAGAATTCCCCTGTGAGTTACTGAGGATGTATCTCTTTATAGGAATAGAAAGCCCCATCTTTCCCTTGTGGCGTGGCTAGTGGTTTTAAACTGTTGCACAAAGCATAACCATGACACCATCAGGACCCCAAAACATGCCAGGGCAATCAATGGTTCTGTGAGATCTCTCAGGATAGAGATATACCTTGCTCCTTGGCTACACACGAGAAAGCATTCACCTCCAAGCCTAGTTTGTGATCCAAGTGAGTTTTATGAGAATTAGAAGAAGTTTCAGGTTTATAAAGGCACCTGCAGGGCTCTTCAGAAATGTGCTTCTCCTTAGAAGCTTCCCTGAAAGTCATGAGGTCTGCTCTCTGCTCCTGCCTTTTAAATTACTCCAAGAGGTGGGGCGTGCTGGTGACCCTGGTGAACTCATTGGCTGAACTGAATTCACCTGGCCTTGTTGGGCCAATTCAGGTGCAGAACACACCCAGGTGTACCTACCCTTCCTGGCTGGGAACCTGAGCCTTTGAGCATGCACAGTGTACCACTCGTTCATGGGTCAAAGGCTCAGACTGCTGACCCTGCGTAATGGATGCCTCAGTCCCTAAGCTAAACTACCTAGCAGTTCCAAAACCCCACTGCTGTGTAGTGTTCATAAACTTTGGCAGGAACACATCCTTACCACGAAGAATCCTGGTGGCCCAATGGCTAAGCACTTGGGCTTTAGACCGCGGTCAGTAGCAATACATTTGAAAAAGGTCTTTCCATTGTAAACATTCCACCCCACTGCCATCAAACGCAAAGAACCTCTGGTGACATGGCGGGCTACTCACAGAGCTACTAAATGCAAAGTCTTTGTCCATTTTACACACTCACACACACAAACTCACACTCATACTCTTTCAAAATCTCTGGAGGGCTTCTGATGTCGTGTCCTTTTTACACACACACACACACACACACTTGCAGTATCTCTGGAGGGTAACTGACTTCGTGTCCTTTTTACACACACACAAACACACACCCACTCTCATACCCCTGCAGAAACTCTAGAGGGCTTCTGACTTCGTGTCCTTTTTAGTCACACACACAAAAAGAAACCCTC